>NC_135373.1:99186060-99489090 GCF_049243985.1 Paroedura picta
CACGAAAGCCAAAGTGGATTTCTCTGGTGTGCTGTGCCTGCCCCCTTCCGTCATTGCTGGAAATGGGCTGGACGGAGGAGGGGCTGGCGAAAATGAGGATGAAACGGTGCTTGTATCTCTTTCGGCGGCACCAAGCCCTCAGAGTGAAGCTGTTGCCAATGAGCTGCAGGAGCTCTCCTTGCAGCCCGAGCTGACCCTGAGCCTCCATCCTGGTCGAAACCCCAACCTTCCTCCGCTAAGTGAGAGGAAGAATGGTAAGTGGCAAAGCAGAAGGCTCATTGTTTGACATTTCTCTCTGTTTTTCTGTTATTTAAACAGAATGTTTTTTTTTTGATGTGGCATTGAGCAAAAAAGGTTGAGCAAAAAAGGTTGCAACCAGGTTTTCACACTTTGGTGAACACCAAAGCCTGAGGTGGCTAGCAGCGGGGAGGGGAGGAGTAGTGGTGGCACGCCAGTCGGTGCCTGCACACACGCGCAGAAGTCTCTGCCTGCATACGAGTGCTGGCCGGTGCACTGCCGACCCTCCTCCCCTCCGTACCACATCACTGGCTGCCTCAGGCTTCGGTGTTTGCTGAAGCATGCCAGAGCATGCAACCCTAGTTGCATCCATAGGCATGCTGTGTCAGCACTTTGCGGTGGGTTCTGAATTGGACAAGGTTGTGGTGTTTAGGACTGTTACTCTCATCTACTGATCCCTTTGTACTGATTGTTCTGTAGACCAGTCTGTTGTATGTGGTATTGAATGTACACTCGCCATTAATGGGCTTCTTCATCATGCCTGTTATATTCTGTGTCTTGAGTGTGTGTTCTTCTGTTTTGAGTTGCAGAATGGAAGACACATAAGTAGTCTTGCCCTTGATCCCTTAAAACAGTTCATTTGTAGGATAGATGAATTCATTAACATTGTCTCTGGTATGGAGTGGGGTTGAGAGGGTATTCTTGTGGAGCCCCTCAAGTGAATCTTAATGTTTCAGGCTCTTGTGCCTGAATTAATCCTGTTGCATACACAGGACTTCCTGAGATGAGCTCAGAGGCTCCTGCTTTAGGCAGGGTAATGTCCTGAGTCTGCTAGCTAGTTACCTTTGTACATTATTGTACCTATAATCTTTTCTGTTGTGTATCTGGTTAAAGGAAGTATAGTTTTAAGGAGGCTAGCTCATAAAACTAGTACTGCATACTGTACTCAGCATTTTACAACTAGCTACAGGCAGTTGTGAGTGAGCATGCTTTTCAAAGTTCACTCTAAGGAAAATAAAGTAGAAAATGACATAGATGAATCATTAGGTGACTTTTTAAAGCCTCTAAATAATTATGTGACTACAGGGTATAAGACCGATATCTTCAGCACCTGTAGAGTTGTTGTAGGATTTTGGACAAGCGACTATGCAAGAATCTGGAAGTTTGAATTTATGAATGAATAAATAAAGGTGCTATAATGTTACCCAAATAAGAGCCTCTTGTGGCGCAGGGTAGTAAGGCAGCAGAAATGCAGTCTGAAGCTCTCTGCCCATGAGGCTGGGAGTTCGATCCCAGCAGCCGGCTCAAGGTTGACTCAGCCTTCCATCCTTCCAAGATCAGTAAAATGAGTACCCAGCTTGCTGGGGGGTAAACGGTAATGACTGGGGAAGGCACTGGCAAACCACCCCGTATTGAGTCTGCCATGAAAACACTAGAGGGTGTCACCCCAAGGGTCAGACATGACCCGGTGCTTGCACAGGGGATACCTTTACCTTTAAGGTTACCCAAATTTTAGGTTTCCTGAATTAATTGGGGAAATTAGCTATTTAATTGGAGACTTAGCAAGAGGCAGGTAACTATGGGATCTCCAGTTATGAATACTGGCTTGTTCCCTTAAGAAACTCTAAATAAACCAGTCAGGTTTAACCTGGAAATGTTCTATGATTCTAATAAAGGTTTACAAGCACACAAAACATGTAAAACACACAAGAAGTCTAAGAGAAGCAAGGAGTGCAGAGCGATAGTATTTTTGGGGGGAAAGGCAATATTTTCATCACAACATGAAGAAGGAATTCTGTGAATTCATCAAAATGACCTGCACTTTGTGGGAAGGATGAATGCCTACGTGCAAGTAGGTGATGTGTGCAAGATGTCCAGAACACACACACAGAAGAGGAAGGCAGACCCACATGTAGCAGGGGTGTGCAGAGTGTTTCAGAACACACATAGATTGGTACTGGCCTCTAATTTATAGGGAAATATAACTTTGGGGTATGCTAATGTGCTAGCCCCTTTAACAATGTACTGATGAGATTTCCCGTGTGTAACAATGACCCTAGAAATCGTGATGGGTTTGTCCAGGTGTGGGCAGTGTTCTGGATGAAACCTGTATGTGGTCCCAGGGGACAAACTATGCCCATGCTTGATTTACCTGAGTAGCACTAAACATGTCAAGTGTTGCTTGATGATCCTTTGAGTACCAGATGGGAAACTATTGCAGATTAAAATCTGTGGGTATGAAAAGGAGGAAAGATTGAGTACTTGACATGATTAGTTACCATTTCTTGAGGAGGCTATTGTCCCAAAGGACATTTTCCACAATATTATTATTTGGTGGAGTTCTGCAAGGGCTTTTAATGAAAGGTAAAATAAATACAGATGTATATATGCTTAAATGTCATGGGAAAAATAAAATGCTAGGTTTTTAAAATTATTTCAGTCATTTTTCTGCTTCATAATTGGCATGAATATCTGATAATTGAAAGAGTGTGTGTATATGAGAATGAATTTATTACTACAACAAGACCACTCCTACCCAGTGGCATACTTAACCTATTTGGTGTCTGGAGCAGATAATTTTTTAACACCTCCCTCCTCTGTTTTTATTTTTATTTTGCTGTCAAGTCACAGCTGACTTACGGTGACTCCATAGGGTTTTGAAGGCAAAAGATGTTTGGAGATGGTTTGCCATTGCCTGTTTCCATGTCAGCCCTGCTAAGCTCCTGAGATCTGATGAGATCAGGCTTAGGCTGGGCTATTCAAGTCAGGGCCCCTCCTTAATATGACAAATAATATTTTCAGAAATCATGAAATAAAATGCCAGAAAAGAAACACAGTGTAAATGTTCTTTTATTTAACTTCATAAATAGGAAATCATGGTAGTAAAAAAAGAATCAAATTCCAACATCCTATTCTATCATAAGAGCCATGTGATACATTGGTTAAAATGTCAGATTAGGATCTGGTAAATCCAGATTTGAATCCCCACTCGTACCATGGAAGCTTGCTGCGTGACCTTAGGCCAGTCACATTACTCTCAGCCTCTCCCTGACCAGATTTCAGAAGCTAAGCAGGGCTGACGTGGAGGCAGCAATGGCATACCTCCTCTGAATCTCTCTTGCCTCGAATACCCTACAGGATTGCTATGTCAGCTGTGACTTGATAGCAAAAAAAAAAAAGCCCACCACTTATATTCCGAGCCAGCACTTGGGAAGGCTTCTGTTCTCCATTTTAAAGCCCCCAAAATGACTATTCCATACTACAAGGCATTTTTATGAACTAAGTGTCTATCTTTGTACTAACTTTTATTGTCTAACACTGGGCAAAGCATCACAAAATAGTGATTGCAAGCTTCATTGGACTGGATGCTAAGAAACAAACTACCCTCCAAAGAAGGTACTCCCATCCTCCATTGTTTCCGAACGACTAAAGTCAAACTGGAGATTCTCCGTGGTAGAAACTGACGGTGGGTTGTGTGTGTCATGTTTGCAAGCCCAGCAGTGCCCGTGAAGTCACAGAGTACTCAGCAGAACCCAGTGTCATTGTGGCAATTCTAGCTGTCAAGCCAGAATCACAGTCCAAGCAAGGGGGGATTGGAAGCCCAGAAAACCAGTGTCTTCCATTCATAATATTAACAAAGGTTTGCTGCTATATTACTCTTAATTAATTCTGTCATCAAGCCGATTGGGGATGAGAAGACCAAGAAATAGAAATGGGGCATGGGGGGGACACGGAAAAATTAGGTGAAGGAAGACAGAAATTAATGAGAAATATATAGAAAAATGAGAGATGTTCAGAGAAGAAAGGGTTGTTTGATCTTTGCTTCAACACTCTTACTACCGCTTTGCAAAATCTGGCTGAGTTTAGTGCAAGGAATGGAAGAGAGAAAGGCTAGACTATTGGAGAAAATGACCTGAGTGTTTTTTCTGGTTCAGACTTCCCTATGTCCCTTGTGGCTTCAACCAGAACTGCATCTTCTTAAAAATAAAAGGAGACATTCAGCTGGATGCTAGCTTTGAGGGCCCTTCAGCTGACTCAAGCTGCACCTAAGGTGGACCACACCCCTATCTGGCTGTTGGTATGGCACTGCTCCCATCAATCCAGTTGGAAATGTGTATTCTTGTTTCAACTATATCTGCCAAAGGTTTTCAACCTCCAATTTACGGAGTTGAAAGATCTATTTCACCTTCTATATTTACTCTGGCATAGCCTGACTTCTGCTAATTTAATGACAAAGGAAGAATCTATTGAAAGATATGGCAGAAAAACATAATGATCCTATAATTCATTATCAGTAATTTAGAATATATTGTGTAAACGGTATGTGAAACAGTATTTAGTGCTACATAATGTGTCTGCATATGTGTTTAGACGTGTATTGTCAAGGAGGCATTCTCTACTACCCTACTTGGCCAAGAGCCTTCGGCAGCTAATCTCCGAGAAGTTACATTCCTAACAATCAACACTAATACAGCATCCATTAAAGCAGTGGTCCCCAACCTTTTTACCACCGGGGACCGGTCAATGCTTGACAGTTTTACTGAGGCCTGGGGGGAGGGGTAGTCTTTTGCCGAGGGATGTCACCACCGCCTGAGCCCCTACTCCATTCGCTTTCCTTCCGGCGCCCCCAACTTCCCACCACCCACTGGGGGACACTGCCAGCAGCAGCTGCGTAGTGCCATGCCGAGGGGGAGCCCCAGCCACGGCGGCCACTGGAGAGCACCAAAGGTGAGACAGCGGCATAGTGGCAGGGCAGCAGCCGGAGAGGAGGATGAGGAGGAGCCACGGCCCAGTACTGACTGATCTACAGCCCGGTACCGGTCCCCGGACCGGGGGTTGGGAACAACTGCTTTAAAGAGGTGGTGATGCTGATAGATTCCAAACACTTTGAACTATCCCTGGATAACTGTTGGAGCATTTGCTAAACTAACAGTCCCTAAATCAAGGCTCCCCCTTAACTTCATTGTGTTAGGGTCATGATCCCAGTGTTGCTGGGGTTATGATTAGTTTTTCCAGGGAAAGTAGTTCAGGGAAGGTCTCTGAACATTACATCTGTATTTACTGTTAGTTACAAGATAAATAACTTACGGGGATGATGGTAAAATATATCCATATTTCATGTTTGTGCTTAAGGAAATATGCAAAATAAGGTTATAACAGGGTTCCCAGTTTAAGAGATCTGAGAATATTTAGCATTTTTTCGGTACTTATAATAATCTCCACTGAGTTCTTGCCATGGAGGCTGCACAGTGGCACTGGTGCAAATGGTATAATTTAACGGATAACCGTGAATGTTTGCTGTGTAGGTGTGACTACATTTCAAACTCTGCTGTAAATCTCCGGAAATGCTGTGCAAATGGGCTGCAGTTAATTGTTTGAACTTTTCCAACATTATCAGATTGAGTTCACCTCGTACAGTGGAGTGAGACTCTGTGCATGACTAACCCTTCAGTATATGTTGAGCAATGGGGAGGATCTGCTAGGCGTGGAATGTCAGAGCTATTGAAGTGACAGAAAAATGTTGTGTTTTAGGGTTCTTTTTTGTTCTTAACTCCAGACAGACAGCTGACTCAGATCTGAGTTATCTTTATGTACAAAGCAGTCACCCAACAGATTAACCCTTTTGTGCCCTAAAAGCATCAATACTGTCCTACTACATATTGGTGTATTGTAATCTGTTCCTAGAATTCATGTCTTTACATGATTAAGTTTTTATCTGTAATTATTAGTTCATTGAATCCAAAGTACTGTGAGAAGAGGGCCATTGGTGGAATAAACTTCTGTTTACCCTTCAGTCATCCACCCTTCTAAAACTTTACATTAATGCTATGCGGTCTACAGTGGGGGGCAGGAAGGGGTAATCCCAGTTCTTTTGGAGAAGTTCTTTTCCAGCAGAAAGGATTCATAAGAATTTTGCTAACTTAAGAACTTGTCCTTTTTTTCAACAAAATGGGTTCTGTGAATACAATAACTACTTGTGTTTGTGTTCTCCAGGTGAGTGTAAACCCATCGACTGAGCCATCTTAATGAGAGATCACAGACTATGCTTTCTGGGGTACAGTGAAGATAATATAGCTCTTTTTGATTAAAAGTACAAACAGTAAAAGGCTGCAAGAACAAAAACCAGAAGCTCTTAACAGAATCTCGGGCTGTATCTGAGGTAGAATCATAGAGTTGGAAGGGGCCATACAGGCCATCTAGTCCAACCCCCTGCTCAACGCAGGATCAGTCCAAAGCATCCTAAAGCATCCAAGAAAAGTGTGTATCCAACCTTTGCTTGAAGACTGCCAGTGAGGGGGAGCTCACCACCTCCTTAGGCAGCCTATTCCACTGCTGAACTACTCTGACTGTGAATTTCCCCCCCCCTGATATCTAGCCTATATCGTTGTACTTGTAGTTTAAACCCATTACTGCACGTCCTTTCCTCTGCAGCCAACGGGAACAGCATCCTGCCCTCCTCTAAATGACAACCGTTCAAATACTTAAAGAGGGCTATCATGTCCCCTCTCAACCTCCTTTTCTCCAGGCCGAACCTTCCCAAGTCCCTCAACCTATCTTCATAGGGCTTGGTCCCTTGGCCTCAGATCATCTTCATTGCTCTCCTCTGTACCCTTTCAATTTTATCTACGTCCTTCTTGAAGTGAGGCGTCCAGAACTGTATATAATGGGACCATGACATCTTGTGATTTTGATGTGATGCCCCTGTTGATACAGCCCAAAATGGCATTTGCCTTTTTTACCGTTGCATCACACTGCCTGTGTGGCCCTAAGCTGCTTAGGGAACCCAGTGTGCAGCTTCTCTTTAGCTTGGCATTTGTCAGCAGCTGCATAGTGTGACGCATTTTGGTACTTAAGAAGTAGTGCTGGCTGTAACAGGTTTTATTTTTTTGCTTTGCCACTATTGTGATGCTGCCTTCCTGCTTGTGCGGCGGAGGGTTTTTTTTTTTTACTGCTAGGTCCCTTCAAATGGTGTTGATATACCTGTCCAGCCTCTTTTGCTTTCCCAAGAGAGTAGAATAGCAGTGCTCCTGATGTGGAGTCCATCTTGACTTCATTCTCTATGGTCTGGTCATGAATGCAGTTGTTTTGGGAAGTCTGCCATTTGTGAAGCATGTTTGATAAATGAAATGTTTGGCTCCTTCGTGCTTACTGTTTTGCTATTTAATAAAAGAAGTAAATGTTTCCATACTTATGTCCATGTACATTTGTGTTTTGCTGAGTTCTTTAAAAATGTGTCTGTTCAGTCAATACAGCTCTCTAGATCTGATACAAGTAAATAAATTGAAGACATCACTTTTTATATGAGAGTTGCTATGCTAGCTGTATTATCCTTTTTTGGCATTCCTTTGGTCAACCAGGTATGCAAACAGGCAAAGGGTTACTATTCGGTAACATTTAACTCTTGAAAACATAGATCCTTTGCAGGTATTGTTTTTAATGTTAGGACGGCATAGATTCCGCATTCCTTCAGTCTACCTGTAGAATCCTTATATTTTCTAACTAGTTCCATCAGCTTTGCTAGATGACTAGGTTTGCTATCTGGGATAATATAAAACTGTCCAGTTAAGCCTCTATTAAAAAAAATTAAAACCCTTAATGAAACCCCACCTTCTCCAGGCAATATGGCAGCCTTGTGACTCTAAGCAGCTCTCATTCTTGCAAATTCCTCTAATAATTAGTCATGTCAGAAGGAATATTAGCTCCACAATGAAAGTAGTTTGGAAGGGTATTAGATCTTGGCACAGTTGACCTCTCTCAAAGAATAGCAAACCTCTAATATGGTTCTTAATGCTACCTTAGATGTAATGATGAATTGTAAGGTGGCTGTTTTAAGGAGGATCATGCATATAAACGAATGTGAACTTTTTTTGAGGCCTTTACCGCATGAATTGGTACTTGTGTGCTCCCCCCTGTTTGTGCAGAAATGTTGCAAATCTGATGTGCACAGATATTCTACTCAGCTTCAGTGAATGGCAGTAAACCCATGATTCCCTTGCTAAAACGTGGCCACAGTGTTCAGAGGGATTATAGAAATTTAAACACAAAGGATATAATCCTAAGAATACCTTTCTTTGAGAAAACCACACCGAATACTGTAAGTACATTTAGGAGTAAATCCTGCTTTGTATTGCTCCCTAAAACTCTCAGATCGCAATCATCCAGTATCTCTCAACTGAGATGTTATAGCAGCAGGTAGTCTTGAAACCTAAGTAGAGAAGACCCTAGACATCTGGAAACTCTCAGCACTTTTAAACAGGAGCTCCAGTCTCACAGTTTGGAGAGGGTCATGATATGTGCATAATTGCATGAAGATTTCAAATGAAAGTGTTTGCAAAAAAAATTAATGAATGATTAACTTTTGACTTCTGATTCCCCATGATTCATGCAGTCATCTTCACATGGAGGTCAAAATCCTACCTCCCCAAATACATGAAAGCTGTGTTTCTTTAGCAGTGAGAAATAATACTCAGCATGGTGTAGAGAGGGTCACACTATGATTTGAAAGACCCAGGTTTAAATTCCCTCTCTCCCATGGAAACTTTGCTGGGCAGCCTTGGGCCAATCACTCTCAGCCTATCCTACCTTTTGTGATGCTAAAATGGAAGAGGAGAAAACAGTGTTTTAACTTAGCTGTGGGAAATGGCTAAATATAAAAAATCTTTAGGTTCAATGTTTAATAACAGCTTGGCCATGCAACTTGGTTCTATTCTAAGATTAACCTTCCATTATCTGAACATCTCATAATTGTACTTTTCATAGTCCTCATGGATTTTACCAAACACTACTAGTGCAGATTGGTGACATTGTTCTTAAGGAAACTCAGTTGCCTAGGCCAGGGGTAGTCAACCTGTGGTCCTCCAGATGTTCATGGACTACAATTCCCATGAGCCCCTGCCAGCAAATGCTGGCAGGGGCTCATGGGAATTGTGGTCCATGGACATCTGGAGGATCGCAGGTTGACTACCCCTGGCCTAGGCAATTATTAAAACTGTTCCCAGTGTTTGGTCCTTTGCAGCAATAGGAAATTATAAGAAGAGGGACAAATGTAAGACAGAAACTTAAATATACAAGTTTTCAAAACATTACAATATGTTGAGCTACATGAATTGCCTAGAGACAAAACACAAATTTATGAGGGCTTGGTGATGCAACTTGGTTCAATGCTAATCTTCACTGTTAGCTTTGCAGTTCAAAAATTCTAGGCTGTGGCAGAAATTTGGATCATTTCTAAGTTCTTACTCAATATGCTTTGCTTTTATGGACAATGCAAAAAAAAATTGGGCTGGGACCTTAATTACACACATTAACATTTATCTGAATGTAGTACCTTTTTTAGCTGAGTGCAAATAGGTACAGATGGAGCACTCTGTTTGGGGAAGCGATGCTCTATATTCTTGGTGCTGGGGGGAGCAGCAATAAAAAGACTTCTGGAGATCTGGTCCTGCTGCTGGTCCCCCTGATGGTGCCTGGTTTTTGGCTATGCTGTGACTGAGTGTTGAACTGGATGGGCCATTGCAGGTTTCTCAACCAGGGTTTTATGAAACCTAGGGGTATCTTGATGGCCCTGGAAAGATTTCCTGAATGGGTGGGTGGGAATTAATTTTTTGTATATTTTTAAAATTGGTTAAACATTTACTGGGTGATATGATCACATATGGTCGTGTTGACCAAGCCCTTTCTTTCAAAATGTTCCATGTATCCCCCATGTTGTATGTAAACCACCCTGAGTCATATGGAAGGGCGGTATAGAAATCAAATAAATAAATAAATAAATAAATAAATAAATAAATAAATAAATAAATAAATAAATAAATAAATAAAATGGCCAATGATGGGCCGGGAGGGGGTGGCATGTGCACAGCTATGCTTCCCAAACATATTCTGCATGATTGCACCATTTCTGTGGTTTTTCAAAGCTTGAGGAATGTCTCAGGGGTTTCTCAATGGAAAAACGTTGAGAAAGGCTGGGCCATTGGGTTGATCCAAAATGGCTTCTGTTATGCTTATACATCATCCTGAAGAAGGGATTATTTTTTAAACAACACAATTTAAGTAGCTCATTGGGGAGAAAGACAGAAGGGGAGAGAGAGAAAGGGGGTGAGAGAGAAGAAAGCAATGGAAAAGCTCATGGTTAGGAGCTAGCAGGAGACAGCTTTTCCAGCTTCCCAAAGATAGAAAAAAAAATTTTGGGGGGGGAGAGGATTGCCAATCCTGCTTTAAGAACTTCCTAGACATAGAGGGTGGAGCTTGGGAAGGACAGTGTCTGAGGAAGGGAAGGAGCTCATCAAAAATATGATCAAATCCAGCCTACCTTCTGCGGGTGTTGTTTTCTTCAGGAAGCTAAGCAGAGTTGGCTCGGTCAACACTGGGATGGGAGATCACCATGGAAGTGCAGGGTTGCTATTACCCAGAGGCAGACAATGGCAAGTTACCTTGGAATGTCTCCTTCTAGGAAAATATAGTTTCAGTAGGAAGAGTCAGACTGCTGCCCCCCCCCCCTCATGGCCCCCAGATTTCTTCACTGCCTCCCTGGATACTTCAACTGCCTGCAGGGTGGCATACTGGCCACTTTCGGAACTCCCATTCTAAACTCTCTCATCAGGGAGATTATTCTGTTTTCATTGCTGTCTTCCAGAAGATTTAAGACTTTTTTCTTTTTGGTTTGGCATTCCCTTACTCTCTTATTGGCTTATATTTATATTTAATATGTTATATTTAATTATTTGAAATATTTAATGTATATAGCCAGAAGACCAAGAAATGGTGTGTATATTGGTATTAAATACTTTTTACTGTTGGAAAACGTTGTAATGTTTCCTGCCTTTGAGATCCTGAATTGGGTGGAAAGGTGGCATAAAAGTATTTTAACTAAACCTGCGAAACTCTGAATTATTATTTTTTTTAATTTAAAAAAGTTTATGCTGCCTTTCTACCCAGTAGGGTCCCTAAGGCTCTGCTCGTTAAAAACATTAAACTTTTAAACAATTAAAATAATATTTACAATTATTATACAATTCAATAAAACAATACCAGAACCAGAGAGGAGCAGCAATAATGGTTATTGGGGGTATACCAAATTAAATAAAAATGTCTTCACCCACTGGTGAAAGACACTGCTAGGAGGCAGATTAATGTCCTTGAGAAGGGAGTTATAACCAAAGAAGTCTTTTTTTTGGGTGGGGGGGTTACCTGTGTAGCCTCAAATAGCAAGGACAACTGAAGCAGGGCCTCCAAAGATTACTGGAGTAAATGGGTAGGTTCACATGAAAGAAGTTGGTTCTTATATGCTGCTTTTCTCTACCCGAAGGAGTCTCAAAGCAGTTTACAATTGCCTTCCCTTTCCTCTCCCCACAACAGACACAACTTGTGAGGGAGGTGAGGCTGAGAGAGCCCTGATATTACTGCTTGGTCAAAACAGCTTTATCAGTGCTGTGGCAAGCCCAATGTCACCCAGCTGGCATCATGTGGGGGAGCGTGGAATCAAACAGAGCTCGCCAGATTAGAAGTCCACACTCCTAACCACTACACCAAGCTGGCTCCCAGGCAGTAGCAACTGTCGCTGGTGGTATAACTTATATTTTTCTTAATGCAGTGTATTGGCATATCTTCAGACCTCTTTCCTCCAAAGAGGAATCGAACCCAGCGTGACAGATTAGAAGTCCGCACTCCAAACTGATAAGAGGCTGATAACTCCCATATCTCCTTAATTAGGAAGGAATGGGCCATGGATATAGGGCTGCAAGTCTTCAGGTAGGGTCTGGAGTTCTCACAGAACTAAAACTACCCCTGGACTACAGAAACCAGGTCCAAAATAGCAACATTATAGTGTAGACTCCATGGCATCCCATACTCACAGAGGTCTTTCATTTCCTCAGACTCCACCCATCTCAGGCAGCTCCCCCAAATCTTCAGGAATTTTCCAAGCAAGTGCAGGCAGTTAAACATGGATAGGAAGATGTAAGATGTAATATTTTGACTAAAGGTCTTAACAGCTTTCTGAACTTTTGATGCTTCTACTGAATATCTCAGCCTTCTCAACATTTTGCTGAAACATTCTTCAGGCTTCAAGAAACCCTAGAAGAGGCATGATCAGGCAGAATATGGTAGGAAAGCACAACTGTGTACATGCCCATATGGGGCCCCTCCCCTTCCCAAACCCCTCCAGGCCCATCATTGGTCATTTTGGGAAGGGGGAACAGGTTGACATGACCCATATATATCAGAGCCAGCTTGGTGTAGTGGCTAGGAGCATGGACTTCTAATCTGGGAAGCTTTGATTCCCTGCTCCCCCACATGCAGTCAGCTGGGGGACCTTGGGTTTGCCACAGCACTGAGAAAACTGTTCTGACCAAGCAGTATTATCAGGATTCTCTCAGCCTTACCTACCTCACAGCGTCTATTGCAGGGAGAGGAAAGGGAAGGCGATTGTAAACCGCTTTGAGATTTCTTCAGGTAGAGAAAGGTGGCATATAAGAACCAACTCTTCTTCTTCACATCACCCAATAATTTAACAAATTTTTAAAATATATTAAAAATTAATTTTGACCCATTCAGGAAACCCTTCTGGGGGCATCAAGAAACCCAGGGGTTTCATGAAATCCTGGTTGCAGAAGCCTGGAATATATCTTTGCTTGTTTTTTGTGCCATTGTAGCTATAATATAATCAGGTTGGGTGTTTCCACTCTTGCCTGTTCTCTTGGTAGCTTAAGTTTATTCTGGAAATTGCCCCCAAACTGTGTTATCGGGGCCTATGAGTAACAGGTGATTGGCTCAAGATGAAAAGAAGATCAAGAGGTAGAAAAATGTAAGCTTCGTTGTCATAGCAACAATGGATATGTCACCATTTAAGAGTAGGTTCTCCCCCCCTACTTTTTTTCTTTTTCTTTTTTGCTTTTGCATACTTAGATGAATTGCTGCATGCTGGGACAACCATCATTTCAAATGATCAACTACAATGCCATGTTTTGGTAACATTCTCATTCCTAATCAAATGATGCTGAATTGATTTAATTACTGGGAGACTTTACACCGCATACCTTTTTGTTTGTGTGAGCAGCTTTTGCCTGCTTCAGATGTGGACAGCTATATTGTGTGAATTTGCTGATTGCAGATTTGACCTGAAGTGACTTAAAGGAAATAAGTGTGGCAGTACTTTCTCTTGTATTGTCCAAACTGCATATCCTTTTAAGTTCCCTTGACCCCATCAGAAAGGAACTCTTCAACTGAACAAAGTTGATCCAAGATGGAAAATTGCTTACGGGCAGTTTCTTGCCTTCCAACTACTATATAATATTATTCATTTTAGCTTCCATTGCCTATAGTGCACCATCTAATTTCATCTCCAGCCTTATTAATATAAGGTCTACCAAGGTTTCTGTCTGCGGGCAGCCTTTTTATTTTATTTAGGTCATTTGTACCATTCCAACTACTACTACTACTACTACTACATGCTTCACTGCTACAAAACATTGGCCCAATACTGCATCTGCACTATATTTCCTTGGACCAGGATAGGAAGACAATACTATTAGAATACCATTCCAGGCGTGTGTAGCTAAACAGGGCAGAAGTTATAAATAATGAGGCATCTGAAATTATATCTCCACCTTGTGTTACAGATATTGAATATAACAATTTCAACTTGGTCCAATTTTTAGGAACTATTGTATTATTATTGCAGTGTCTGGAGCCACTGTGCGATTACTGTGCTTGGCCACTGAAGAAGGGCGTTTGGCTGAAATGCATATGGTCAGGGTTGCATTAGATCTATGTTTGATATAATTGTATGACTTTATTTGGATTTAAGGTTATTATTTGGGCCGGTGTTTTAATTTATTTAGAATAGATAAATGTATATTTGATAACACACTTGTTATATATTGAGATACAACATTATTGGGATCTTGAATTTCTTTAACATTTCTGGTTCTTAATATTTAGGTTTTCTCCTCTCTCGTTTTTGCATCCCTGATCACAGAAGGCTTGGTATAACTTTGGTTTCAGCAGAACCTAATCTTGTGAAGTTGGTAACTAATCCCATAGATGCTGCAGACTAGAAGTCTTTCTGTCATGGACTGAAGCAATTCCCTGCCCCTAAAGATGCAGCCTGATGAAGAGTTCGGGAGAACCTAAAAACTTAAATATTATTTTGTCATGTTTTGATTGGATCAAATAAGATACTATATCAATTCTGGTTTTGTAACTTTTAGGGTTTTGGGCTGCCTGGCCTATTTCTAGCCCTGTAAAACTAGAGCTCTTGGATAGTGGTGGGTTCGGCTGTTGCTTGCATCAGAGGGTCACATCACCATTTCCTTGGTGTTCATTCCCAGTACAGTCTTGCTCATCAACAGAAGTTAAATCTTTCATCTGCCTAGAGGCTCTAAGACCTGTGATGGTATCTGTCTGGGACTGCCTTGATTCTTTCTCTTTCATGGCAGCCTGAATGATTGTCCAGGCTGTATGTATTGTTAGTCAGAGAGATATTTAAGAACACGAACCTGCATCAGCTTGTTAATCTCCATTGACATACACAGTTGAGGATTTTTTACTGCAGGGAAAAAAGGAAACTCAGTAGTTGGGAATGTATGGAATTTTAGTCTTGAGATACTTTGTGTAAGGAACGCAGTGCTCCAGGTGATGGAGATTTTCCATACCGCTGCAAAGGATGGGTTGTGGGCTTTTTTGAATGTATGTGACATTATGGAGTATGTTCTTCTGGAGCTGGCAACATATAAAACGTTTTGAGTTTGCCTCCTCCTACTTAGCTAGTACAGCACCATTAATGTGCAAAGTGCATTTTATAGCTACCACTGTACCCATGTGCTATTGATTGTAAGCAGGCTTCCAATCTGTGGATGTGCACAGTATACATTTATGATGCTGAAGAAGTTATAGTTACTAGATCTCTGTGAAAGCCTGGTTGGACAGTTTAGTGTTTAAAAAACAAAAACAAAACTTCAAGTTGTTGACTTGTTTTTGACTTGTAGTAGTGTGTCTGAGATGTTTCTGCTGGGCCTCAGCTTGTGCTTGCATATTCTTTGCATCATTTATTGTCCTTCCAAGGCACTGTGTGAAAATGAAACGGTATGTTTGGTATAGAATCTGTGACTTGCACTTGTAACCAGAGAGCTGAAAGCTGCCAGGCGGTAGCATATCTTTCCCCTGTCCTAGAAATAGAGAATTTTGCCAGAAGTTAATTTGCACATTAAAATACGTAAATTTGAACACTGCT
The DNA here is from genome assembly GCF_049243985.1 of Paroedura picta. Lineage (NCBI taxonomy): Eukaryota > Metazoa > Chordata > Lepidosauria > Squamata > Gekkonidae > Paroedura > Paroedura picta. The sequence continues at coordinate 99,201,530 of NC_135373.1, forward strand.
TCATTGTTGAAGGACATAACCACACAACTTCTATGAAGCCATTTGTTCAGTTTCCACTGTGGGAGGTGACTGCTCTTATGGTGATCTACATATAATTAGCAATTAAAATGTCAGTTGCTAATTAATTCAGTATTTTATATGACTGTGGTGCCTACCAGATATATGTAATTATATTACACTGCAGTTCTATAATGTCATGTGTGGGAAATCAGAACTTCGTATAGTAAGAAGTCACATGAAGTGGAACTCCGTATAGTCCAGCAGTACTTGGTTAGTCCCATGGATCCGTATATGTCCTCAACCCAATTATTACCATTCAGATCAGATGATAATCCTTAAAATGGTAGTTACTTGGCTGTGGTGTATTAACACAGCTACCCTGCTGGAATTTACCCTAGAGAACAGTAATTTACTGCTGATACTAATATTTTAGATTCAGGTGGGTAGCTGCCTTGATCTGAAGCAGCAGAACAAAGTTTGAACCCAGCCATCTTAATCAGCCATCTTAATAAAATCTCAGCTATAATTGCCTTCGTGGCAACTACCCCCCCCCCCATATGTAATGGTTCATGAAATTCTATTTCACTGGATCTGAAGAAGTGTGTATGCACATGAAAGCTTATAACTTGAATAAAACTTTGTTGGTCTTAAGGGTGTCACTGGGCGCAAACTTTGTTCTACTTGTTATGTTAATAAATTTCACAGTCAGCTTTCTAAATCTGTAAATATGTAGCCTGGGTCATAGTAAATGCGTAATTTGCAGGAGGGATACTATAAAGTTATGTGAAAGTCTACATTTAGAGTCCCACTGTTTTTTGCATTCCTGGAAGAGGACTGCCTCATCAGTACAGCCCTCTGGGGAATTCAAGAGTTCACATGTAACCTCCTCTTCCTTTTTAAAACAGGAGTGATTGTAGAAAGAATGAGACTCTCCGGGAGATAAAGTCCAGAAGAGATCTTTGCTTCTTGTGATCTTGTTGGCATTTTTTTCTTTCTTTTTAACAGATATTTGATTCTGATTATGCCTGCAGAGTAGATACATTGAGAACTGTCTAGAATGAGGAGTTTGCAGTGATCATCGCATAATATGTAAGGGTTAATTTTAAAAAAGGATACCAGTCTTACTTCCATCTGAAGCCATCCTCTTTACTTTCACTTTATTTTCATTTTCTGGATATTTGTGATTGTGAGAACGAATCCATATGATCCTACTGGAACCAGAAACTCTGATGATGGCAGTCCAATCAGGTAACTTCACTAGTTAAACATTGTTAAAGTTATGTACACTTGTGTATTGTAAGGGGTATAGCAGAATACCTGGTGCTGTACAGAAATAGGTGGCATACTTAAGTACTGTAAATATTTCCACTACTTCAACCTCGAAATTTTCATAGAAAAAAATGTTCTATACTTTGAATAAAGAGAACAATATGGTTATTTCTCTGAAATTCAGACCAAATGGATGCTGAAGTTTGGGTGTAGAAGTCCCATTCTAATCACTAGTTATATATTTGATGACTGAAGAGTTTTTGATTTGGATATTTTTGCAGGGAGCTATTGGAAATAAATTCTTGTGAAAATTACTTCTGTAGTTTTTTTCTCTTGTATCCAATTTTATTGTATTCTTCTCAATGCACAACATGGTTAATTAAAAATGTTTAATCTGTTTTGATACTGTGATATTCTCTTGGTATCTTATTGCTTGTAGGTTCTAGTATTTAAAAACAGGCAATATATAAGACTGCTGAAAGAATGGGAAGGTGCAAGATATTTTCCAGAAGGCCAAGTACTATGTAGCAAGTGTACATGCTTCCTGGTAGAAGAAATGAAGACGAGAGTTGTTGCCAGAGGCATTTAGCTGCTTTAAGATGGAGGCATAACGGAGGACTACATTGCCTGTTTGGCATGATTTATCAGTGTAGTGCAAACTTAAATGGACTCTGGGGAATGGTAGAAGACAGGAAGGCCTAGAGGATCATTGTCCATCGGGTCGCAATGGGTCGGACATGACTTTGCACCTAACAACAACAAATCAGTGTAGTTCTTATGTTGGGTTCTCAGTTCAAGATGAGGATAATGCTGGGCCTTGAGAATATGCGGTATAAACTCATCTCATGAGAGTAGCATAGACCACTTTCCTTCAGTGGTAAGCAGAAATATATGCAGGAAGGGAAAGTATTGTGTTCAACAGGACAGGTGTTACACATCTGTTGTAGCTAACCTTAGGTTACCTGTGGTGATGTTAAAATTCATATATCCATTTCTCATATTTATATAGATTCAAGTGGGTAGCTGTGTTGGTCTGAAGTAGCACAACAAAATCAGAGTCCAGTGGCACCTTTAAGACCAACAAAGATTTATTCAAGGTGTGAACTTTCAAGTGCAGGCACTCTTCCCCAGACTACTGAACTACCATTAGTGTGGGGAAGTGTGCCTGCACTTGAAAGCTCATGCCTTGAATAAATCTTTGTTGATGTTAAAGGTGCTATTGGACTCTGGTCATATTTATATGCTGTTGGTCTTCCAAGGAACTCAGGATGATGTGCATGGATTTAAGAATTTGCCCATTCTCTCTTTATGTCATCCATTCTGGGGATGCTCTTAGTTGTAAGGCATTATGTGAAGGTGGACTTGAAGATCCAAGGTGTGGAATAGCTGAAAAACAGAGGTGATACTGGTTGTTCTCACTGGTTGTTGTTTAAAACTACTTCAGTGGTGCAACACTGTTTCTATGTGGTTAAAATTTATGGAGAAGTTACTCTGTCATGTTGAATGTATCATGGTTGTCAGCTTCCCAGTTAAAAAAATTGGTTCCAGTTATTTAAGTGTAGTCCTCTTTTGCATATACAAGAGGATTTTTTAAAATGAAGTTCACTTCCTTGTTCTGTGTTCTGCTGTATTAGCCCCAGGTCTTCTTCAGGATGCAAGGTAAATTTCACGGGAATGATCAAGTTTAAGTTCATTGTATGGTAAATTAGAAACAACTACTATCACTCATTTTTATCATTTATTTTAGTATCATTTTCAGTGCAGTGTTTGTACTTTCACATTTTGTGAGGTATACTGATATGTCCATTATAGAGATGGGTACATGAAGCCAAAAGATAAAGAGAAATTGATCCAGAAGGACCCACTGAACCTAAAGGAAGGCCTCACTGTCCATGTTGGACTCGTGGTTGTTCCCTAGAATTTTGGTTATGGCAAGGTTGTCTTTTTCCTTTGCTGAGTCTTTCTAGTAGCAAATTGTCCTCATCCAGAATTGACCTTTCCCGGGAGGACAGCCTCTGATTCTGTATATACTGAAAATAATGGCAGAAGTCTCACCCCCCCCCCCCAAGTGATAGTTGCATATTAGCAAAAGGTAATTCTTGCAGTCATGGAGGAGTTCTGAATGGGTTGCTCTTAACCATTCAAGGATTTCTATTCTGAGGCATGTGATGAATTGAGAAGTATTTGTACTCTTATAAAAGTGTTCTTTCTGTACCTTGCCACACTTGGCTAATGATGGCTGTGAATAGGTTACCAGAAGTGCTGCCCCTCTGAATGCTGCGTCCTGCTAAAGTATTCTATCACTCAACATAAATATGCTGCAATTATTCTGGAGCAACTTTACTCAGATTCTCTTTGTGTTTTGGGTCTTGTAGTCAAACTTGCTTAGGAAAAATGGTATTGTCTAAAAGTCCCACTTGCTGTGATTCTGGTATTTTTTTTACACATCGCTGATGAGATGGGGGGAAACAGAGATATGTAAAGATTCTTAATGTGGGGGTAGTTCCCTCTGCAGATTAATTTGATTTGTTCTTGTTTTTTCTTCAGAAGATTCCCAGCATATCCAATGTATTTAGTATGTGTGGGATTTTTAAACACTGTTGGTTCCCAGGCTGCTTCTTCCTCAAATCTTGTCCTTCAACCTCTGTTTGTCTAATGCTGAAAATCAATGCTTCTATCTTAGATTAACCAGAAAGAGTTGCACAATTATGAGGCACTTCCTTGGAATTTCTCAAATAGGATGATCAGTGTGGAATCCTCTCACCCTTGACTCTTTCATGGAAGGCATTTTCCAAACAGCAGATTGTCAAGGCTAGTGTTGCCACATAACAAAACTTAAGTATCTTTGTGAAAGTATAAATGACAGTGGTAGTCATGACTAAGAGATAATTGACAAGTCATTGTTGATGGCATCCTTTGCTAACTATAACAATGGGGAGAAGTGGTGTTGAGGAAGCAAAACTTGTTTCAAAAGCGTTGTGACCCGCTTGATACTGAATGGGAGTCTTTTAGAGGCCAGTGCAGAAGAATTTTCAGGGTCATGAGCATCTAATCATCATAATGTCTGTGCCCAATGCAGATAGAGATGATTGCTGAAAAGCTATGAGATTACCACAGTTCTACAAATGGGATAGTGTACGATAAATATCACAAATATTAGCTACTTTTAATATTGCAAGCAGGCTTCTTGAAATGTATATTTAGGGACAACTAGAAATCTTCTATTTTTAATCCTCTCTTTTCTGTGAGGATCTTGGAATGCTGTGTACCTGATTCTCCCTTTCTCCCCATCTTATCTTTTGCCACAAGGGTAGCTAGCTTTACAGTTTGCTTCATAGTTGAATAGAGATTTGCGCCTTGGTTTCCCTTGTACTATATCACTGAAAGCCAGTACACATAATACACCATTTCCGGCTCTTCTTCCAAGGACAGCAAGGTCTTGGCCTCCCTTCCTTAATTTTACCCTTATAGCCTATCCTGTGAGGTAGGTTCAAATGAGAGAATGCAACAGGCCCAAGGTCCCTCCCAGACCCCAACCAGTCTACTATGCAAGCTGCCCTTAGTAAAAATCTAAATCAGGCTTGAGAATTGTGCACGAACAGTGCCAGGCTGTTTCACTGAAACAACGCAGCTTGGTGCTTGAATGCATGAACCATGAGTGTTCCATTAAAATCTGAACTTAGACATGACAATATTGACCATGCTTAGATATGACTTTCTGTTAGCCTCAGCTATGCATCTGTGATTTGCGGATAATGCCGGCACAATTTACCAAGTTTTGTCAAGATTGCTTTGGATTCTTACAGAAACTGCTACGTTCTAAAATTATAATGATTTTTGGCTCAGCTTCTTTGAATGGTTGAGTCGTGTCCTCCCCCCCCCCTCTGGTTGTCTTCTTTTGTACAAAATGTACAGTTAAAGCTCAGGAAATCGCTGTTGTTGCGATTGAATCCACTTCAGACATTCTCCACATTTCTCACAAACCACAAATGCCCACACTAATTTTTTCCACTTATAGACTGACAGACTCCTTCTACATGTATAAAATGTAGGCATTAACCAGTGGCAAACGGAACATTTCTCAAGGCTCCTTTAGACACTCAGGAGAAACAACAAGAGAAGAAATGGTCCATGCTTCTTTCCCCCAGGAGTTACCTTAAGGATGAAAGATGCTATCTCCCTTCTTTGGACAGCATTCATAAGTATGGGGAGAGGAGATGTGATTTATTATCCTTTCTCTTGCTCTTGAATATTCAGAATGGATGTAGCTTTGTAACATAGAACTATAACTTTGTGATTCATCCCTGATGCTGGAAATCGCCATCAAGTTGCAGCTAACTTACGGCAACCCATTGGGGTTTTCAAGAGAAGAGGGGAGCAGAGGTGGTCTGTCTTTGTCTGCCTCTGCATAGCAACCCTTGTCTGCCTCTGCATAGCAACCCTGGATCTCTCATCCAAATACCAATTAGGTTTGACTCTGTTTAGCTGCTGAGATCTGATGGGACTGGACTAGATGGGCTATCCAGGTCAGGGCTGTAGCATCCATGTACGAACTAAATAAGCAACTTTCTCGGCTAATGCTTGGATGCAATGGTCAAGTGTCTGAGGGAGAACAAAGTGGTGTTGGTTGGTAGCCCTGAGAGCAGGAAGAGCAATGCCCACTCTGAATTGAACAAATCTGGTTCTGGCAGAGTATGTTAGGAGTTATTCATTTAGTGTTGAAATTGCCCTTTACAGCATGCTTAGTTACAGTGATTCATGTTATGGCAACCTTAATGGCAGATTACTGTGTGACACACCCTCTCTGGGGCTGCCTGGAAATTTCTAGCCATCTTGGAAGTCAGCATGGAAATTTTAGCTGGTCCAAAGTGTGGCAGCTCCTATATTATCTGGAATGAACCACCATGTCATATTATGCTGTCTTGAGATTTTTGTGCTGGTCATTGATTTGTTCCATTCCAGGAGCTGGTTATTTTAACACCCTGAGACAAACATACTTGAAGGACCATTGCTCCCAGCATAAACCTTTGTGGCTGCTCCGATCATTCCAGCGGTCACTCCTACATGTCTACACATGAAGTTACCTTCTGCTGAGTCAGGTCCTTGGTCCCCCAAACTGGGTATTGTCTGTTCTGACAGGCAGAGACTCTCCAAGGACTCTGGTAGAAGCCTTTGATGTCCCCTGCTGAACCTCTCCCATCCTGTACTTTTCTTTCTGCTAACTTCAGAGGCAAATTTCTTCTGGCCTTATGGGGCCCTGCAGAGATCTCATGTATATACAAAATTGGGAGAGTAATGATATTGAGTAGTATTTGGTTTTCAGGGCATTGGATTTTTATAGAGAGTGTTGTTGTTAAGAATGCCTCTCATATGTTTTCTTGTCATCATTACAACAGACCTATAAAGTAGTTCATTGTCTATCTCCACAGATAAGGGCCTGCAAATACATTTCAGGGGAACTGAATCGTGGGAGAAATAAGTTAGGATGACTGACTCTTTTCCCCCCACCCTTTCTCCTCCTCCTCCTCTTCTTCAGCAAGAACTCTGCCCTGCACAGGGCATTCTGTTTGCATCCCTACTTTAAAGAGATCTGTTACTACTCTTAAGTATCTGAACTTAAGAACTGCTGCTATGATTGGAAAGCCTGAATGTTTAAGGTTGTTTTTATTGTATGCACTTTTTGTGTGTGTGGGGAATTGATTAAAACTTCTTGAGTTCTTAATGCAACTAGAGTTTAGGATGTTATAAGAACAATGGGGTATTTTTTTGGGGTGGGGGTGAGGAAGGAAGGACCATTTGTCACAGATTCCTGAGCAGCAAGGTTTAGAATTGACTTATACTGCACTCCAAGATTGCTAAAAATAAATCTGAGAATTAATAGATTGTTTGAGCAGTCTAATAAACTGTATAAACCTTAGTTTCACCATTCAAGTATGCTAGGTCAGACATCCAACCAATTTAGGACAGTTACCATACATCAGAATTGTTCTGAATTCTTCTAAGAACATTCAGTAACATCCTGAATCATTTACACAGAGTGTAAAAGGAGATTAAAACCATCATCCACACAAAGGAATACATGGTAGGAGATTAAAATGGAATTAGTTTGTATCCAAGAAGCTGTTCCTGGATACATCTCTCTCAAAGCAGTCCCTAATTCTTTTTCTCGAACTGAGTCGGCTTGTTCAAATTCTTTTATTTCCTGCATTGACTATGCTCTACTTAAATGACTCCTCCTCCCCCCTTTTCTGTAGGTGAAACTATCTGTTAATGGGAGCATCAGGTGAATCTTCCAGCCAATAAAGTTAATAGAAAGATAAAGAACCAAAACTGTGATACAAACACATAGACTGAAAACAGTTCTTGATATAGTATAAAAGGCCTTTGTATAGTGACAATTTATATTTTACATTCACAAATGAGACTGGTTAGGTGATACCCTGTGACAATCTATTTTGCATTTTTAGAGGTAAAACAGAGGACACAGTGTGAGTAAAGTTCCTTTAGCAATATAAAGAGCTTACATATTTAGCCCTGGGTTGAAGGTGAAAGCTTTCCTTTAAATTTGAATCAGACTGCATTTAGTAATCTTCATTTTCACTTTCAAATAACATATCAGTGTGTTTGGCTCATCATGCTGAGCCATGAACAAGATTCCGAACAGGACATGGGAATTCTCAGCAAAAAGTCTGAAAATTAGTAGTTAAGGACAGGTTTTGATGCTAGACAAACATCCCCTGAAGCCAATAACAAATACAATAGAGGAAGCCATTCCGCACCTGTTAAATATAGTGAAATGCTTACCTTAGGTAGTCGTTATATTCCGACTGATTTGCATGACATTGCTAACATCCAGTGTCCAGGCAGCAAACAGCTGACTACATCTTCCATTTTAAAGCGCTAGTTGGGGAATTGCATAAAGTGGATTCCCCAAACTAAAAGCACTTTCCCCCAGCGGACAACCAGCACACTACACGCTAAAGAAACGTATGGAGGCGAAGAAGCGTTATCTCCGCCTTCAATGTCCTGCCCTCGCACCCGCCTCCCTTCTCCCGGGGATGGGATTTTTTTTAAGCAAATGGCCTGGAGCAATGAATAAGCATACAAGTGGGCAAAAAAATCCCCCCCCCAAAGTTGCCACACAAAGCATGTCTCTCTACAGTTTCCACCCGCCCAAAAATCAGAAACAAGATTAATTTTTAAATGATTCAAGACTCGTGATTCCATAATCAGGTGGCATTATAAAAAGCACTATGTATCTATGATTAGATGCATAAGCATTTCAATGGAAAACTATTGATTAAGGGGATTGGCTGTCTGGCTTGATTGACAGGCAGAAGAGAGTCACGTATAAACAGCATTGTTTTCTTCCGCCATTTCCAGCCACGCTTGTGGGGTGTAAGAAGTGCAAAAAAGGTGGCAGACTGTAGTGAGATGACAAGAAGGTCAGATTGGCCAGAGGTGTAATGCTATTTTTTTCGATTTGTGGAAGTGCCCTGATTATTTTACCAGTATTAGATTGGCTGATTTGCCAAATAACCTTTGATCCTTCAAACCCATGAAGCCTGTTCAGAAGGAAAGAGTGTGAAGGGGGAATAGTGTTGGTCTATATTATATATATGTGTGTGTGTCTCTGTGGATGGATGGATGGATGGATGGATGATAGTCGTATCCTTTGGAGATCAAAGTGGTTTGCGGCATCGTTCTCCTCCATTTTACCCTCACAACAACCTTGTGAAGCTGGTGAGGCTGAAATGGTGTCTGGCCTGAGGTCAGCCTGCAAGGTTCCAAAGCAAAGTGGTGTTTTGAAGCTGGATCTCCTGAATCCTAATCCAGCACTAATCCCTACATCACTTTGGCTGTCTTGCTTTGTGAATGAGCTTCTGTCCTCCTTGTTCACTGAGATTCTCTTAAGAGGCCTTTGGCCACATCCAATGTTACTCTGATAAGATCTGCAAGAGTCAGAGAAGGGCGTGCAAGGTTGAGCTATTTAAGAGGGCTTTTTATGCAGGAGGTAGGGCTGCACTGTAACAATATGGTTCAGAAAGAAGCTTGTGCTACATGGTTCTGAACTGCATAGATTTGTACTATGTAATGTTTGATTCCAATGGGTCGCTGTGTTGGTCTGAAGCACCTTTAAGAACAACAAAGATTTATTCAAGGTGTGAGCTTTTGAGTGCAGGCATCTTCCTCTGACTAAATGAACAGCCATCATAACTATGGAGATATAAGGCAAAAGCAAATTGTGGCAAATTAGTAAACTGTCATAATATCCAAATTAAGCCATTTTAGCAAAAAATTATCATATGGCATCAGATGGCTTAATGTAATGACTGCTTTTACTTAATGTGTCATAGTCATACTCGTGCCGTACTTTTTTCCTGTTTATTGATTTATTCTTTGTTATCTGCCTTGAGTACCAGTGAGTAAGGCAGGCTCTAAATATCATAAATGAATAATTTCTGCTGCTTATCTTGTGCAATTCCTTGAATCTGCATTTGCCTTGAATCTGCATTTGTTGCTGTCATCCAAAAACATTTAGTTCATAGGGTATTTGTGAGTCCTGGTTGACAATGGCTGTTTAATTGGACATGCATCAGAGAACAGCTTCCTTGTATGTTTTTGCTATATATTAGATGTGAATGAATGTCCAGTCCACTGTTACATGTTTTTTCTGTGATTAATATGGATGTAGTTGCAGCAGGTGTGATAGTTGCATGAAATGTGAAGCACTGTTTTGCTGGTGGAGGAATTCTTATCACTGCAATAAGTATATGGCCACATCTGTTCAGAGTTTGAACCATGATGCATTAAGATTATTTCCACTTTCCTGTGTTAGAAGCATGCCTGTGATCAGTAGCTGGAATTGTTGGGCTCTCCCAAGCAAGAAGCAGCAGAATTCTTTCTTGTGATGGTTGAAACTTCCTGGTTCATATCAGCAATATGGAACTCCTGTGTTTGTACAAGAAATGGAGTATCAGCTCTACACAATTTATTAAGTAGTTCCATCTACAACATATTTGCATTTTACTAGCTTTATTTCCCTTAATCTATGTGTGCCAAGCCTTTCATTGTTTCTGTGATAGATTAAAGGAAAAAGCTATTCATTGGCCAGGCATTCCTTAATTCCCTTCCAATTCCTTTCACTGTGAAAATAAATATTATTATTTATGGATATTATTGTCTATCAGATTTTCCACTCTGATTCATTAGTTCTATGTGATAGCCTAAATGAAACTTAATGTTTTTTTTTCTATCCTGCTCTACTGAAAGTTTTAGAGAGAATGGAGTATTTATTAAACATGCATTCAAAACTGCCTGGATTACTTTTATTGATAAAGGAAGGAAGCATACTTAGATGCTACCCTTATGGGGTCTCATTAATTAACTTGCTTGGGGCGGGGGGGGGGAGTCAGAGTGATTTCACTGGTAACGGATCTGAATGATTCTGGACAGTCTATTGCTTGTAGTGTAATTATTAACGGAGTAAAAAACATTAGAGAGCTGGAAACAACCCAATAGATGACCTAGTTCTTTTCCTAAAACAGGAAATCCTGAGCTGAAAATATCTCTACAGCTGTTTAGCCAGACTTTTCTCATAGGTCTCAGAGGAGAATTCTGTAACACTCTAGACATCTGGTTAAGCTTTCTCCTATTACTAGGTGTAAAGATGGCACAGTGTAGGAAATAGAATTGGTTATACTGCTCAGTACTCCAGAGAGTCTCACAGTCTAACAACTTTGTCATGGATACCCTTGCATTCCTTGTATTATGCTAACACACCTCTTGGGTCTAGAGCACCCCCTGCTGTCCCAGTGTTTTATTTAAAACGTAGCTCTACCTACTTGTCCAGTGTGCCATCCTCAGCAACCAGACTTGTTTCTTCTGGCACAGTTTGAATGGTAAAAGAATATTTTATTGGCAATCTGGATTTTATCACCAGGGAAGTTCTGCAGGAGGAACCGTGAAACATGTAGCACTGGCTCAAATACAATCCCATAGTCAGGAACTGTTCTAAAGTGCCACCAAAGGAAAGCAGTCCAAGAAACTGCTGAAGTATTTAGAGGTAAAGCTATGGTGTCTTCATTCCACATGTTTGTAATTGAAGATTCTTTTTCCTCCCTGATTTGCAAGCCCAAATGTGCATAAGAAAATATCATTGCTATAGAAATATAAATATCAGTATTAATACGCCTGTACGCCTTTGGGGATTTTACACAGACGTTTTGTGACCCGCCACGAGCCATTGGGAGTGGCGGGTAAAAAAATCTAATAAATAAACAAACATATACATAGACTTCTTTTGTTTATCCTTTAAAAAAAGCCCTGTAAAATGGGTTAAGCTGATAATGACTTGCACAAGGAATAGTGATCACAATGGGCATTTGAATCTTGGTCTGGCTTGTTGAACACTTGAAAAATGTATTCTGAGAACACAGGCATGCTGTGATTTGTTTAAATATTTTACAGATAAAAAAACTGACATCTGGCACAACCTGGACACTCACTAGTTTGTCCAGTCACACAAAGTTATTTCGAGCATAGATTAGTCCTCCGCATGTTTGGGGCCAGAACAGCTGAGCGTATCTAACCAGCATCTTTGTATCCAGCTTTTTAATTATTTTTCCCCTTTTTACTGGGCAAATGTTATTTAAAAGCTCTGCTAATTATAGTGATTGCTCCATCTCTAGAAAAGGCTTCATAATAAAGACAGACATGCTGTTATAAATGCAAAACAGATGCAGGCAGGCTGTTCTAAATCATGATTTCTCTGAATGTTTAGAACCTGAAACCGTAGTTTGACACCTGAATTATAGATAGTGTAAAGCAGGAGTAGTCGACCTGTGGTCCTCCAGATGTCCATGGACTATACTTCCCATGAGCCCCTGCCAGCATTTGCTGGCAGGGGCTCATGGGAATTGTAGTCCATGAACATTTGGAGGATCACAGGTTGACTATCCCTGGTGTAAAGTCAACCATGGTTTGGTATGTCATCTGAATTGAACTAATGTGAGGATTACTTTAAAAATAAATATAGGTGAGTAATAGCATAAAGCTAATTCTCCCTTTTGATTGTGTCTTGCTAAAAACTAGTAATGGTAGACAGTCTGCAATTTATCAGAAATGTCTATTTAATTTCCTTTAAAACAAATTAACTCTGCATAAGGCCTACACTGTAAGACGCTAGAGTTTCCATAGCTTTTTGATTCTCTCTTGTCCCTGTTTGGGAGCAGGTGAGGGCCATTTTTGATGGAGAATCAGTGGGCAGGAGAAGGGTTTTAACTTTCTCCCATCTGTCCAAACACACACAAGTAGGCTGTGAACTTGGAAGTGAGTGACCCATAGGCAGTGAGTGACCCATGGGGGAACATGGCAGGGTGGACCCCCCCTCTGTCCCTGTGTCACACAAGAAAAGGAAGATTTTAATTAAGAAAACAATCAGCTGCACCTCTGCTAGCATTTTGCGGCGTCTGGAAGTGATACTAGGCACACAGAAAAGGAACAGGTCGGTTCCCCAATTAGAGTTATGAACTCTGCTCAGTTCACCTTTCTGAATGCATATAACATTCCTAGGCGTGCTATGGTATGGAGAGCCTTATTCCAGTGTGTGGAAGCCTTCCAGTGCTTTAGCTAGTACCTTTTACTTTCAAGTTTATGAATCAGATTGTTATTTTAGTTTACATATCTGGAAGTAAAACTGACTTTCCCCAAGTTTATTGCCCATAACTGAGCATGAATTTATATATATTGGCTGCCTCTAATGCATAATAAAAAGGGTCAGTGGGACACCTCTGGCTGGTCACCCCTTCCCACATAAGTGTTTTACAAGCAATCCCATGCAGGATTTCTCAAGTAAAAACATTAAATAAATGGGATTAGACTGAAGTAATTCTGCATAGGATTGAACTGTCAGTGCTACCTGTTTGCATGAATGAACAGTCTTGTTGATAAATTAACTCTTTTTAAACAAGGGAAAGCTTTAGCATAAAGGTATTTTTAAGTTCAGTTGTTTAGAATAAAAACACTTATAATGGATGGAAAATAGCTGCTTCAGAAAGGTCTTTGCTGAGGCAGCAAACTTTTAAAAATAAAATGAATACATTGCAGATTTCTAAGAAATACATAGAATATATAGAACATTAAGCACTAAATAAGTAAGCATTCACACACAACAGATTTCTGTAGCATACCAATGAAAATGAGGCCCTGTATTATCTACTGGAGACCAGGGGAAATAGATTTTGTTGTTGTTGTTAAACCTTCAGAATTAAGAGGGAGAAACAGATTCTGATCTCACTTGGGGGGGTTATTTCAGAGCCTTGGGATTATTAAATAGAAAACCTATGTTCCTAGCAGTTGAGAATTTCATTTCCTGTAATGGGGGAATATAAAGTAGGGCTTGACATTAGTTGAATGAAGCTCAGACAAAGATAGAGGGTCTTGGAATCTTGACTGTGAAAGTCTTCCATGCAATCAACAACTTAATTAGGTCCAGAAGAACCTGGACAATAAGTATTGTTGCTGCAAAACTAGCTATGCTATGTTGATCAAGAGACAGAAAATGGTTGTCTTTTGTTGCTGGATCTGCTGAGTTGTCTCCAAGATAGAGAATACCATGCTATAGTCAGAGCTCACGGTTACACAAGTATGGAGAGTTTTCCTCATATTGCACAAGACAGAGGCTGTGCAACAATTGCTGTTGTGATCTAGATTAGCGTTCCCCAACCTGTGGGTCTCGGACCACATGTGGTCCTTCGACTAATTGGAGGTGGGCCCTGAAGGACACCTTCTCCCCCCCCCCCGGCCCTTTAGAACACACTTTGGGTGTCCTTGTCTCCCATCACTCCCAGATGGGACTATCTCGTTGCAGAGAAACAAGCTCAGGGTTCCCATTGATTTGTCATTGTCATGAGTTAAAATTTCCATGAAAATAAAACGTTCCTTATGTTAATTGTTGTGGCGTGTCTGTATCTTATTTTGAAGGGATGTTTAAACATTACCATAGCGATCAGAGAGCGTTAGGGCAGTGGTTGAGAGTAGAGGAGTAAACTACCCCCCCCCCTCGGGCCTCAGTAAAAGGCGTTGAGTGGTCCCCGGTGAGTGGTCCCCAGAGTTGAGTGGTCCCTGGTGATAAAAAGGTTGGGGACCACTGATCTAGATCATGTAGATTTCTAAACCCCCTTTCCCACAGGCATGAAGCTGATGTACATGACTTTGTAAATAAATCACAGGAGAACCAGAATTTATTCCATGCACAAATACAGAACAAGCAACTTAACAGAACATTATTCTGAACTAGCTTCAACTAGCCATGGACATCTGGAGGGCCGCAGTTTGACTACCCCTGATTTAGACTTTCCACATGACCTGCTCATCAGCATAGTAAGCAGATTTTAAATGTTAATATCCTGTGTGGATACACACAGTCAGAAAGGTTTCCAACATGGGAATTGGCCTTTCTGTCTGATGGTATTGGTTTTAGAGCGAAATCAAGGTAGTTGACATCGCTCGGAACTTGTGGGGCTATGGAAACAATCCAGTGAGACTCCAGAACAGCCAGAAGGGGTTCCACCCTCTGTGTAGATGAAGCACTGAAATAAATGTTGCATTTAGTTTGTTTGATCAAGGGTGGCTTGCTTTAGTATATACACCCCAAGTACTTGAAATAAGTTTCCACAGAGGCTGAATTGAATGTCCTTTGGGGAATGGATGCATCGTAAAATTGAAGGGCAGTGGCAATCTGTCTGTTAGGTTTAGAGTACACTTTGGCAGTTGTAAAATCTTAAATGCAGTTGTAAAATCTTAAAACCTTGTGATGTAATGAAAGTACCATGGGAAAGGAAGTGGGGAGGAGTATAGATGTGAGGAAGCTCGGAGTTTTTCAGGCTTCAGCAGCTATACTTGCACCTACAGTTCATGCTATTTAAAGTTTATGCAGAAGTTGCAGAATGCAGCCTAAAGTTAGGGTGGAAGTACATCCCCCCTGTGTGTGTGTGCGCACACACATATTATGGGGGCAGGGGTTGCTGCTATAAAGCCTTGTAGCAGCTGGGCAGATATCCAGATTCCCAGGCTGGCTGACTCTTGCCCCTAAGACAAACTGTGAGTAGAGTTTCTTTTTGGCCACCTGTCCATCATGGCTAGGTAGCTCCTGAGCTGCTGGAGCAGCTGCGGCCAGTTGCCTGGAAGGATAAGTTTATAAGCAGCACACTTTGGGCAGGCACGTACAGTGCCGCATACTTAGCAGTTTTACCCAGTCTCATGGAAGGTCATTGTAGGCAGCAAGTTGGGTTCCTATGAACATCCCAAGTTTAAGTAGTATGCGTGTGATAATGCACAAGTAGTTTCAGGTAGTCATGTCAGAATGGAATTGTGATTTCCCTTTTGTGTTTACAGTTACTCGGGTATAGATATTTATGTAGGTCTTGATTTTTGCAAAGATTGTTGTAAAATGTAGATGTATAAGGACAATTTTTAAGAACTAGTTAGTCCTATCCAGTCCTCTGTCCTTGCTCAACAAGAGCCTTGGATTTCTCAGTAGGCAAAAGATATTTTTTTTGTTCTCAGGAGCAAAATTAGTCTGTTCTCGCCTGGTTGGATCAAGACCGACTTGTCTTGATCTTTGTCATGTAGCTGTTTGTTGTGAAGTACAAGCACTTAAGTCTCCTTGTGTAGTAATTATTATGAATCATTTCTGTTTGCAAAAAGAGGATTGATTTATGGCAATCCACAAGCAAGCAGAAGACGACGTATCTCCTGATATGCAGTTTTTAAAGGCCAGGGTAAAGGAGCACATATTGTGGGCAATTACTAGTGCAGGAGTGGCCAAATTGCATGCTGGCAGAGGCTGATGGTAATTGTAGTCTATGGACATCTGGAGCGCCACGGTTTGCCACTCTTGCACTAGTGCAATCCTATGCAAAGTTAACTCCAGTCTGATCCTGTTTGTTTCAGTGCATTTAGACTGGAATAACTCTGCATAGGGTTACATAGTTAGATTTTTGTATTAGGTAGATTTGATAATCCTCTGATCAGATTTCATTGGTTATGACATGAGGGAGAAGAGGGCATTCTTCCTTTCTCATCTCAAAATGCATTTATGGAAGTGAGTTCTGCAGTGCAGGGGGATCAGTCAGGTGTGTTGGATCCATAATATCAAAAGATACTAAGGGCTTTTAAAACAATGCCCCAGATGAAATGCGTTCTGATCTAAATATTTCCCTTTTAACTTTCTGGGCAGAAGATTTAGGATTCAGAGGTGGGAATTGGGAGGAGGAGAGAGAGTTATTTGATAACGATTACTTAGCAAGTGTTTGAGGTCTGAGTAGAGAAGCCAACTGCGTACTATTTTGGGTGAGTGAGGTTAGCTGTTAGTGCAAGCAGCTTCATGAAGGAATCCATCCATCTGTCAGTGTGCACAGCCGGGCAGCTTGAAGTTTCGTCCTCTGTAGCCCCTTTACTGTGTGCATGGATACGTGCCTCCCCCCTTGGGGGAAGGAAGTCATTTTTATAAGTGAATCCGCTACTTGGCAAGCTTTTTTTTCTTTCTTTTTTGGCTAGGGGTTCACAGATTTCTTCTCTTCAGATGATGGCGGTCTAGAATAATTTCTGGCGAGAGTGGGGCATTGATAGAGCTTTGTGAAAGTTCTACATTTCCCCGGCTTTCTGGATTTAAACGGCTTTCCACAGGTCTGAGAGGGACCTGAGAGATTTTGCAGTATGTTGGACAAAACCAAAACCCTTCAGCCCACTTATGGCGTGATTGTTCCTCTTCCAGAAATTCTGTCAAAGGAAGGGAAGAATGTAGGCTTGGGCCAGCATTCTTACCACAGCTTGCGGGAAGGTTAGTAAGCTTTGTCCTGTTTGCCTTTGGCCGTTTTTAATAGCGTGCACATTGAAGCTACTGGGGTCTTGTAGCAGTGTTGTCCTCTTGCCTGTTTGCAGCCAGTTTACCAAGCTTTGGCAAATCTGTGGTGTTTCTACTACATTACTAATAACTCTGGTATGCCCAATGAATTAGTGTATGTTAGTAGGGTTGTGATACTTGCGATGCCTTCCAGCTTCTATTGGAGGCTTTAATTCCACTCTATGAAGTACTCTTCAGAATACATGGAAAACTTAATTCTTAGGGCAAATACGGGGAATTCTCCGGCACCTGTTTCAGTGTCCTGGGGAGTAGCTGTAGTATAGTGAGGACTTTGACTTTTTATAAGAGGCAGGGTGGCAAGCTGAGTAATGAATATAGACCGCTTGTGAACATCCCAGTATGATGATTCTCAGAGTTTATAGAAAACTTTCTGACAGGTAGAGCGGTTCTTCAGTGGATCAGGCTTCCTCGGGAGGTGGTGGGTTCTTCTTCTTTGGAAGATTTTAAGCAGAGGCTAGATAGCCATCTGATAGAAATGCTAATTCTGTGGACTTAGGCAGATTGCAAGTGGGTGGGCAGAATGGATTGTGTAGGTCACGGGTAGTCAAACTGCAGCCCTCCAGATGTCCATGGACTATGCTGGCAGGGACTCATGAGAATTATAGTCCATGGACATCTGGAGGGCTAGGTGCTGGGCTCTTGTGGCCATTCCCTGCACTCTACAGGGGGTTGGACTAGATGACTCTCGAGGTACCTTCCAACTCTAAGATTCTATGAGAAAGGAAAATTGTGAAATAAAACCCAGGAGCAGAATTTTTTGTTTGATTTTTATACTGCCCTTCCAGCAAGCCATCTTAGGGTGGTGTACAACATTACAGTTAATGTATATAATTTATTAAAACAATAATTAAGAATTACAATTTTAAAATTCAGTTAAAACAAATTAAATGGCCACCAACATTCCCAGTTGAATGGCGTTCATGTTATTGTAAGTGGTGTGAGGAACTGTAAAAGGTTTGTTTGAAGGAAGTGGAATGCATGATGACAGAAGGGAGATGGTGTGAAGAAAGCAGGATAAACAAACAAATGGGATCATCACATTAGGAGAAATGGTGAAGTTACAAATGCTACAAAATAGAACATTTGAAATGGTTTATTGGAATTATGAAGAGTCTAGATAGAATTTGAAGGTGAGAAAAAACATTATTTTAGAAAGGGATTTTGGACATACTGGGCTTAGGCAATGTTGAGAAGCAGAGAATTGGCCAAACTCAGTATTAGATCTAGGATGCTGGATCATCTTACTACACAGATTCCTATTCCCATCCTAAGCCATGTTTTTAGAGTTGTAGTTGTCATGCCTGAGATGTGTCATTCAGCTTAAACAGAAGGCAAACAATGCTGAGAGTGAAAGCAAGCTTCCTTTATTAATTGAATGATGTTCACCTTTCTAATAGTTTAGTATACATGAAAATCTACAAGGTTATTTTTCCTGGGCTGTATCCCAAACCATATAGATTAAATTAGGAATGCCAGAATTGACTCTGATTATAGCCAAGGTTGCCAGCTGAACTGTGACATCACCAGTCTTGACCCTAAGTCATCTTATAATAAATAAATAAAATGAATTAGAGAGGCCATTTAAGCCCAGGGGAGGAACAAATTGTCCAGTTGAATGTCTTAGTTGCAAAAGCTTGTCCCTATATACATAGGTGCTGTTGTATTGTAATCATAGAAATCTGTACAAAGAGGACAAGGGCTAGTATTGCTAACCCAATTCCCTATATAAGATAGAAGCATTTAGGAAGGGATTTGCTCACAATTTCAAGATCAGGCCAACATTTAAGCTTCTACCCCTTCTGTGCTTTCTAATGATACTTCTCTCAATTATGCTGGGGAAATTATTCAAGAAGGGGATGTGGATAGATATTGGTGTAGCGTTCCAGAATCCAATCAGATCCATAAGTCCCTTGGGACAAGTGTAAATCGGTTCTCTGGGAGGGTAAACCCTCTGGGAGGCTGTGGTATGTCAGTCTGAGCCCTTCAGGGTGTAGTTGTCCTACCATGGCACCCTGGTTGATTGGGCCAGGCCAAAATTTATCCCCAACTCAAAAATCAAGTTCAGGGTATGGTCTGTTTGATGTGTGGGGCCAGCAACAAATTGGGTGTGCCTGTTTTTATGCTGATGACTGCTGGAACTTCTGGGTGCTGTTTTCGTTTATTGAGTTCTTTTAATTGTTGCTTGGTTTTGAATTTTTTTAATGTAGTTAAAATGTTAGTAATCTTGTGCAGATTCTGAAGAGTGCACAGGATATGAATCTCTTAAACATTAAGATACATTTTTAATGATGCAGTGAAAACAGGTTGTTTGACAGAATCTAAGTACAAACTTACAATAGGAACTGAGCAAGCTGCAGGACATAACAAAGTTTAGTGTTAAGCACTAGGCAGAAACTGGGATACCTGGGCAGAAACCAGGAAAGGTATTCACAAGTAATTAACCCTGAATTGCCACCAACTTCCCCCTCTAGTTGCAAATTCAAGGCTCGAGGGGGCAAGAGAAAATTAAATAAATAGTCATGTATAACTGAGAATATAAGTCTTGGCAGCCAATCAGATATTCTGAAGGCAGAATCGCTATTAAGGACTTCACTTGGAAATTTTATATTAAAATTCTGGGTAGCTGATTGGAGTCCGGTGACACCCAGTTGTTTCACTGCTGCTCTTTGTTTTCCCTTGCATGCCTGTTATACCAATTGTGCTTGTGAAATGTGTTTGTGGAGGCTGATGGTATAAGCTCTAGGGAAGTGCCCTGCACTCGAGGAAATTGCACCTCTTGTATATGTCGGTGCAGGGGTGGGGAATTGCCAATCCTTTGTAGACCGTAATTTCTGGTCTCACACTATTGCATTGAGTAACAATACTCAGAGAAAGCATTATGAAACTTGCTATTGACATTTCTGTCCACAACTTAGAGATGTGACACAGCCTATGGGCAGGATGCTATACTGTCTCTCTCTCTCTCCCCATCCCATTGCAAGTCGATTGATTTAGAACCAATCATTTGCATATGTGTCCCCCCCAGTGTTGCGATTTCCTTTCTGCTTGTTTCTTGGCAAACCATAGGTTGTTGTTTCAACCAGTCTGCAAACCATTGACTGCATGACTTTGGTTACCAAGGGACAGATAGAGAACTGTAGTGCAGTCTCAAACCATGGGTTCTCCTTGTTGTATCACAACCAGTGCTTGCTTGCAAGTATCATATACTTCCACGCTGAAGGATGCAAGTCCCTAAACAACTGGCAAGTCCCTCTCTATGCAATACTTAAATATTGAACTCAACTTTTATTATAGCTTACAAACATACCAAAATAGAACTGTTAGTTAATTACCTAAAATCATTTCACTACATATATCATTCATTCTTGTACACCAGACAATGAAAACGGTTACAGATTATCAAAGAGAATTTGTGTGATATGTATAAATTGATTTGTGATATATTTGTAGAGCATTGACTTCACTTGTGATTGCTTTTTTGTTCGGTGAAAACAAGTGTAGGTGATCATAGTTTGTGTAGACCTGATTAGTACTGAATTCTTGTGCAGATATTCTGTTGATGAATTTCAGAAAACCTACTGCCTGTGTACAATACCCAGTTTGTGATGATCTGAATCCTTACTCAGTCAATTTAAGGACTACCATCATTTTTGTAGTTCATTTATCTGTCAGCTAGAAATATCCTAGTTGGAAAAGTAGCTCTTGCAAGTGGAAATGAAAGCTTCTGTCCAGAGACAGCCTCAACAATCAATCTCTGCTTTTGGCATAAACAGATAATTTCAGCAATGTATCAAAGGGAACACAATTCTGTTAAATTTGGACCCTTTAGGCAATTTCTCAGTATGAAGAGCATCACAATGTTGTTTATACACAAGACTCTATAGGTGTCCAAAATGTGAACCTTTTTCACCATCCTTATTTCCTGTCTTGATTAATTTATTGAAAGCCAGTCCCTTTATTCTGAAAGATTTACACAAGAACCATCTCTCTGGTGAGTCTTATAGTATGTATTTGCATGTATGTAATGTATTTCTTGGATGAGACATCTGCGTTTGATCCATTTCAAACCAGGTTCAGGCTTGGGCTTGATACTGAAGATGACCTTGGTAGCTCTCATAGATAACCTCCAACTCCAGCTTGATTGTGACAGATCAGTGCTGCTTATATTGCTAGATTTACCAACTGCATTCAACACAATTTATCATTCAATTCTAGCCAGATGCCTAGCCTCATTTGGGATAGCAGGAAATTGTCTTATCTTGGTTCCCCTCATTCCTCCAGGGGCACACTCAAAGGGTAGCCACTGGGGACAGGACTTTGACCAGGCATCCACTAGGCTGTGAGGTTCCACAGGATTCAGTCCTGTCTCTAGTGTTATTCAATATTTATATGTGTCCTTTAGCAGGACTTGTCAGAGGGTTTTGAGTCAGACGCAATCATGACACCCAGCTCTTTCTCATACCAGATAAACAGCCCAAGATGGCCCTCTCAGCCCTGACTGTGTCTAGATGCTGTGGTTGAGGAAGAGATGGCTGAAGCTGAATCCAACTAAGACTGAAGACATGTGGTGGGAGCTAGCTGGTCCAGTAGGGGGTTGTGGCTGCCTACTCTAAATGGTGTTCAGGATATTTCAGTGGACTCTGGGAAGAGTCTGAGGGTCTGGTTGGGTGCTTTGCTTACCTTTGGAAGCAGATGTTCTAGGTGAAACAGGAATTTTTCTGCCTCTGCCAGGCCCATCAGTTATCCCTCTACTTATCTGGGTCTGGCATCTCCACAGTGATTCATGTGCCTTTCAGATTCAGACTAGATTACCACAGTTCACTTTATGCAGGGATGCTCTATGAAAGCAGCAAGAGCAAGGACCTTTTCCATCTTGGCCCTGATCCAATGGAATTCTTTGTCTGAGGAAAGTCCTACCCGGTGGAACTTCTCTGCTTTCTGTAGGGCATGTAAGACAATTATTCCATCATGCATTCTGCTAACTTAATTCTGGTGGACTCCACAACACTGTGGATATTTATGCCAAAAGCTGTGTGTTCAGTTTTAATCTGATGTTATTTAAATTATGGTTTTATTGTTATTGTTATTGTACTGTTACCTTAGTAGACCCCCCCCCAAGCCCTGCTTTGATTCGAGGGTCAGGATAAAACAAATAAATAGAAAAAATAACTATTACATTGCTGCATCTTATAGTAAAATGAATGGTTTATGCTAATAAAAAAATGGTGCCAAAGGAATATAATCTTAAATGGTTAAATAACCCCTACTTGCTTTGCATTCAGTTTCATTGGGGAAATTTACCTGTCGATACTTTTTCAGTTCCTTCCCATACAACATTTGAAACAGAGTCTGGGCATGCACTTGAGATATGGAGAGCAATTGAGAATCAGCCAAATGTGGATATGGCAGTAACTGACCTGCTCAAGCTACAAAGAACTTATAGTGCTATGGAGGGAAATATTTTGGTCATGGGTGGTTTCCCGATAAAGTATCCTCTTCTATCCCTAGCTCCTGTGAAGGATCAGTTGGGGAATTACTATGTGGAATCAATAACCTTTTTTCCTGTTGCAAATGTGCTTAGTAGAGATGGTTTCCAGCATAATATCATTCACTAGAGAGCTATATTGCAAGATTAAGGGATATTTTAGGGTGTGAGCTAAAGCCTTTTCCCCGCCCTTAATCATAAAAGCATCCATAATCTTCCTCAGTCTAAACTCTCACTTTGGTGTATTTTATATTGTGCTCTGTGAGTGACTTGACTGTTGCTTTCTCATGTGGTAAGAGAAGAGTTACCTTGCTGAGCTGTGCCTGTGTGCATTTTTATTTGACAGGAGAATAATTAATTTGCCCTGATCTGGATGGCCAGGCTAGCCTGTTCTTGTCAGATCAAGAAAGCTAATCAGGGTCAGCCGTGATTAGTACTTGGGTGGGAGACTACCTGGGAAGTCCAGAGTTGATGCGCAAGAGCTAACAGGCCTCAGTCAGTTGTTTTGGAAACCCTATGGGTTTGCCATAAATCAATTGCAGCTTAGATTCTTTTCCCCAGGAGAAGATCCTTGGACAGGTGTATGGCACTACTTGGATTCTTGCCCTTCACTCTACTTGAGCCTGCCCTTATCTTTGACCCTAAATTGCAACTGGTCCAGAATGCAACAGGTTCTCAAAAGAGCATTTGGGGGGGGGGGGCATGTTTAGCTTATTCTTAAGCAACTGTCTCCCAGTTGAATTCCAGATCATGTTTAGGGTTCTGGTATTGACCTCCAAGGCCACTTGTAGTCTGGACCTGGCGTATGTAAGGGACTGCCAAGCTGGCTATACCCCCTGAAGAGCATTTCACTCTGCTGATATGAACCAGCTGGTTTTTCCTAGACCTAGAGAAGAACGTCTGGTCTCAACTAGGGCCAGGAACCTTTCTGTCCTGGCCCCTACCTCGCGAAATGAGCTTCTTTTTGCAGTTGTTCACTCATATATGTCTAATTCAGAGGTATCATAAATTGATGCTGAGAGATTACTGTCCTGTGCTTTGGTTTATGGGTGCTGTGGGGTTCCATTTTACCACCTATGATTTTTAGTAGCCAGATGAAACCTGGAAAAGTTGTGTGTTTTGAAGTATAGTTCCAGCAGTATGTTGATGACACTGCTCTGAATCCAGGGAGGTAGTGTTGACTGTAAACTGTTTTCTAGAGGTAGTGAACAGCTGGTTGTGAGAAGTGAACCGGAGTTTAATCCAGACCAAAAAAAATGCATGTGGTCAGGGATAAAGTCCATTGGGGAGTAAGGTTGCAGCCTATCTTGGATGGGGTAGTCTCCTATTAAAGCTAGCTAGCCTATGACAAACGCCAGCCCCCCCCCCTTTCAGGCCTGCTGGGAGTGCAAAGCTGGCAAGGGTGTTCTTGACTGCCCTTGGTGAGAAAGAGGTACTGCTGAGCACTCTGTTTTGGGGAAGGAGACAAGTTGGCTGAAGAGCCAAGCACAGTTGTCCTTGTGGGGAGGGAAAGCCGCATGGAAAGTCTGCAGGGGAAGTGGCCGCACACCCTGCAAGCTGAGCTGAGCTCTTTTGCCTGAACAGACTTGGTGTACACAAAATTGCTAGTTATCAATAGAAATCCACATGTGTCCTCACTTACTGCAAAGTTTTGCATGACCATTTTTAGAATTTGCCAATTACTGGTGACTAAAGTCTTTTTATACATTGTAGTATTTTAATGTTCCTAAGAGGTAGTCCTTCTGAACATTTACCTCCCATTGAATTTTGTCTTATGCATGGAACTAATTTATATTATATTCGGATGTGCTTGTTTATGACCATAATAATAAACATTGATTATCCATGGTTCATTCATTATGTAGAAAGGCATTCCGTAACTTAGTGGCTCAATTGGAACTTGCCTGCCAATATTTGTACTCTTTCCTTCCTCTCCCCCTTGTGTGATGCTTTTCCTCATTTCGGCTTAGTTTGCTGTGTTTTCCATTTAAGGGACTGTGGTTAGTGTTCATTTTCTAAACCAGAATTAGAAACCCATTTCTAACTATGGTTTGTGACTTCTGGCTGTAGTGGGAGCATTTAACTTGATTTGACATGATTTAAATAAATATATAACCAATTCATTCTTTTTTATCCCTTCCCTGTTGGCATGAAGCTTCATGTTTTAAGGTGACATGCATCTATTCCAGAGAAGGTGCTTCCACTTAGCTGGGGAGGCATAGATTTTGCTGCAGCCTTTTCTTGTGCATGACCATTTTTTCTTGATTTAAATTACCTTTATACACATCAGTTACACTACCTCCTGTCAGTTTCTCCTTTGTATTTGGGCAAGACACTGGATTGGTTTGAGCAATCCAGGAGGAAAGCAAAGAGATGCTAAACTGAAGTAGTGGTTCCCCCAGGGGTGGGGACTGTACAAATTTAGCCGTGTCAAATATAGCCTAAAATTCTGTCTTAGCATAGATTTTTGTTCATCATAGGTCTGTGGTGTCAAATTTAGTTGCAAAGACTTTGCATATTACTTAGATTGACCCTAAAGAGCTACAGCAAGCCTGTATTGAACTTAAAATAAGGAAGCTACTGCAGTGTTGCTTCTTAGTGTTACGATATTCCAGGATATTAATATGGGTTTCTTTTCCTCTGCTAATTTTAGACTGAATTGACAAGTGTTTCCCCTGTCTTGATTGTAGCTACTGTGAAAGCTATAAAGAAGTGAATTGAATTTTTAAAATAGTGGGTAGTTCTTTTGGTCCATTAGAAAACCCAGAGACAGCAGTGCTATAACACCTTTCCTCAGGTTCTAGTGCAGGGGTAGTCAAACTGCGGCCCTCCAGATGTCCGTGGACTACAATTCCCAGGAGCCCCTGCCAGCGAATGCTGGCAGGGGCTCCTGGGAATTGTAGTCCACAGACATCTGGAGGGCCGCAGTTTGACTACCCCTGTTCTAGTGGGTAGCCGTGTTCATCAGAAGCAGCAGAACAGTTTTATAGCCCAGTGGCATCTTTAAGACCAACATTCACGGTATGAGCTTTTGTGTGCGCGCACACTTCCTCAGATACAATGCATGCACATTAAAGCTCATACCTCAAATAAAATTTGATGTTCTTAAAAGTGCCACTGAACTCTAAACCTTTTATCAGAACCAGCTAAAACATCACAATGTAGATAGGAAGCCTTCAGGTTCCACAGAACTATTTATGTGGCAAAATGCTTTTAAGTTCAATATTTGAGTGCTTTGCATGCATCATAGAAGTACTTTCTGATGCAGTGGAAGGTTGAAATTTATCTCGGCTTTCCTTCGTATGCCTGTTGGTGCCATGTTATAGCATCAATTATTACAGGGTTTCTTCCCTGAGATGGAATAGGCAGCCATATAATCTCTTTAATTTTGATGTCCTTTACAGTCTGCTTCACTTATATGCTTATGAACGGCACAGGCTGCCAGAGTGCATAGATAGTTCACATTCCCTCTCAGCCATCAGTGGATTAAAGTGTTATACTCTGAGGTTATTCCGATATGGCACCGTGTTTCATTTACAAGGCAAAAACTTGTTTGCTGATGGGCACTGATGCCCATTCGGCCGTGGATCTGAGCTTGTGGAGTATCTGGCAAGAAAGTACTGAAACTTTTGGTGCATTGTACTAAGCAGCATACAGTGCTTCAGAGATTCGATCTCATTTTGGCTGTTGCACTGGCACATTATATTGTAAGAAAACATTTTAGACAATCATGCTGAAGTTTAAGGCACATCCCCTGGAGTTTTGTGTGTGTGTGTGTGTGTGTTTGCATCTTTCTCAAATGTCTGACAAACCTATATCCTATACATTTATCTGTTGTGAATAAACTTTGTGAGCATTTGTGGATGAAAATAAATTGTTTCTTGCAGTGAGATGAGGTCAGAGATGCATAAGGAAGTTGAGGGACTATTTAGCAGGACATGTCTGCATGTGTTGAGTTATTCTAATTATTAATACGTAGGTTTGTATTTTGTTATGATGTTGGTTGCTTTGGGCAGATTTTGAGAAGTACGCAAGATATAAATCATTTAAAGAAATACTTTTAAAATGGCTGTAGTAAAAACAGATTCCATGTGCTTTAGTAGTAGTATTCCAGAACTGAAGCACAAATTTCTAGGAACAGAGCCCAATACATGTTGTAACAAAAGGTAAGGCTAAGCATTAGGAGAAAATTAGATACTTGGGTGGAAACCATGGACAGAAGCAGAAGACCTTTATTGGTAAATATATGGACAGAAGCTTGATTAGTAATCAAGCCATCAGTAGATACTTGGCTAGAAGCAAGCTTTATGTGCAACTCAGAATACATCATAACTTTTAAAATCAGGACAGCTACTTTATGTTCATTTTTGTTTTGAAAAAGGTGCTTTAAAAGTGCAGCCTCTGTCCTTTGTAGCATTGAAACTGCAAGTTGAAATTACATTCATCCCACCTGACATTTCCCTTATATACTTTCATCTGCTTATATTGGGTGTTTTCACTTCCTTTTCATACTGTTTATGCAATTTGGCTCTTTTGACCCACCCTATCAGTGGCTTCCCTTAATTGCTAGTTTGTTCTGGCAGCAAGTTTTGTGTAGTTTTGAGGAAGAGAGCATTTCTTTATGAATTCATTCAGTCGAAACACCTTGATCCATACATTTGTCTTGGAGGTCATCAGACCTAGTTGGGATCAGACCTAGTTTGGATGCCGATAAAAGGTTCTCAATAATGCAAGCATATGCTTGTATGAGGCCATCGTGCAGAATAACTTTAGGTATTTTTTGCAATACCCTTGCATAGCTAGATTTACTAACTGATATTTTTGTGTTCGTGATATGGTATTTTCTGAGAAGTGTGGGATATGTAGTATTTAAATAGTTAAAATTGTCGATTTATTCTTCTGATGATCATGGAGGTTAGCCTCCTCTCCCCACATGCTTTCTCTTTCTTAAAAACCAGCTGGCTAATTTATTTTTAAACATTTCCATACCACCTTTCTATCTAATTCTGGGTTCCCAAGAACATTTGCAAGCATTTAAGGTGCCCAGCCGCTCCTTGTTCAATCAGTTGGGTCAAGAATTATATATTTGAGAAGTTACTCAGTTCTTGTGGTCTCCTTAGATGTGAATGCCCTACTGCCTACTTCAAGGCAGGGGTGACCACCTCACCTCACAGGTTTATTCAGCCATTAATTCATTGTGAAATGCCACTTCTCTTGGACCAAAGATTGGGCTCTCTTCTTCACTGGTGAGCAACTGAGGAAGAAGATGATTTTCTCTAGTGAGACAGATTTTGGCAGTTGTATGTAGAAAGGTTTCTGCAATCCTTAAAAAGGAGAATCTGAAAAAGTTTGCGTCCAGTTTGAACTACGTATGCAATAGTTGCCAATCATATTAGCCTAAAATGTTTTTAAATGATGTTAAAAACAATTGGTCAATGACAGACTTGATTCTTCTGTTTCAGATGCTGTTCAGCTAGTAAGCAGAGATCCCTGGTTTTGACTTTCTGGATGACTTTCTGGATGTTTTGATTTTCTTGTATGTTCAGGGTGCAGGTAGATTTGAGTCCAGTTACTTCTTAGAGAACAGGAATTTTTGGGGGGAGGGGAATGGAGTGAGATTTCAAGAGCTTCTCAAGTAAGGGGAAAAACAAATGGAGCACCTTGCTTCTCCAGCCTCCCTAAAGCTGTTTGGGTATTGCTTCCCCTGACGCAGTAGCTCCTCACTTTCAAGGAGTAGCTGCCACCATGCATGTCACTTAGAGATAGGCAGAATCTGACAATACCACTTCCGCCTCTCTCTGTCATTGTGCAGATGCATTTAGTTTGTCTTAGCTTAGAGCTGCCATACACAGAACTCAGTCCTTTTGCCCATGAGGCTGTTCTAAATTTAAAGAAGTGGGGGGAAGCCATATATAACTATTTGCATGGGCACAGTGAGCTGGGGAAGGATACAGGCACATAGGAGAAGGCAAGACAATAAAATAATATAGCAGCTAACAGGAATAAATTGGATCCGTAGCTTCATGGCTTGCAGTCCTTCATGGATCTTGAGGCATATTGGACTGATACGGGCACATCACGCAAGGGACTCATCTTCCCTTGCTTGGTCCTACAAAAGACAAAATCTTCCCTCAAGATTTTATAATCATACCACCTCCCATGGATAGGTGCTCTGTCTGATCCTCCCATTTGGGGCTATTTATTTATTGAATCTGTAGGCCTCCACTCTTGGCCCAGCCACATATTATGTTAGCAGCAACTAACATAAAAATAATGCAATATTAAAAAAACATAACAAACAGTCAAACGATAGTCATCAAACACCCCCCCCCCCATCCAGCATTGTTTCCACGCAATGATGTTACCTGGAACATTTTAGAGGAGGGTTTCAAGATCTTCCTCTCAATCCAGCCTCAACCCAACCAAATGCTAGGTGGAAGAACTCCATCTTGCAGGCCCTGTGGAATTGTGTTAGTTCAGTCAGGGGCCTTTGCTCTTCCGGGAGCTCATTCCACCACATAGGGGCCAGGACTGAAAAGGCTCTGGCCCTGGTCAAGGCCAGATGAGCTTCTTGTGAGCCAGGGACCACCAGCCTATTGGAATTCGCAGAGCTAAAAGCTCTGCAAGGGGCATAGGGCGTTAGAGTGTCCCTCTGGATAGGTACTCTGTTGCTCCCATTTGGAGGAGAAGCCCTATCCATCTATCTAGGGCTATATGATTCACAGTCCTGTTTGCTTTCTGACTAGAGATATAGCCTGCATATCTAGAATGGTCTTAGAGCTTAATTAGAAACTGAAAGTTGTGGGGATCAGCATGGACTTCATGGCCAGTATGTTTTAGCAATTGCTAAAAATTATTGGAGATAAAATAGAGTGTGATTTCTTCTTTGGTGAATGATGGAATAACTCTGAAACTGGCATAGTATGTTATGACGTTTGCATACATGGCATGCAACCCTTTGTGCTCCAGTGTACTCTAAACATTTCCAATACTTTGTATTGTTGATTGTCCACCTGTATGTTTTTCTAAAAAGTGCTTTTTAATAGATTCATTTTCCATGTTGAGTATTGGAAGGTACCAAGCAGGTTCCCTTTTTGCCACTGAGATAGACATAAATCGCTGCCAGACCATCCACAATCTACATTCTTTGTCTTTGCCTAGATCTCAGAGCTTCTGTACATCACACATCCATATCCTGCAACAGAGAACTTTACCATGTGTACAACTTCTGGAGGTTTTGCTGCAGGGAACAGTAAAGTACTGTTAGTTTGATTTATATGACTCAGAAATAGTTTTGGCATTGTTATGTTGGATA
This sequence comes from Paroedura picta, assembly GCF_049243985.1. Classification (NCBI taxonomy): domain Eukaryota; kingdom Metazoa; phylum Chordata; class Lepidosauria; order Squamata; family Gekkonidae; genus Paroedura; species Paroedura picta. The sequence goes on from NC_135373.1 coordinate 99,231,527, forward strand.
GAAGGAGGAAAAGGAGCCATCCTGAGCCATCTTTGGGGATGGTTAGGAATCTGAGTAAATGAGTTCAGTTAGTGCTGCTAATCTTCTACGGCCATAACAGCCCAAAGCCCTTTAGATGGAATGGTTGAACAAAGTGGTTCATTTTATTCCAGTATAATTGGAACTGAGGGATTTAGTTGACTTTTACCAGCTTCTTTTATGTGCACATACTCATGGCATGATTTACATAAACTTCACAATACTAGGATGAACGGCATCCCTTAGTTCTTATGTACAACAATAAAAACTATGCTATATATAACGCAAATTAAAACATGAAACCAGGTAAACAATTTACTATTAGTAAAGCTATAGAATGGTCAGCTAACCTATATTTTGAATCTTTTGCACTCTGAGTGTTGAGTAGTATTGTGAATTGCATGCTCTCTCCATATCAGCAGGAAGATACATTTTCATAGGCTCCCTTATGTTATATATTCTGCATAGAAATGGTGCCAAGAATCCTGCTCTAGGAGATTTTATATAGGGCAATAGTCCAGTATGTACCATCAGTATTGGACATCTGATCCACTGTTTGATAATACATTGACCATAGCCGGTGAAGAATTTAAAGGAAATAAAATATGGGTAGAATGAGGTGAGTATCTGTAAAATGTTGATCTATAACTTATTAATAATTTCCAGTCCCCATTTTTCCTCACTATTAATTATTTGTGTAAGTATTTTGGCTTCAGATCTCTTTATAGCTGAAGGAGCCAGGTGGGCTCCTTTAGGTCTTGCAAAATTCACGATAGCATTTGTAGATTTGACAACCTTGTGAATTCACAAAGACCTTCCTCAGAATGTTGCTCATGAAATTGGATGCCATACAAAGACACTGAAATCAAACCAGTTCTATATTTGCGTTATCACCAGTCCCTCTGTCCCCTGAGACCAGTTGTGGCCTGGGAGTAGTTAATAGTGCTTTTCCCTTTCTTGCACAAAATCTCGCCATACCCTTAAGAAGTTGATAGAAATAGCATCACATTTCCTGCATATGAATAAAAACAAACCAAAAAAACAAGCAGCTTTGAGAAATTCTGGGCAATACCCTTTATGCTCACCATCAAGGTCAGATAGTTGGAATGAGCAGTGAAAGTTAGAATGGCAGCCCCAGGAAAACAGAATAGAATGTATTTGGCCTCTTAGCCGAATATACCCCAATCAGAAAATACCAACTAAGTCTAAGATTCCTTAATAAGATATAAAGAATCTCTGCAGTTCAGACTGCATCTGGCATTACATAAATCCAGTAGCTCCTTAAAGCCTAACACAATTTATTTCAGCTTGAGTTTTTGTGAATCAGAGTACACTTTTTCAGATACATAGAAATATATATCCATTAGGATTCTATATACTGAGTTGAAGGGGTGGAGTTTACAAATAAAGAGTTATGAAACAAGATCCAGGCCAAAAATAAGTTGGTTCAGCTAGAGGAGGTGTGGGACACTTCCAGCCGGCTGCAGCAGAATCTCATGCTCATCAAATTTCATGCAAGATGTAATACAGTGATAAGGGGCGGGGTCTGTGAGGGATGCTTCAGGGTGTTCAGGAATTGTATTTTCAGAATATTCTGTGGATGTCAGATTTGTTCCAAGGACTATTGAAACAGAGATTCCTTTAATCTGTGAAGGTTCTTCATAGAAGAACCCTTTTTTTTGACAGTTGTGTTAATGCAGCCTTTTAAGGGATAAGGTAAATCATATCTCATGTGTAAGAATAACCTTTGACGTTAAATTACAGCAAACACTATGTGAATGTAGAGTTCTGATTATACCCATCAGAACGGTGTCCCTTTATTGTTCCTTTTTAAAACTTGCATGGCTTACGAAGGGCTAGATGCTATAGAACATCTTGAGCAACAGGCCCTGTTTTCATACTTTGTGGATTTTTATCAACCTATTAAAACTGCTTGCAACTTCCTCTCTCTGCTGTCTGCAGCAGACTACGGAAACCTTGGTGCCTGAGGCTACTTCTGCAATTGCAAGAGTTAGAATTGGGTGGGGATGACAGGGCTTCGGTCCTCTGTAATGTTCTGCAGCTAGAAGAAAATGTACTGGAAAATGTGCTCTGTAGTGTGGCACGCTACAGCAACCTGTTCTCAACTTATTTTTTTGTCTGCCGCCTTGCAGTGCTACAGTTGAAGCTCCAGCAGCGGCGGACACGGGAGGAGCTGGTGAGCCAAGGGATCATGCCTCGTAAGTAGAATTTATTTAAATTTTCCTTCCAGTCCGAATACACCGTACCTTTATTCAGAGAGAAAGGTAGTTTTGTATCTATTTAAAAATGTCTGTCCTTGCAGAATCCATTCTACTTCAAAGCCTGTGTTTGGAATGTGAGGGCCCTGGGTCAATAAAGTGACTCTTCGTTTCTTGAACCAGCATGTTAGCATCTGCCTTGTGGCATTTAGCTGCTGCCCAGAGTAAGAAATAGTTTCTTGACAGAAAGAACTCTTAAGGAAGGATGTTGCCACGTTAGAAATGTTTGAAACACTGTATATGTGGTAATCATATTCCTAGCAGACTTCCTGCCTTGAGCACTCTCCTTGTCATTCCTGAGCCTGGAGGATGAAGGCATGTATGTGTTGTGAATCCTTGACTGGCAAAGTGTCCACTGTACAAAGCAGCTTTCCATTTCTAATGTTGTAGAACTGCACCAAAGCAAAAACGTGTAGATGGTGGGTTTTGCTGAATGATGACATGTCCTATAGCTGTCAGTGGGCAACGTGGGTTGATGAAGTGAACTTATACAGGGCTGTGCAAATCTTTCACACTTTATTTTAGCAGTTTCTGGCTGGCAGGCTCACGGGGCAGCTCTAAACAGGTTCACCCTCCTCAGTCCCTGAGACTCTCTGGGCTGAGAAGGGCATAACTCTGTTTAGCATTGCACTGTCAGCCTCCTGTTGAAAACAGATTTTCATTGAAATGAACAGTTACGATAGAAGTAGGCCTAAATGTGTCACCTGCATCAGCCACTATAACATAAGCACATGTGAATCATTTTGGCATTGTCTCCATTTCCCCTGAAGCCTTCACAAAGGCTGTAGCCTAGTAACAGCTTCCTTTTTCTGAGCAGTCTCTTTCGCATGGTCTGAGTACTTTAGGTTTCATTCTGAAGTGTATGGATTCTGAGCACATAGTTACAAGGTGTTTCATTCTGGATTGTGTGTATCTAACAGCCCATCATTATAAGTATGCTTGTGTATTGTTTAAAGGAGGGTGTCTGTTGTGTGGACTGCTGAGGTACAGGGGATTAGTGTGTAATCCACATATTTTACATTTCCATGGAGTCAGTAAAGCTCAGGGTGCCAGTTTTCAGCTCTGGGTTAGCCCCCTCCCATCACACCGTTGCTTCTCCTTGCAGTCCCCTGATAGCAGTGATTGACAATTATTCACTTATGTGGAGTAGAGTAAAAGTATCCCTGGATGCTGTTTGGATGGATGCTCAGCCTGCCCTTTCTGATCCTGGTAAATAAGATGAAACTCAGTCTGTACTTATTCTCAAATAGGTTTTCTTTGCTCCCGTGGAAGCTGTGGAGCACTGAGTTTCAGCACTGGAAAATAGGATGGTCCTAATCCATGATCTCTTATATAAGAAGTTCAGAAGCAAGGCAGTGTTTCTTTTTCTGCTACAGAGTGGTTCCTGTTCCTCTAACTAGAATGTGTGCATTTCTTTATCCATGTCCTTTTCTTGTTCCTCATGGGAAAGGTTCAGTTTATCTTGCTAAACATTCCTTTACCTTGCTTTTGAGAGAGATCAGGTGCTCTATCCTACCATGTGTCACTTCCATGCGTTCTTTCACAAGATAGATCGCTAAGGTTGTTGCTGAACTGTGGATGACAGAGTATGATTTCTTTTTGCATTATGAACTCCGAAGTCTTGTTTTATTAATATTATATTGACTGTTTGCTAGGTTACTAATGAGAGATTTGATAACAGCAGTGTTATCAATTTGACAAATTCTAAAAGACTTAGAAGCTCCTGCTTGTTGCATTCAGGAATACAGTGGGCACTACATTAGGGAGATGGGGTGGAAGAATTCTGTGGATGGCCTCTCCCTTCCCCCAGGACATGGAAAGACTGTCAGCCCCCGGGCAGGGAACTCACCGGCAGGGGAAGCCCTCATGCAGCAGGGATCTGCAGCCTCCGAGCCTTGGAGGGAAATGGAAGGAGGAGGAGATGGTCGGGTAGGGGATGGAAGGCGATTGGCTGGCCACTGGACAGACAGGCAAGCTGGTTGGAAGAGGAAGCACTCGGGTGGGACCGCCGCCCTGAGTGGGTATAAGCTATGAGACCAGCTCCTCCTCCAAGCCCGAACCAGAAATATTAAGTAGAACAAATAATTTAATATGGATATAATGTTATGAATCTGTGCTTCAATAGACAATCATTGCCAAGTGCATAGCATCTGTCACCAATATAACTATTAATTTAAAAGTGCATGTAGAAGGAAAATGTTTAATTCTTTATGATAAGGTCACAATATAGCTGCAGAATATGCACCATGGGTCTCAGTCACATTATAAAAATGTTTTGTAAAAATTATGCACCATTTTGAGGAAGATAAAACAGTTACATGTTTGGCTACCTACTAGAAGAACATGGAAGGTTATTAGAAATTGGTGTTTTACTACAGGTGTTGGGTTTCCCCTACATATCGTAACCTAGATTACCGTAATACATTCTATAGTGTCAAAGTCCACTTGAAACTCCAAGTGTTACAGAACACTGCTGCCTAGTTATTATTGGGAGTGAGGTGCAAACAGATATGTTCAGGATAGCATTTTTATGAAGGCAAAATAGGATGGCCATCGGTCTATGCAGGTCTACGCTTATGCTTGCTCTGGAAACTGCAACTGATCCAGAATGCAGCATCCAGGGTCCTTATGAGTATACCATGGAGGGCACACATTTGACCTGTGTTCCAACAACTACACTGGCTCCCAGTTGAATTCTGAATCAAATTTAAGGATTTGGTCCTTACCCATGTGGCCATCCACACTCTGGGTCCTATATATCTAAGAAACCACCTCTGTATCTACACTCCCCGAAGAGCACTTTGCTCTACTAATACCAACCAGCTGGTGGTCCCTGGCCCCAAGGAGTTATGTCTGGCCTCAACCAGGGCCAGGACATTTTCCATATTGGCCCCTACCAGGTGGACCGAGCTCCCAGAACATATGTGGGCCCTGCAGGGCCTGCAAGATGGAGCTCTTCTGCCAGGCTTTAGGTTGGGGCCAGTAAAGCAGTAACATCGACCAGGCCCTCCCTATCAAAAAGATGCTCCCAACCCATACTCTAGCTACAGAAGATCAGAAAATAAATTAAGACTGCTGATGCTGCTGTTGTGATTTTTTAACACATCTCTTGCACTGTTTATGGTATGTATGTCCTTTTCTGCCTTGTCTTCGACTTTTGTAGTTTGTGTCCTGTATTTTTTATATGTCTGGTGTTAATGGCTTGTTTGTATAGTCTTATGATATTGTCATTCATTGTCAATGCATTGTTCATTGATGCCTTAAGGCAGAGGTTCCTGAACTTTTTGAGTCTGTGGGTCCTTTGGAATTCTGCCACAGTGTGGTGGAGCCCAACACAAAATGATTGGCACAGGAGGCAGAGCCAGCCACAGAATGTCAGGAAGTGAGGTTGTGCATAACACATCAACATGTCAACATTTCAGATAGAACCTCTGCTTAACAGATTAAAGATGAACCTACTGAAAACCTTTTCTTGCCTGTGCACAAGTCATGCGGTGAAGATTCTTGTGGTGTGGTGGCAGCTGCTGCCAAAGCAGTGTGCTTTAAAAAAAAATCTGCACAGCCAATCAGAAGTCCTGCTGGGTAAAATTGCCACCTGGAGCCATCCACTTAAAAAAAGAAAGAAAAAAAGGGGGTGGATCAAAATAAGTAAAATGTGCTCAAGCCTCTGTAAGGTAGAACATAATGTAAAATTGAATATTAATATTTATTAAAATTAAAAACCCAAGGCTTAAAATAGAGCCTCATTAAAATACTTGTATACATTCATACTAATGCCTCCACTGGCCAGACATGTTTCAGATGTGAACAGCATACATAAAATATAGGGAAATAAATATTAAATATACAGTAGGCTCCTTTAAATACAGTAATATAAAATGTTTAATATTTAGGACACTAAGGGCCTCTGGAAAAAAGGAGAAGAAAAGCTGTGTTGTAATAATACAATATAAATCAATTAGGGAAAACTTTCAAAAAGCTTACTTACTAATTCATTCTATGGACCCGGAGCCCAGATAAAATTCTTTGAGGCATGTTTCTAAAGCAGGCCTTGGTCCAGATGAGCACGTATAAATTTTATAGGCAGGTGATTATTAGAAATTCCACTTTCCAGCACCACTTGTTGGGTGCCACATTGGGAATACCTACTTTACACTGTTTGAATACATGTTTGTGATTTGCCCTGCCTCACAGCAATAAGTTGGGGTACAAATAAATTAAAAATACATTTTTCCTTGATGTCTTTCCCATGTGCATGGAATGGAAGGTTACTAGACATCCTGCTAATGATAACATGCCCCCTACAATGAGTGGAGTTCTTTGCCTCTCTTTCTTCCTGACATTTCAAAATGCCATTTATCTTCCAAGACAGTATTTCATGTCTGTATCATAGAGCATGTGTGATTCAGTCGCAAGATAAAACACATCTATCTATCCTGTGTCCATTTTCAGTACAGCCCTGAGATGCATGTGTTGAGGTCTTCCACTGTGCAATCTGCAGGTTGTTGGATGCTGTCGACACTTGCAAACCACCAGGCAGGCAGGAAATCCACAGAGATTGATTGTGAAACCATAGCCTGAGCAAACGCAGGGCACTGGTACTTGTAGTAAGCCTCCTCCTTTGTCTTGGGACAAGCAGAATGGAGAGGGCAACGGTACACCAATAAGGGTGCCCTTATGCTGCTCTATAGTGCCCTTTCGTGATTAGTACTTTGTTTGAAAGTAGCAACATGTGTCTCAATATTCCTTAATGCTATTCACATTGTTGCACCAATCTATTTGTGACTGAACTTGCAAATGGATAAAATTCAGGAATGGCCTGTTCCTTGTCTTATTTTAATGCCATGTAAATTTGGATGTGGATGCCAAGATAATTGCAGTTTACCACCCTTAGGCCTCCTATAGCAGTTTATGTGGAACACTTTGTCTAACTTCATTCTGGTCTGATTCAAATGAGTAGCCGTGTTGGTCTGAAGTAGCACAATAAAATCAGAGCCCAGTAGCACCTTTAAGGCCAACAAAGATTTATTCAAGGCGTGAGCTTTCGAGTGCAAGCACGCTTGCACTCAAAAGCTCGTGCCTTGAATAAATCTTTGTTGGTCTTAAAGGTGCTACTGGACTCTGATACCATTCTGGTCTCTTTCTGTTATTTTCTACAAGCTGAATGATGATCACTTCTTGCTTGTCTGAATAAACCCTCTGTGCAGTATGGAAAATAGTGTTTATATTTGGGGATTAAACACAAAAGACTTCATGTAAAGGCCCATAGGACAGCTTTGAGAGAATAAATTTTGTAGAGTAGAAGAACTCACAGTGGGTACATTGGAGAAAGAGACATTGATGTGGATGAGTTTGCAGCTGGTCTTCTGCCACTAGTTAATGTTGCTATACAGTCTTTCCATCTGGCATCCTGTTCAGATATTATCATTTGGTTGGCCACTGTGTTAAGCAGGCATTGGACTGATAGATTACTGGTCTGATCCAGCAGAGCTGCTATATTCTTATGGAGAACAGCTGCAGGTGTTTTCTTCCTTGGTTACAAAAGACAGCGTGAAATATCTGAAATAGCAGGGCAAAGCATTCTGCAGAAATGATGCACTTATCTGTTTGGAGCTCAGCTAAACTGATGCCAAAGCAGGGATGCAACAATTCACTATAATGTAATTTAAATATCAGCAAGGACATAATGATCAGTAGTTCTTCCATCCCCTGGAAATTTACTGAAAGCGTGCAATCTGTATTTTACATATGTGCACTAATCAATGGATTTCCATGACTCCTAAAGCTATTAACACTCAGAAGCAGATTTTGGATGTATGTATTTCAGGAGCAAAGTGATAAACAGCAGTAGCAAGCAACATTAACTTTCTTAGGCTGTGTCATTAATTTTATCAATGAAAGGAAGTTCTCTGTGCCCTGTTTACTCACCATTTTGGCCAGATGAGAAAGATAGCTTAGTTAATGTTAAATATGAATAGCAAAGATACCCTGAAGAATGATTTATGCCAAGTTTAATGTACTGAGTGTTCCCATTACACAGGCTAATTCAGAGGCCTTTGGCCGAGAAGTACTTTTGTTTTTAATACCACTGCTGTCCTGTGAAGCCGAGCCATTTCGTACTTCCTGGTTCAGTCATGCAGGGTCACACATACCAAATGTTACAGGGAGCTTTTTCTTAATGTTCGAAGTGTCTGAGGATGCTGGATGGACAAGAAAGAGAGGACAAGAAAGAAGGGCAGATTTTTGAAAGCTTCTGTGGCAGAACAGTCCTGCTGTGGCCTGCAGGCCCTGTTCTAGTCTGCCCTCCAAGCTTTTCCCAACAACTGGAGAAGCTTTATTTTCTCTGCCTCTACCTGAATTTGTAAGGAATGGCTTGCTGGGAGGGTCAGGACTCCCAGCTTTCCTTTCGAAGTCTGAGGCCTTGTCTTAGTGTCAACCATTGCTCAATGCCGAGTCACCATGGAGACTGTTTATTGCCTTGGGCAACTCTGGAAGAATGGCCAGTTGCCAACTGCCTTCCTTCCCCTGGTGCTCCTTTTAAAATACAGTGGGGGTCTCTGTGTTACAGAGAACCATTACCAGCATCAAAAGTATTTATTAAAGTGAAAATGTTCACAGCATAGCACCAGACTGAAAAGAAATGGGTAAAATGCAGTTCCTCTATCCCTCTCTCTATACAGGCCCTGTCATTTGTTAAAATATAAGACAGGCTCCTTAGTTATAGATTACAGAGTTTCTATTACCCTGCAGCTCCTTTCAGCTGTCCAGGCAACACATGGTAATGTGAAAGGAATGGGCCACACAGTATAGGTAAAAAATATGACAAACCGTGAGAGCAAAATAGTGAAAAATATTTAATGCTCTATTTTTCCAGAAAAACGAACAGCTGAGTCAAAAATTTTCAGAATGAAAGTTTTCAGAATGAAATTTTGAGGAAGCATTAATTTGGAAACAGTTTTATACTGGATGCTGTTCAGTTGTGAAAACTGAATTTGGAAAATTTACTTTTGAAAATGAATGCTTCAATTCTCTAACTTACATTCTGGAACAGGAATTATACTTTTCAGTTTCGACTCTGCTGTTCATTTTTCAGCAGATGGCAATAGCTGTGTCCTCTGGATCTTAGTTAAGAGCTCTGACTGCTCTGATGGATTCAGTACAACCCCCTCCCCCCCTTTCTCCTTGTTTTCAGGAATTCTATCTGCTCTTTTTTCCTATCCACTGATCAGGTTAGGCGAGGTAAGAGAAGCTTTTCATAGAGATTCTCCTTGGGGGTTGTTCCTGGAGCCTTTCCTCCAAATCTTTGTTCCCTGATTGGAGAAGGGGGAGAGCTTGAGCCACCCATTATCTCTCCTGCTAGATCTATTTTCAGCCCAGAGAGAAAAACTTTTAAAACTTCCTGGTAAATGTTTCACTCTGGTCAGCCATCTACATCAAACATGCATTTCTTCACAGCACCATTAATGCCCACCCTCCCAATCAAAAGTTGGCAATCTAAAATCCATTTGGGGGAATTTCCAAAGCTATTTCTTCTTGTAGCATCAAATCTTAAAGTTTCATAATTAATAAATGCCTCATTGTACACACAATCCCTTTTAGACTGTAGTTTCTGTTCCTTGTTTTTTTTTAAGCACTGGAAAGGTTGGATCCTTTGCAGCACCAAAGGATCACACTAACAGAGTAAATTTTTCACAACAGCTTCTTTCCTCAGCAACTCTATGTGAGTGAAAACTTGTGAAGAGTAGGGGACCTGCATGAATAAATAACCTTACAACATGGCTGGCTGTAAGAAGGTGGAGGAAGCAGCCAAATTTGTCTCTTTTCTTAGTTTTAAAGAGAAGAAATGTAAAAACCATCAAACTGTAACAGTGGTGGCAAGTTTGCTGGCAGGGGCTCATGGGGATTGTAGTTCATGAATATCTGGAGGACCACAGGTTGACTACCCCTACAGTAGAGAATTAGAGCAACTTGTCTCTTGAAGAGAACCCACAGAACCAGCTCTTTAATTGTTGAACCTGAGCCTTGTCATGAGTGTGGAATTACAACTGAAACGTGGTTTTGGACATGGTAAATATTTTTAAAGAAAAATAATATTAAGTCTTTCAGGACAAGATAAAATTCTTAAATTTTCATGGAATGTGATGTTCAGCAATGATGCTGTCTGGGCCAACTTTGGGACAGAAGACAAGGAGTCATGGGTTCAACAGGAGAGAATCTAAAAGCAAGCAGTAGCATTGGATTTGAAATACACGTTATCATCACATTCAGAGTCTAAAAACACCTGGGTAGATTCTACCAGATGTTATGGAAAGGATCAGTGTATAGCTGCCATTTTCAGTATAATATATAGTTTTACCCCTGAGTTAATGCAGACAATATGTTTCAGGCTTTTAGTGATCACACTGTTGTATGAGTTCTGGCTTTGGATTTTCTAATGCAACAGATGCTGTTCAGGATAAGTATGTAATTTTAAAAAACGCATTCCTGCCATCTGGCAATCAAAGGCATAAGAACACCTTCACAGTGCAAATACATGCCTTGACCAGCTTGTCTGATACCTTGTAATGGATTCAATAAATCCTTTAAAAATCTAATTATACTGTCTGCCCTCCTTATATCTAATGGCAATCTGTTACATGGATTAACCATGTATAATCTGCTTTGCCTCAATTTTGTGATACCACTAACTCTTTTCCCCTCAGGTCTGTACACGACTCCTTTAAATGTGTATGTACAGGTGCAAAGACTTGTGTTGCCAACTAGTCCTTCTCTAGTAATCATCTTTGTTGTCTTCCTATCATTAAGTGGTTAGGAAATTTGCCGCTCTTTAGAAAAAAAATTTGTTCAGTTTCTTATCCTTGAGGTTAGTAATACCATTTGTTAACTTTATTAGATTGCAATATGGCTTATGTCTGTAAACAATGTGCTGTTACTGAACAAATTAGATTAATTTTTAAAGAACATTTCTTTCCTGTCTTTCCAGAGAATCTATACAACAACCTTTCTCAACTTTTTGATCATTGAGAAACCCCTGAAACATTACTCAGGCTTTGAAAAAGCCCAGAAACATCATAAATTAAAACATAACTCCCCCCCATAAAACATTTTAGCTATTAAAAATCCAGCATTCAAAACCTCATTGGAGTTGAAGAACAGCATAAAACATTGAGCAGCTTAAAATCTGTCTTTTAAAGCAGTTGTCAGGCTAGCAGCAGAATGATGCAGAATGTTGTAAAAAGATTAAACTCATTAAAAAAACTTAAGTTAAAAGAAACATTTTGGCCTATTGCCTAAAAGAGAGTAGGGTAGGTGCCAGGCAAGCCTCAATGGGAAGGACATTCCTTAGGCAAGACACCACCATTAAAAAAGGGCTTTCCCATTCCACCACCTACAGGCCGATCAGTGGCCATTTTGGAAGGGGGAGAGGAGAGGTCATGTCACCGATCTTGCACCACTTCTTTTAGTTGTGTATTGTTCAGACTGGTGTCCATTTTGATTGTCTCTAACCACCCTGTCCATGAATCAAGGCAAGCTGGACGTGGTTAAACAAGAAATGAGAAGACTGAACATCGACATTTTAGGAATCAGTGAACTAAAATGGACAGGAATGGGTGAATTTAATTCAGATGACCATCAGGTATACTACTGTGGACAAGAATCTCGCAGAAGAAATGGAGTAGCCTTTATAATCAATAAGAGAGTAGGAAAAGCAGTCTTGGGATACAATCCCCAAAATGACAGAATGATCTCAGTTCGAATCCAAGGCAAACCATTCAACATCACAGTGATCCAGGTCTATGCCCCAACCACTGCTGCTGAAGAGGATTAAGTTGATCAGTTCTATGAAGCCCTACAACACCTTATAGAAGCAACGCCAAAAAATGATGTGCTTATCATCATGGGGGATTGGAATGCTAAAGTAGGAAGCCAAAAGATAACTGGGATAACAGGCAAGTTTGGCCTTGGAGTACAAAATGAAGCAGGGCACAGGCTGGTAGAATTTTGTCAAGAGAATACAATGGTCATAGCAAACACTCTTTTCCAACAACCCAAGAGACGACTCTACACATGGACATCACCAGACGGTCAACACAGAAATCAGATTGTCTATGTACTCTGCAGCCAAAGATGGAAAAGTTCTATACAGGCAATAAAAACAAGACCAGGAGCTGATTGTGGTTCAGATCATGAGCTTCTTGTTGCAAAATTTAGGCTTAAATTGAAGAAAGTAGGGAAAAGCACTAGGCCACTCAGGTACGAACTAAATCATATCCCCGACGAATATACAGTAGAGGTGACAAATAGATTTAAGGAATTAGATCTGATAGACAGAGTGCCTGAAGAACTATGGACGGAGGTTCGCGACATTGTACAAGAGGTAGCAACTAAAACCATCCCAAAGAAAAAGAAATGCAAGAAATCAAAATGGCTGTCTGAGGAAGCTTTACAAATAGCTAAGGAGAGAAGGGAAGTGAAAGGCAAGGGAGAAAGAGGAAGATACACCCAATTGAATGCAGAATTCCAGAGAAAAGCTAGAAGAGATAAGAATGCCTTCTTAAATGAACAGTGCAAACAAATAGAAGAAAACAATAGAATGGGGAGGACCAGAGATCTTTTCAAGAAAATTGGAGATATGAAGAGAACGTTTCATGCAAAGATGGGTATGATAAGGGACCAAAATGGTAGGGACCTCACAGAAGCAGAAGAGATTAAGCAAAGGTGGCAAAATTATACAGAAGAACTATACAAGAGCGAGCTTAACATCCCTGATGACCACAGTGGGGTAGTTACTGACCTGGAGCCAGACATACTGGAATGTGAAGTCAAATGGGCCTTAGGAAGTCTGAGCAACAATAAAGCTAGTGGTGGTGACAGCATCCCAGTTGAACTATTCAAAATCTTAAAGGACGATGCAGTAAAAGTGCTACACTCAATATGCCAGCAAATTTGGAAAACTCAGCAATGGCCACAGGATTGGAAAAGGTCAGTTTACATTCCAATCCCAAAGAAGGGCAATGCCAAAGAATGTTCAAACTACCGCACCATTGCACTCATTTCTCATGCTAGCAAAGTTATGCTCAAAATCCTACAAGCTAGGCTCCAGCAATATGTGGACCGAGAACTTCCAGAAGTACAGGCAGGATTTCGAAGAGGTAGAGGAACTAGAGATCAAATTGCCAACATACGCTGGATCATGGAAAAAGCTAGGGAGTTCCAGAAGAACATCTACTTCTGCTTCATTGACTATGCTAAAGCCTTTGATTGTGTGGAGCACAACAAATTGTGGCAAGTTCTTAAAGAGATGGGAATACCAGAGCATCTTATTTGTCTCTTGAGAAATTTATATGCAGGTCAAGAAGCAACAGTGAGAACTGAACATGGAATCACGGATTGGTTCAAAATTGAGAAAGGAGTTCGGCAAGGCTGTATACTGTCGCCTTGCCTATTTAACTTGTATGCGGAGCACATCATGAGAAAGGCGGGATTAGAGGAGTCACCAATTGGGATCAAAATTGCAGGGAGAAATATCAACAACCTCAGATATGCAGATGATACCACTCTAATGGCAGAAAGTGAAGAGGAACTAAAGAGCCTGTTGATGCGGGTGAAGGAGGAGAGTGCAAAAGTTGGCTTGAAACTCAACATCAAGAAAACAAAGATCATGGCAGCCGGCCCTCTCAATTCCTGGCAAATAGATGGGGAAGAAATGGAGATAGTGACAGATTTTATTTTCCTCGGCTCCAAGATCACTGCAGATGGGGACTGCAGCAAAGAAATTAAAAGACGCTTGCTCCTAGGGAGGAAAGCTATGGCAAATCTAGACAGCATCCTAAAAAGCAGAGACATCAGCCTACCAACAAAAGTGCGTTTAGTCAAGGCTATGGTATTCCCAGTTGCAATGTATGGCTGCGAAAGTTGGACCATAAGGAAGGCCGAGCGTCAAAGAATTGAGGCTTTTGAACTCTGGTGCTGGAGAAGACTCTTGCGAGTCCCTTGGACTGCAAGGCGAACAAACCGGTCAGTCCTAGAGGAGATCAGCCCTGACTGCTCTTTAGAAGGCCAGATCCTGAAGATGAAACTCAAATACTTTGGCCACCTCATGAGAAGGAAGGACTCCCTGGAGAAGAGCCTAATGCTGGGAGTGATCGAGGGCAAAAGAAGAAGGGGACGACAGAGAATGAGGTGGATGGATGGAGTCACTGAAGCAGTAGGTGCAAACTTAAAAGGACTCCAGGGAATGGTAGAGGACAGGAAGGCCTGGAGGATCATTGTCCATGGGGTCGCGATGGGTCGGACACGACTTTGCACATAACAACAACAACAAACCACCCTGTTCTTTGTTGGCCTGGTTCCTTTTCCCACTGACCAGTCCTTGCATAATTGTTCTCTCCATTGAGTTGGATTGCATGTTATGGCCATAGTAAGTGAACCGGAGTTTTGTGATTTTGCCTACCAGTGATATATCAGATTTTATGCACAGTAATATTTCCTTGTTTGTGACTTTTGCTGTCCATGGAACCCGCAGAAGCCTTCTCCAACACCAGAGTTCAAACAAATCCATTTTTCTCTTGTCTTGATTTTTTTATTGTCCAACTGTCACAACCATGTGGCTATTGGAAATATGAACAAATATCAACAAAACAGGAATACTACAATGCATCAATTTTGAATTTTGAATTCATATGTTAACTATTTTTTGAATCAAGAAAACTTCACATTTTTGAAAACTTCACATAATCTTGAAGACCAAGGTTTTTTTTAATGGAAAACTGAAAACGACAGTTCATTTCTCAACTGTCATTGTGGGTGGGTTACTGCAGTTCATAAATATGGTTGCTTGCATCTAGATTACATTTTGAGACTGCACTGGAAAAAGTCTCTTGGCCTCATAACTGACACGGTATAATTGTTTGACAATTCCAGGCTGTTTGTTATGTACTTTTTAGGCAGCCAAGAAAAATGTACACTGTTTAGTTAGTTTGGATGAAGTCTGATACTGCTGCAATGATCCTTTTCAGATATGTTTTTCTTCCAAGAGAATGTTAGGGGGAAGTAAAGAGAGACTTGTTCCCTTTTGGCATTTTCAGAGGTCAAATATGAAAGTTCTGTACTTTGACGTAGTGCCAGCACTGGAGAGAAGTACAAACTAGAGTGTTTCTCTGGAGAAATACCCATAAGAGATTATGATGAATCAGGCTAAAATCTGCCTTTGGGGTATACACTAAAAGATCATCATGATTATTTTTGTATATATGTATTTACTTAGAAAATTTTTGTGCCACCTCTTCAGGAAACTGGCCCCAGGTGGCTTACATACAATATAAAATGACATAAAGCTATTGAAGCCCAGCACCATAAAACAATACCAAATATGGAGATGCTTTAAAAGGGTCATAAATATTGTTCAGGCTAAAACAGACTGTAAAATAATGTTTGCTTGCTCATTCATTTATTTATATTGTAATTAATGAATTAATCACATCTTTATTAGAAGCCTGGATGAACAGGGAGATTTACCCTAAAAGAAAGTAGTGTAGGCCTCAAGAGGAAGGGCATTTCACAGATTAGGTGCCACCGCTGAAAAAAACCCTTTATATGGTTGCTACCTGCCTTCCTTCCAAAAGTAGGGGCTCACAGAGCAGGGCTTTTGCAGAGAACAAGGAAGATAGGGCAGTAGGGTTTGTCATCATTACTTTTTAGTCCTCAAACTACTGAGGAAATTGCATGTCTTGTTGTGGTATATAACAAATTCTAGAGAAGTAGCACTGAAATTTCTCAATCTGTCACCATGCATCCATCAGGTAGGTATTCTTCCCTAACCCTGCAGGAAAAGCACATAAGCTTTCATTCAGTAAGTTCTCTGCCTGTCTATCAAATGGGTTATTACTGCCTCTACCTCCAGGTTGTTCTAAAAATTTGGTATGGGAGGGACACAGTGGAGGAATCTTGAAGAGAGTCCTTTGGCACTTCTTTCCAGCCATGTAGCCTCACATCGGAAGTATAGCAAAACTCTTAAACATTGTCTCAGGCATTCAGTGAACCGTTAGTCTAATTCTGTATTTTGAACTCAAAAGCTGTTTTGAATAAACATGTATACATGGAAACATAAGATTCTCCTTTGGTGTAGTGGTTAAGAGTACAAACTTCTAATCAAGTGAGCCGGGTTCACTTCTGCACTCCCCCACATGCAACCGGCTGGGTGACCTTGGGTTAGCCATGGTGCTGACCAAGCAGGTCTCTCTCTCACCCGCTGACCAAGCAGGGCTCTCTCAGCCTCACCCACCTCACAGGGTGTCTGTTGTGGGGAGAGGAAAGGGAAGGCGACTGAGGCACTTTGAGACTCCTTCGGGTAGAGAAAAGTGGCATATTAGAACCAACTCTTCTTCTTGTGAATACAGCAGGCTTTCTCACCCAGTGTTTCATGAAACCCGAGGGTGGGAGCTAATTATTTTTAAATATATTTTCTAAATCTGTTAAGCATTTATTGGATGATATGACAATATGTGATCATGTCAACCTCCCCCCCCACTCCCAAAATAGCCAATGATGAGCCTGGAAGGGGGTGGGGAGGAGAGGGGCCCTGGGGGTGCATGTACACAGCTATGCTTCCCCACCATATCCTGCATGATCTTGCCAATTTGGGGGTTTCTTGAAACTTGAAAAATATTTCAGGGATTTCTCAATGGTAAAAAAGTTGAGAAAGGCAAGATCATGCAGTGTTCAGATTTGATAAAACAAGATTTAAGAGCAAGAGTTGGTTGTATTTTACCTCAGTGGCTTTTTAGGCCCTCTGAGACTGCCTGCAGGTTCATCATCTGTGTTTGCTAGTGAAGGCGTTTAAGCTAAGTGATAACCATTGGAACTGTTTGGCCCTGGATAGAGGAAGTCTCTTCCAATGAAAACCCTATGGAGTCACCACAAGTTGATGGTATCTTGTTGGCATTCTCCTCCAACAACAGTCAAATTGGGGATTTTTAATGTACCATGGAAGCCTTAATACTAAAATCTTGTATAAGATTTGGACTTCTCAAAAGGAAGATGAGATTTATTGAACAGAAACCATAGGTCCACCCTACCTTGTTCACACTGATTGCCCACTGCTTTCCCCTAGTTTACACTTGTATGTTGAAAGGGGCAGCTGCTTAAGAGTTCAGATCAGTATATGATAGATAGTGCCATTACAGTAGCTAATTTGTTTGGCTAGGTCCAAGAGTAACTAGAGCCTCTTGTGGCGCAGAGTGGTAAGGCAGCTGTCTGAAAGCTTTGCCCATGAGGCTGGGAGTTCAATCCCAGCAGCCGGCTCAAGGTTGACTCAGCCTTCCATCCTTCCGAGGTCGGTAAAATGAGTACCCAGCTTGCTTGCTGGGGGGTAAACGGTAATGACTGGGGAAGGCACTGGCAAACCACCCCGTATTGAGTCTGCTATGAAAACGCTAGAGGGCGTCACCCCAAGGGTCAGACATGACTCGGTGCTTGCACAGGGGATACCTTTACCTTTACCTTTAAGAGTAACTAGAATCATTAATGACAGTAAGGTAGCCCATGCTGCTGCACCCATATGTTTTCATTGTAGAATGTTTGAAAATGCAGAAAAACTCTTGCTTGGCATTTTCTAATTGATGTTCTTACAGATACGTTGTAGTCATTAGAGCAGGCATTCCCAACCAGGGATCTGTGGACGCCTGGGGTCCACAGGAGCTCTGGTGGGGGTCCATGACCTTTCCCCTCCCATCTTAATGGATTCAGCCACAAGCTAGGGACCCGGCCGCTTTCATTGCTACCCCTCCTGAGCATGAGTGAGTTCTCTCGTGGTTAATGTGCCTGCATGTCTCCTCCACAAACTACCTCCTGTCTCTTTTCCATGGAGTTCACCTTGAGCTTGCCTGTTAACGTGGGTGGTGATGTCACTCCTGGGGGTGTGATCGGGAGGCGTGGCCAGCTGATAATCACTTCTGGAACTCCTCAGAGCCTGAACGATTATTTCAGGGGCTCCTGCATGGTCAAAAGGTTGAAAAAGGCTGCACTAGAGAATCTTCTTGGCTGGAAATGACAAAAGGTCAGTCTGTAGTGCACACAGAAATGAAATTAAGAGTGCATGTGGCTTAGTATATTTATTTAGTTAAAACATTTATATGCCACCATTTCAACCAGTTAGGGTTCCCAAGGCAGCAAACAAAACACTATATGTATGTATAACATATAAGTGTACAAGCAGAACGGAGAGAGGAATGCTGTAGGCGTTCCCTGTACAGTGTGGAAATGATCCACCTTAAACACTTCCAGTTATATATGCAATGACATGTTAAAAAATTGAATCCCTGTTGATTTGTAACAGATTAGAAACCATAGCCTTGCAGATCTTTCACATGCAGTGCCTGCACAATAATTTATGGCCACAACATGAAAATGTCTCCACTTCAGTCCACCCTTTTACTTTCTGTGTCCATCTTTAGTCCAGTCTAGGCCAAGATAGATCTTGACATGTTATTACCCTAGTTACATATATTTTAAGCAAACTGTTCTAGCTGTTTGCATCTTCTTGTTCTGTTGGAATCCTTAATGCACAGTTTCCAGTACATCTCTTGCATAAGCAGTAATATAGGCTGCGTTAGTGTAGCATCCTTGCAATAGCATCACTTTCTTTTTTGTTCCTCTTTGGAAAGATAATGGCGCTGCTACATGCAGAACACGGCTGACACTCACTACTGTAATGTGTTGAGGAAAACTGCATTGGTTGGCATCAGTATTATTAGTGAACTTATTAGAATGGCATAGGGGAAACCCTGCCAAAGGGCTCTTCCAAAGTTGTCTAGTGCTGGGCAGCTGCTGATCAGTGTCTTAAAATAGGTCTTGTCTTGGCCATGCTCCAGGGGAGGGGAAAGAAACAAAGAGGAGAAATACTCACTGTGAATGAAAATTACTCCTTGGATTTTCTGCCTTTTTAATGTGTTGGTCGAGAAATGATCTTACTTGGCTTGTTTTCCTCCCTTTTATGTGACTCTACTTTAAATTATTAAATCAAATTGAAGAATCATCCTAACAAGAGGCAGTTGTATGTCTTGTGAGTGCAGATGTGTCAGGATTTTTTGTGCATCTTGTGTGTTGTGCAGTATCCCGTTGAAGTGTTCTGTTCTGTCCCCCATGGAATAGGCTGGTGGTCATTTGTTTTGGCAGTCAAACAGAGGAAAGGTTGCATTTATTTTAAACAATAGCATATCCCTTTAAAACATAGAGTGTTCCTTTGGAAATATGCTGCATTCTCAGCTGGTTTAGGTTGGCCAGCCACCAAGATGTGGGTTTAATTCAGTTAAAGACCTGGTCCATGTGCTAAGCATATGCAGGAAGTACTCCCTGTACCTTGATGGATAACTTTAAATGAGTGTGGGTCACTTTTAGAAACAAGAGGGGACTAACTTGTGTAATTCACTCCTTGTTATTTCCCCCAACAGCTCTGAAAAGTCCAGCTGCATTTCACGAACAGAGGAGAAGTTTGGAACGGGCCAGGGTAAGCTAACACTTCTTTTAAGAGTCTTCCAAATCTGGGCCCAAAATTCTTTTAAGCTGCTGATTTTCTCTTGAGGATCTTGGGTTTTTCATTTTGCACACCTCTTGAAGTGATAGGTTTTGGGTCTCCTATTCCTTTTGTGACTGATATCATCACGTGAATTAGAGTTCAAAACCCAAAGCCCTCGTCCTGAGAAAGTGCCCCTCTTTACCTACCCTACAATTTGTTTGATTCTGCCCATGCCTATTGGCCTGATAAAACAGAAACTAAATGAGAAGCAGCATGACACAGGTGCCATTCTTTGGGGAACTCAGGACCTCCTGGAGAGCTGGATGAGAACAGCATTTTTGCCTGAAAGTAAAATTTTAGGACATGCTTCCTACAAGGAGATTGGAGTAGTGTATATGCGTCTCCATGAGGTCCCTTCTATGATTCTGTGATCCTTTCCCCGGTTGATGCCTACAACAGCCCTTTGAGTCAGATCACCTAAGAGTGACTGACCCAAGCCTCCCAGTGAGCTTCATAGCAGTTTGGGGATTTAAACCTGGATTTCTCAAATCCCAGTCTAGTCCAGTTACCTAACCATTGCATGAATCTGGGAATGCTTTGGCTACTGGACAATTTATTTTCATTTGAAACCATTGGAACTGGAGCTTGGGTGAATTAATTGCTGTCCTGCAAAGGTTATGGAGACTTGTCTTTCAAGATATAGGACTGGTTTCATCTGAGTTTTCCTATTAATAGATTGCTTCCATTTTTCAGAAACATCTTGGAAAGATATATTTTACATACTTCAGTGTAAGCATCTCAGACAACATTTGGCTGTTAAGTTTGGTAATCTGATTTCCTCAGGTTTTTCAGTCAAGTGCTGTAGAATCAGCCTGCCTAACCAGAGAACAAGATTGTTCTGTGCCTGTTACATTCTCCAGTGTCAGGTCTAGTTAGAACCTGAAGGAACAGCTGTTGCCATTTGCCAGCTAATCCAAGGTGTGCTTTTTAGCTATTAAATTCTTGTTGTTCTACTTGGATCAGCATGACTTGTGTTTGGCCTGCAGACAGAGGACTACCTGAAACGGAAGATCCGGTCCCGGCCAGAGAGATCGGAGTTGGTGAGAATGCACATTCTGGAAGGTATGGTCCCTAGTAAGCTCCAAGTATGGTAAACTTGGCCACTGGTTGCCAGTGTGGCATTTGTGGTTCTTTTCCCTTGTTTTTGTTCAGTTAGGGAATGAATGAATAGGGTCTGGAAATTGGACTATGAGATTGAGAACTCATTCTTTCAGCATCTTGCAGATAGGTTTGTTTGAACGAGCAGCCTGTCAGACCTGTAATCACTTATTCATTGAAGCATGTGTCATAAGAACACATGGACAGTGAGTGAAGGGAACCGAGGTGGTACTCATCTCAGTGGTTTCTCACTGGAACAGGCTACCTTGGGAGGTGGTGGCTTCTCCTTCCTTGGAGAAAGTTTTAAAGCAGAGGCTAGATGGCCACCTCATAGAAATGCTAATTCTGTGAATTTAGGCAGATTGTCAGTGGGTGGGCAGAAGGGATTGTGTCAGGGCTTGGCTGTTGTGGCCCTTTCTTGCATGCCCAGGGAAATGCCGATCAGCACTTTGGGGTTGAGAAGTGAATTTCCTCCAGGCCAGACTGGCCAGGGATTCGGGGTTTTTTTTTTGGGGGGGGGGCATCCATCATCTGGGCATGGAATTGGGATCACTGTGGTGGGCAGGTAGTTATGGATTTCCTGCATTCTGCAGGGTGGGACTAGATCACCCTGGAGATTCCTTCCAACTTTATAATTCTATGATTCTACCAGTGTCTTAATGGCTTGTCCTGTGCATGTTATTTATTTCATTCCACATTTCTGAAGTCCCAGCAGGGTGCAGCAGCAGTAGACCAAGGGCAGTACATTGTTTTAAAGGTTCCGCAGGAATATAGCTTGTGTTATTGTATTGTTAACAAAAATGAAACCCTTGCTTTAGAAATAGCTGCCCTGTGGTCTTCCTGAGATAGTTGCGAGGAAAAGGACTCGGGCAAAGTGAAATGTTAGTTAGAATTACTTCTCCTGAACTAGAGACCCATCTAAAAGTGTGTGAAGTACAAGATGTTTACATATTTATGAAAGCAGGGGATCCATTTGATTATGAATGATCAATTTATTCATTGTTAGTAAGGTTCCAAATGCTGTGACTTGTTTGGATAATTATTTTGAACACACAGGGCTGGTGTCATGGTGAAAGACAGTCATGCATGTTGAGGTGGGCTGAGGGAGTGGGCTTCTCCCATTGACTCTAGAGAGTGAGGTCTGCTTCAGGAGAGGGTGGGTTGTGATTCCACTTGCAAGTCCTGCACTGATCACGTTGTTGCTGCTTCCCTTGAGCAGAGACCTCTGCTGAACCATCCCTGCAGGCCAAGCAGCTGAAGTTGAAGAGGGCCAGACTGGCCGATGATCTCAATGAGAAGATTGCCCAGCGGCCAGGTCCCATGGAGTTGGTGGAGAAGAACATTCTGCCAGTGGAATCTAGCCTGAAGGAAGCTCTCATTGGTAAGGTTGGTGGCAAGAAGAGGTCCATGTGCATGTGCTGGAGACAATGGCAAGTCACAAGCCATTCCCAATATGTGGAAAACAACAGAATAGTTTCTTAACGGTTTCAGTTGGAAGTGCAAAACACTCTTCCAAGCAGAAGTATAGCAAAGCTATCTCCATGGCTACAGTAAGGTGGTTATCTTCCTTGTCTTCTGCATTTTGCTTTCTTACCTGAAAATCTGTCTACTTGTTAGCAGCCATTAATCTCAGATGTTTTGGCCCAGTCATGGAAAGAATCAAGCGTAACACACAAATGAGCAGGTAGGGGAAAAGATGAAAGCCAAATAGTAGCTCCTTGAAAAATATAGTTGGACAGATGTGGGGCTTGAATGCTGCCCCCGGTCAAGAAGGAAGGCTAAGGAAATTGCTTGAAAGGAGTGTCTGATTTCTCCTTTGTAGACTGGTTTGTACAGTTGCTGCATTATCCTTTGGAAAGAAAGAGGCAGAAATAATTTTGTGTATTAACTTAAGACCATACATCTTCTATGAAACAGGATAGGAAAGTGCTGAAAAGTGGCACAAATAAGCCCAGAGTGAAGGAACTCCAGAGGCCTCGGTTCCCTAATGGTCCGTTTACAACTGTGGGCCCTTTTTCTGCTGAAGATCTTGTTTGAGAGCCTCTCCTGTTTCACAGGAAGGAACTTGGGAGGAAAGACAGGAGTTTTTTTGAGAGATCCTGTGCAAATTTTGCAAGTACAAATAGCAGCCCAGGCCTTGCAGTTTCCCTAAGTATCATTAACTCTGTTGTGATTTCAAGAGGGGCGAATGTTCAGAGCAGCTGTCAGAAGAATGCAAGTTGTTGTGAAGCAGCTTCTCTTGGTTGTAAACCTCTTTGGATACTAAGGAAATAGCTACATAGCATAGTTGACACGGAGAACAATAATCCATTGTGACAGCTTCTTCAAAGATTGGTGCGGGATTTCCAGTGCTTGCACACATGCATGCTTGTCTATTCTTCATGATTTGGGCATCTCCAAGTCAGACCTTATGCCTGGATGTACCAAAAGTATTGTTCTGTTTGCTACGCAGAGGCACAAGAGCATCTTTCAGCCAGCTTAGCCATATCTTGCCAGTCGATGGTATCCGTTGCAAAGGCGATACCTAACATTTGCTTCCTTTTCGTTCCTAAATTCCTTTAGCATGGTCAGGACACATCTCATACTAGCTACAATTGACTCGTATCATCTGTTGTATGGTGAATGAACTTGGCTTTTATTGTTTTCAGTGGGACAAGTAAACTACCCAAAGGTGGCAGATAATTCCTCCTTCGACGAGGACAGCAGTGATGCCCTGTCCCCAGAACAGCCGGCCAGCCATGAATCCCAGGGGTCTGTGCCATCCCCAATGGATGCCCGGGTGGGCGATTTGCTTCCCACCCGCACAGTGGTATCGCCTGCTCAGGTGAGAGTGTGCATTGTTGGCTCCTGTTGCGCTCCTCAGCCCCAAGTGTTCTCAAGCAACACCTGTGCCCTTGAGAAGAAATGCCAGGCACATGATCAGTGGCAGTAACATATTTGCTGAGCAAACCAGCAAAGACTCTCTGATGCCTAAACCTTAAAATGGTACTAAGGGCTCAATTTGTGGAGGATAGCAGATGGAAAGGTGAGCTGGGTGATAACAGCTGGAGAGAGGGCTGGGCTCCTGGCCCTGGTCTTTGATGCTTGCTCAGAGAAACGTATTTCTGGGTATAAACCTGAGTCTGAGAAAATGTAAAGAAAGAAGCAAACAAACAAACCAATCAAGCAACACCTGGGGCCTGTATCACTTTCTGCTCTTTCTGTGGTTGGTTTGCGAGGAGAACAAACCAAGACATCCTTGGGCTTCAGATTGTAGATTGGCTGGTATAGAACTAATCAGATGTGTTGTTACATCAAAACAAAATACGGTTTTCTTTTCCTTTTTTGCATCATTTGTTTCTTGCCTACAAACCCCTGTATACTATGATATAGCTGTGGTTTGTAAGCAAGACACAAAATCTCTGTTTGTTAAATTTGGACATCACAGCAAACTGTTGTTAGTTCTGATCCAAAGATCTCATCAGTCTGTGTGGAGGCTTGAGGAGAAGAGGGAGGGGCCTGGGTACCGCCTGGCTCGTTCCTTTTGTTTGCTTTGCCCTTTCTAGTCTGGATGCAGCCATGATCTCTTTGCCATGTCCCCCTAAAATAATCACTGCCTTGTGTCGCCCTGTTACTATGGATGTGTGTCCTCTGGCTTATTGTTGCAGGTTGTGTCTCAGTTAAAAGCCAGTGCAGATCTCTGTGATGCCCCCTTCCCACCTGAGCAGCCACCAACTCCCCTGCCACCGCTTCCACCTCTGGTGCCTCCTCATCTCACCAACGGAGTTGTGACTCCCGCTGCCAAACCACTTCCAACCCTTATCAAGGTAGATTTCATGCAGAGGTTAACAAGGGGGCTGCTAAGAACTGGAAACAGTCATCAAATCCGCTCTGCTATGGGTTCAGCAAGAGATGCTGAGTAGACGGCTCTTGACTATCAGCATCTCTTCAGATCCCCTTTCTTGTCTCCTCCTAAGCATTATAACATGGTGGTCTTCATTTACAAAGGAGCGGATTAAAAGAGGAATTAAGCCTATGAACTTGCCTTTACTCTCCCATTGGCACCGGTCCTAATAAAATGCAGCTGTTTGTGGTAGTAGGGCCTTGGGGTAGGAAAGGAATTCTTCCTCTTAAGCTTGTGTTGGAGGATTTAATACAGGAACCCTTTTAGTCTCTTGTGCTCCTAGTAATCTACTGGTGGAATTATAAATACTGCCCGTGTGGGACAAAAAATGGCTCTTAGAGAATTATTAAGAATTTTATATTCTTCCAGAAAAAGATCAGTGAATGATATTTCAGGACAAGCTATTTTATATGATTATATCATTGGCATTCTAAAATTGGAAGAGCCTGGTATATTTTAATGAAAAGGTACGTGAGAATCTCTATGTAGGTTGTCCCTGGAAATCTCTTAAGGGGATGATGAATGGGCTAATGTGATGAATGGGCTAATCATTGCTGTCTCTGCCTTTGCACCCTTTATTCATGCTGTCACCATCTCTGGCATTTACCTGATCCCTCTATTTTCTGACTTCAAATAGCAAAGCCAGTCCAAGTCCTCCTGTGAGAAATCCCAGCGCAGCAAGAAATCCAAGGAGCCGAAGCCGAAAGTCAAGAAGCTGAAATACCATCAGTATATTCCACCGGACCAAAAGCAGGACAAAGGAGCCCCTCCCATGGATTCATCTTATGCCAAAATCTTGCAACAGCAGCAGCTCTTTCTGCAGCTCCAGATTCTGAATCAGCAGCAGCAACAGCATTACAACTATCAGACCATCTTACCAGCCCCACCAAAGTACGGGTTCTTGCCTCCTGCAGTTGGTTCTTCTCCATTTCACGGGGCTCAGAGCTGCAGCTGCCTAACTATTCTTTCATCTTCAGCAGAAAATGGGGGCTCGTTGCAAGATGAGCAGTGGGGATGAGGTCATGCTGTCCTCTCCTTCTGGGGACAAATCACTCTTGTAATCAGCCACATTCTGAATCAAGAGGGGTACATGACCTGCCGTCTTACTGAGTGAATGTTGCAGAGTTGCTGTAGAAGTGGTCACGTTAGGCAAAACTGTCAGTAGGCTGGATGTGGGCAATATTTACATAAGCCCTTTAAAAAGTGCCTGGCAGTTTTAATGTTCTCCCCCCCCCCCCCCCGGCCAATCAATTTTTAATAAAAGCTGCAGGTTATTTAATTGGCTCTGTCCAGTGACAGGCAGTGACTTCAGTCCTGGCTAGTATTTCTTTGGGCACAAGGAGGGCAAGTGACAGGGAACTCCCAGGGGATTCTCAGGAATGGCTTGGGGGAAATTAGTACAGATCTCCCCCACCTCCTTGACCATGGGAATACTTAGCAGGATGCAAGCCAATTGCTGCTTATCTGATAGCACACCCTGGGGAGATCAGGGCTCTGTCAGAGCCTGCTAAGTTCCACAGGGCCTGTGAGACAGAGCTGTTCTGCTGGGCCAGCCAAAAAACTCTTACATCTAAATTCTGGGCCTCCTTCCCGTCCCTTCTCTCCCCCCCCCTCCCCTTTTCCCTCCTCTGTACATTCAGATGACTGAAATTACTATCAATCTAGAATTGTTGGTGCTGACAGTGGTTTTATCTGTGATTTTAAAGTTTATTCAATGTTATGTTATGTAAATTTTTATTAGTGTCATTATGATTTATCTGAATTGTTGTTCACCGCCCCAAGACAGCAGTGTCCGAGAGGGGCAGTGTATAACAAACAACCTCAAACACACAAACAATTGTATATATGACTCAGCATACAGCTTTCTGCTTAATTGTGCCGTACACGTTACATATTTCACAGTCAGCAGCCAATGGATGATTGGGCAAAACCCCTTTCTAGTGTATTGTAGTAAGAATCTGAATCCCTAACTACCAGCAGGCAAAAGACACTGAAAGCTGCCAAAATGAATTTTCCCAGCAGTCGCTAAGCCAGGGACATTTGCCCGTGCTGCGTCTTGGAAGCGGCTTGTGAGGAGGGGTGGAGGCTTCCCGGGGGATGGGGGTGGGGAAGGGGCCCCAGCATCAGCCTTGCCATGGAATACTCAGTCCAGCCTTTCCTTCCCCCTCAGGCCTCCTGGAGAGCAGCAGAGTGGCAGTGCTGCCCCGCCCATGCGTGGTCTCTCTGCAGCTGTCAGCAGCACCTCTTCTGTTTCTTCCAGTTCTAACGGGTTGACGCGACAAAGCAGCAGTGCTCCAGCGGGCAAGCCAGGAACTCTCCCGAGCAATCTGGATGACATGAAGGTAAGCCCTGGCGGCTGCGACCATCGCTGATGCAGGTGGGGGGGACAGAAAGCCTTCGGAACAAGTGTCCTTGCTGCTTGCCGAGCTGCAGTTATTTAGCTCAGTGCTGCTGTTGAAATAGCCACGGGTTGAATAAGTAAGGTGTAGTGCAGGGGTAGTCAAACTGCGGCCCTTCAGATGTCCGTGGACTGCAATTCCCAGGAGCCCCTGCCAGCATTCGCTGGCAGGGGCTCCTGGGATTTGTAGCCCATGGACATCTGGAGGGCTGCAGTTTGACTACCCCTGGCGTACTGGTTAAAATATCAGACCAGAGTCTAGGAGAGCTGGATTCAGATCCCCCACTCAGGGAAGCCCCCTGTGTGGCCTTGGACCCGCCACACACTCTCAGCCTGACCCGCCTTATTTGTTGAGAGTATAACATGGAGGAGGGGGCAGCAGTGAGAAAAGTGGGATCCCTGAACATTTTCTAAACAAATAAATACTTGGAGGGTGGAGTTGATATTGACTGGCAGAAGGTTCTGTCACTACTTTAAAGGTGTTCCGAAGTGGAGGGCAGAATCCTTCTGGTTTGGTTTGTATGGAAGTCCTGCAGCTTTTGATTTAATTCTGGCGCGTTCCAGGTGGCGGAGCTGAAGCAGGAGTTGAAGCTGAGGGCGCTCCCTGTGTCAGGGAACAAGACAGATCTCATCGAGCGGCTCAAGGCCTATCAGGAGCAGAATGGTACAGCCGCCCATGCAGCCGCTGCTCCAAAGCCCAACACGGCGATTCTCCCCAAAGCTGCGGAAGTGGTGGTAGCCTTCCCAGCAGCCAGGCTGGGCGCGGGGCCAGCGCTGGTTAGCGCTGGCATCACTTCGGCAGAGGTGGTTGTGGCCACAGTGGCCGGCAATGGCGTGATGAAGTTCGGCAGCACAGGCTCCACCCCTCCGGTCTCTCCCACCCCCTCTGAGCGCTCGCTGCTGAGTGCCGGGGATGAGAACTCAACCAGCGGCGATGCCTTTGGGGAGATGGTGACCTCTCCTTTGACTCAGCTCACCCTCCAAGCATCCCCGGTGCAATTCCTGGTGAAGGAAGAGAGCTCCAAAGCCATCAGCTGCAGTTCTAACGGGACGCCATGGGGAGAGCCTTGTGTTAACCGCAGCAAGGACACGGAGGCCCAGGACAAAGACCAGATGCTGCAAGAGAAAGACAAGCAGATTGAGGAACTCACGCGCATGCTGAAGCAGAAGCAGCAGCTGGTAGAGATGCTGAAGCTGCAGCTGGAGCGAGAGAAACGGTCTCAGCAGCCTCTGTCAGCCATGGTCGTTGGGGAGGAAGGCACAGCTCCAGCCCCAGCCCCTGAGCCACCCGCCTTTGGCGCCCCCACTAAGAATGAAAAGAGGCTTGTGAGTTGTCAATTTATGGGCCCCCCCAGCTGCCCCACCGATCAAGTAAAGCCCACACAGACCACTAGCCAAATGGACACCTCGGATTCAAGCTCTGTGCCAAAGAAAGCAGCCATGGTGAAGCAGGAGGTCCCAGAAGCAGCCACGGAGTCCCCACATCAAGCCTCCCACTTTTTCCTTGGCCAGCAAAGCCGGGGCTTCACTGACCTCATCAAAGGAGCGCCTCCCCCTACCCTCATCACGGATTCCACCGGCACTCACATAGTGCTCACAGTGACCAATCAGAATGCAGAGAGGCAGGGCCTCTCGCATCAGGAGAAGGCGGGGAATGGTTCTTTGCCACAAAAGGTAGGCATATACGTAGCACTTTGCACTGGGGGGGGATGGCTCTCCAATAACAAACACCTAGCCACTCAGTCTCTTTAGCAAGTCAGAACCAGGGTGTCTTAAATGGTATGAAGTCTGTGCATCCTTCAGGACGGTGGAGATCCTCTCACTTGCTTCATCCTTCCCCACATCTAGAAACCCCATTGGGTTTGCACTCAGTCCCCAGCACACCATCGTTTCCCTACCCCGTGGATCTGCTGGAGAGCCAGTTTGGTGTAGTGGTTAGGAGTGCGGACTTCTAATCTGGCATGCCGGGTTCGATTCTGCACTCCCCCACATGCAGACAGCTGGGTGACCTTGGGCTCGCCACGGCACTGATAAAGCTGTTCTGACCGGGCAGTGATATCAGGGCTCTCTCAGCCTCACCCACCCCACAGGGTGTCTGTTGTGGAGAGAGGAATAGGAAGGCGACTGTGAGCCACTTTGAGCCTCCTTCATGTAGGGAAAAGCGGCATATAAGAACCAACTCTTCTTCTTCTGCTGCTGCTGCTGCAGCATCGGTCTTCCAGTTCATCCCTCTGCATGGCTCTTATCCCATAGAAGGCGCAGGCACATACTGGCGGGGCACACTGACATTAATAGACAGATGTGTCTAAGCCTCAGGCTCAGGGCTAGACGTTATGACTTTCCGTGAGCTGGATCTAGGTCCCCTGCATGTGTGAATACTGTACATGCAGCTCCAAAATGCCCTCCTGAGACAATTACATGGGGTGGAGGAGGCAGGAGATCATGGTCCCAGCAGAATCAGGCCCCTGCCATTCTTTAAAAGGCAGTTCCTCGGAGCCTCTGTGTGACTTGTAAAGAAGTATCCTTTGAGCCTAGAGACGTTCTTCTGCTGAGTTTAGTGCACATCATAGCCTGTGCCCATTCTGGCTCTCTGGAACGGTTTGTGCATGGGGGAAAGGGGGGGTTCTATTAAAACTCTAAAACATTTGCATCTCATTCACTTTCAGAGAGTCCCACCACTTTCTCCGAACGCATCTATCCAGCAACCTGTAAGCAGCTCTCAACCTCCTGTGCAACAGACACAAAGTGAACCTGTCAGGAAGGTAGTTGCCTATCCTGTTTCCGTTGTGGGGTGAATGGAAAGGGGAGGAGGAGGCGTGCAAATTGGCTGCTGCATATGGGACTTGGAAGGCAAGATGTCCTCTTCCCTACTGAGCTCGCTCATAAACCCTCACCCACTGGCTGCAGCGGAGAGGTGGATCCCCTGGAAACAGCAGTTCTGTCTCCTTTTGCTCCAGGGTTAAAAGCCCTGCCTGTTCACTGACATGGCATATTCCTCAGTGTGGAAGTGGGTGGTTAGGATGCAGTCGCAGGATGAGCTCAAAGCCTTTGGTGGGCCAGCTGTGTTTGAGTCCTGGCTTCTCTTGTTCACTGTGAACTGGCCACAGGGACGTGGGAGTGGAAGGGGTGAGCCGAAATGGGAATGTGTTACCCTTAGGGCCCAAAGACCTTACTGAGATGGGATTTTGATGCAGCTTTGCCCATGTCCTGGATGGGGAAGGAGTCTGTGCATAGCTTTATTTTTCCCTACAAGAACACACAGCAGCCGTTGGCATATGTTGTGGGAAGGAATGTGGTGTGTTTGGGGGCATTGTGGGGTGGAAGCAACACCTGTTCCTTCCTTGCCATTAAGCACTGAGCCTTCTCTGAGTTGCCACAACGCTGTCTTGGGTTCTGTTTCTTGGTCATGCTGTGATAGAATGCTGTGACAGAGCTTTTGCTTGCTTGAATGGCACACGTGTCATATAGATATGCATTGTTTGTCATGTAGAGACTGTAGTGGGACAGTATGTGTATGAGAGAGAAGTACTGAGTCTTGGAGACCCTATGAATTAATGTCCTCCAAGACATCCTATACTTCGCTGACTTCCTCAGGTCTTGCAGACTGAAGGCCATGGCTCCCTTGATTGAGTCAATCCATCTCCTGCTGCCTTTGACTTGTCCCAGCTTTTATTGACTTTTCCAGTGATTCTGGTCTTCTCATAATGTGACCAAAGTCCAAGGTTGCCATTTTAGTTTCTAGGGAGAGATCAGGATTGATTTGGTCCAGAACCTATGTACTTGTTGTTTTGGCCATCCATGATATTTGTAAAGCTCTTTTCCAACACAACATCGCAACTTTCTTCATTGTCCATCTTTCACACCCATACAACACAGTAACGGGGAAGATGTTTCTAATCACCAGCGACACATCTGTATGCTCAGGAATCTTTTCCAGCTCCTGTCCTTCCCAGTCTCGGTCTCCTTCTGATTTCTCCCCTTTAGTTGGTGATGGAGCAAGGAATAGAAAATCCTTCAATTTCTTCTTCAACAGCCTTAAAGTCATGTAATTCCTTGGCAGTCATCAGTTTTGTCTTTGTGATGTTCAGCTTTCATCCTGATTTTGGCACTTTCTGCATTAACCATCAGTAGTTATGTCAAGTCTTTGCTGTCTTCTGCCAGTATTGTGGTGTTACCTGCATATCTAAAATTGTTAACCTTCCTTCCACCATTTTTCACTCTACCTTCATCAAAATCGAATCTAGCTTTCCTTTTGGTATGTTCTGCCTATAGATTAGAGAAAGGGAGATGCATCATTGTCTGACATTTTTGCCAATAAGAAACTATTCTGCTTCTCCATATTCCATCCTAACAGTAGGCTCTTGTCCAAAGTAAAGGTTACACATCACAACAATCTGGTGTTCTCACATACCATTGTCTCTTAAATCAACCACAGCTTTTTATTTATTTATTTATATTTATATCCCGCCCTCCCCGAAGGCTCATGATCCACACAGTAAAGTTTTTCACTGTACTCTATGAAAGACCAGCTGATTTTCTTCTGAAATTCTCTTGTATGTGCTAGTAACCAGCATAAACTTGCAGTATGCCCTCTAGTACCTGTTCCTTTATTGAATCCAGATTGTACACCTGGCATTTCTCATTCTGTGTATGATAACAGTCTTTGTTGCAAGATTTTGAGCATTACTTTACTTGTGTGAAAAAATTAAAGTGATAGTCTGATAGTTGCTGCACTCTTTGACGTCTCTTACTTTGGAACTGGAATGCAGATTCAGTGTTTCCAGTGTGATAGGAAAATAAATGCCCCCAATTACTTTTAGGGTCTTTTGCTAAATTACCTTGTCAGTATTTGCAATGTTGCCATATTTTTGGGCTGTACACTTTGAATTCTGTACCTCTTTTCTAAAATAAACCCCAACTGTCTTAAATCAGTTGTTGGAATAAAGCTTGAGAATGGGTGTGTGTGTGCATAAAGGGGCTCCGGAAAGGGCAGCCTTGAAAAGGGTTTGTGGGGCTGGAGCTTGTACCCCAACTTATGGCTTTGCTTCTTCTACTTTCCTGATTTCCATTATTTCTTTCTGTATATCCTTTACCCTCCTAAGTCCTTTCTAGTAGATTCTGAATGATACAAAACCTCAAACAATGCAACCTAGGGTAGAGTAGAAGCAGGATAGTCAGTGTTGTGATTTGCGTCCAGAGTGTTTCTTCAGCACAGAATCCATGTTGGCAAAGAGGGTGCGTGGCTGTTCCTGTGTGCTGTGGATTCCTTTTGATTATACAGCATCACAAGACACCTTAGCTTCCAAATTGGCTTCTTCCCCTCCCCCTTTAATTAGGAAATCTGGCATTTCTCTTCTTTAACTTTGCATCTCTCCATAGGGTCCGAAGCCAAATCTGCCGATGGTCAGTAGGCAGTTTCCTCAAACAGTCTTGTCTTTCTCAACACCTCCCAACTTGCAGCCCTTCTACCTAAATGGCTTCCGCAAAGGACCCCTGAAAGCCAACGTTCCTGGCAGAGCTGGCCAGCCTAGTGTGCCCCAAAAGGTACACAAGTCAGCAAGCCTGACTGGGGGGCAGATGACTCTTTTGCACAGGGAAGAGAGGACCCGAACTGATGTTCCAGCCTCATCTGCAGGGATTTGTGTCCCTTTGCCATACTGAAATGAGGCTGCCTCTGACATAGCCCTTACTGATAGGTCAGGGGAAGGAGATTAGAAGGATGTGTATTGATTTGCCTGTCCATGAGTCAAGTGCAAGCCTCTTGCAAGCTTTCACATCTAAGAAGACTGAGCTGCAGCTGGAGGGATTCTCCCCACCCTGAATACACACTTTTAGTTTGTTTTGGTGCTTACTTGGAAGAGAAGGGGTTAAATATGAACATCCACTTAGGGCAAAGGCAGAAAACATAATTTCACCTCTGACTTGCCCTCATGATTCCGTCACACAGCCTCCTATGACTGCCTGCACAGTATCTTCCTGCTGCCTATGTGATTGCCTTGGGAAGAATCTTAATTTTAAGAGGAAAGCAGCAGCTTTGAATAGGGGGCAGGCTGTGGGCAATAACTAGGTTCAGGGATGTTTTGAAATTTCTCCATTTTCCCTGGATGAACATTTGTTAGCAGATCTAGACCAATCAAGAGGGAGGGAGGGGGCTTTTGAAACCCCCAGTACCTCTTGAGCATTTTAGAGACTCATCTGCTCTGAGTGGCCAGACTTGAGATGCGAACTTGTTCCAACTCTGGAAGGCCTCCTTTCATTCCCCCCCTCCCACTCATTTGCTCATCCTTAGCATCCCACTGTAGCAGCCTGTCCAGTTGTCTTACAGAAGAGCAAAATAATGAAGCTAGGATGTGGTGAGAAGACCAGAGCTAGGAGTTCACCTGCATATGTCTGTGACAGGCGGGGTGAATTTTGACAAGCAAGTGGCCATGTTCTTCATGGTATGACAGGTGTCTTTATGTCAAATGGATGATAATTATTGTATTCTTAGAGAATTCCTGCATCATGACATGTAGGTGATACGAAATACCATAGTGAACAAATAGGCCACATGCAGTATGTGAACTTCTACCATGCAACAGTCTACAGTTGTGGGTCAAATGGAGTGCAGAGCTTTGTGGTTCAAAAACAGTCCTTGTCAGGTTGTGTGGTCTGTATGGTATACTTTTCAGTACTATGCATGTGGTGGGTGGTGTAAAGGGCAGTAGTGCCCCTGAAGAGGGAAACGAGATGTTGTAACAGTAGTTGGGCCCGTCATTAGCTGAATTGGGGTAATTTTTGCATCTCAAGCAATTCACAGAAATTATCCATCTGAGAAGACAATTCTTGCCTTTTCATGGTCTCTTTTGTCCCCCCACAGCTTCTCTTGCAGCCAGGCTCTCCACCTCCTCCATCACCATCCCACATGGAACTTGAACAGCCAAGCTCATCTTTCTTTGCTGCTGCCCCACCACTGCCTCTCCCTGCGTCCTCCATGCTGATGAAAGAGCCACCAGGTTATGAAGAGGCTGTGAAGCAACAACCAAAGGCCCCTGAGGTGAGAATGGCCACTGTCCCTCAAGTCAGGAAAGGCACTTGTTGAGGCACATGCTGAACTGCATGCAGGCTGGAGTGGTCTTGCCACGTTTTGGGGGTGTCTACTCTGGATACCGAGCCTCTTGTGGTGCGGAGTGGTAAGGCAGCAGACATGCAGTCTGAAAGCTCTGCCCATGAGGCTGGGAGTTCAATCCCAGCAGCTGGCTCAAGGTTGACTCAGCCTTCCATCCTTCCGAGGTCGGTAAAATGAGTACCCAGCTTGCTGGGGGGTAAACGGTCATGACTGGGGAAGGCACTGGCAAACCACCCCGTATTGAGTCTGCCATGAAAATGCTAGAGGGCGTCACCCCAAGGGTCAGACATGACCCGGTGCTTGCACAGGGGATACCTTTACCTTTACTCTGGATACCATGGGGGTTGGATGTCTGTGCCATTCTTGCTGAGTAAATATCTATCTTCGGTGGGTGAATGGGCGGTTTGGCAGGCAGATTTATAGTCGTTAGGAGCTGGAAGTTGCACCGTGTCCCTTGAATGTGATCTCTAAACAAGCGTGTTCCCTTTCTTAGGAGAATGGCTGTTCAAGTCAGCAGATGGATGACTTGTTCGACATTTTAATTGAGCATGGAGGTAAGAGGGGAACAAGTGCTTTATATCAGGTACCTCCTATTTTCTCTGATGGTCTCTGTGGTTGGTATACATTGGAGTTGGCCGTCAGGATGAATGCACTTAGAAGCTTCTGTTCCAAGCAACAGAGATTTGTATTCACTGGATGTGGGAAGAGTCACCAGCACCACATATTGTCACACATGAAGCTGCCTTATATTGAATCAGATCATTGGCACATCAGAGCCAGTATTGTCTGCTCAGACTGGCAGCAACTCTGCAGGGTGTCATGCAGAGGTCTTTCACATCCCCTGAAGCCTGATCCTTGTAGCTGGAGATGTTGAGGATTGAACCTGGAATCTTCTGCATACCAAGTAATTTCTCTACCAATGAACTACAGACCCTCTTAGTGAACATGTTAGTCAATCGTAAGATGTCATTCTGCTGGTAAATTCCATAGGTCTAGTATAAGCACACTATTGGGTGCCAGTTTGCATCCAGGTCAGGTTCAAGGTCCTGGTTTTGACCTTCAAGGCTATATGTGGTTTGGGCCCTACCTACTTGTGGGACCGCTTACCTCCTTACGCCCCTCGCAGAGCACTTTGCTCTGCAGGTATGAATTTGCTGATGGTCCTGGGACCCCAAGAGGTGCGCCTGGCCTCAACCAGGGCCAGGGCATTTTCGGTCCTGGCCCCTACCCGGTGTAATGAGCTCCCAGAAGAGCTGTGTGCCCTTACAGAGGTTGCAGGATTCTGCAGGGCCTACAAAACGGAGTTCTTCTGCCAGGGGTTAGGTTGAGGCCAAGAGGAGGCCCTGGGGTTTGGGTTTCCCCTCCCTCTGGTTCCTGGGCTCGGTATTAGACTGGGCCTGAATGTCGATAATCTGTTCCCTGGTCTTTCCAATACAAATGCATTATAACTGTAATCCTATTGCTGACCATAGCTATGAGTTGCAGGGGGAGGGGTGGTTTAAGATTGTATTGAACAATGTTTTTAAGTACTTTGATGATATTTTATTGTGAACTGCCACGAGCCACCTTACTGGGAGCGGCGGTATGTATGTATGTATGTATGTATGTATGTATGTATGTATGTATGTAAACTGCCCTGAAGATGGCCAGTGATGGCTACCTGGGCTTTGCCACATGGGGTAATGTTGCCTATATTGGTATACTCAAGTGCATTTTTTCCCTCTCACAGAGATTTCTGCTCAGTTTAAGGAGCAGTCTTCCCCATCAAGGAAAGACAGCACTGTTTCTCCCGGATGCCCTTCTCCGTCCAGCAGCCACCATTCCTCAAAGCTCCCCCTGCAGGGGTCCCTGGGCCACCCTTCCCCAGCAGGCAGGCTGGAAGACTTCTTGGAGAGCAGCACTGGTCTCCCCTTGATGACCTCTGGCCCTGACGGACTGGAGCCTCTCTCTCTGATTGACCTCTACAGTGAGATGCTAAGCAGTTCCGCTATCCTGGACCACCCGTCTTCACCTATGGACACATCAGAATTGCACTTTGCCCCTGAGCCCTCTGGGGGACCAAGTTTAGACTTGGCTGAGGCTAATTTGGACAGCATGGATTGGTTGGAGCTGCCTGGAGGGCCAGTGATGAGCCTCACCCCCCTCAGTACTGCAACTCCTAGCCTCTTTTCCACAGACTTTCTCGATGGACATGACCTGCAACTGCACTGGGATTCTTGCTTATAGCTCTCTAAGCATGCAGACTGAAGGGAGCGGTACGGGTGGGTGTAGTATATGGGTGGGAGCTTAAGTGAAAGTGTCAGTCTATCTTAAGATCCCCAAATGTCAACCTGCTTTTGTGAAGTCAGAGAGGCAGAGGAAATCAATCCAGTTATGTCTTCTGAATGATGGTTCAGCCTCTGGCAAGCGACTGCCAATCTTAAGGCCTGTGGTGAGGCGAGGCGTGGCCCCTTCCCTCCGGTGTGGCCACCCCAGGTTGTCGAAGGTATTAAGCATGGTGTGCTGCTTCTCCTTTACTATACAGTGATGCGGCCGGGGTGGGAGCTTAGTGGAAGGCCAGGCATCCATAAGAGGTTGGAAGGATTATTACTTGAGAGGCCAGTGTTCCCTCCTGGTCTTGAGTTTGCCTAGTTAGGAAGATTTTTTTCTAAAAACTCTGGCAAAAGTTAATTGGATTATTTTATAAGGAAGGTTTCCTTGGGTTTAGAAGGTGGGATGTGCTTCTGGGGGGTAGGAAGGGAAGAGTACAGGACTGAGGAATCTGTTGCCCTCTGTTATATGATTGGGCATCTGATTCAAAGAGCCTTTTCCTACTAATGCCATAGCATAGGTGCTTTTTAGCCCATGTTCTGTGCCAGAGTCTAGGTAACAGCCATTGTTCCTCAGCTTGCAGTGATTCCTGCATGCAGTCATTGTCCCTGGCATGGCCCAACGAAGAGCAGCCTGCCAAGATGAGCTTTCATCCAGCTGGCATTCGTTCCCTCATGTCCCAGGCAGTGATGGGCTGTCCTCTTCGGACCATGAATCAGACCAAGTCAACTGTATTGAGGGAATGTCATTCACATTCTGCAGTAATCGCTTGATTCCCTCCTCTTCTTGGTAACTCTGATACGAAGCCCTAGTCAGCTAGAACATGCAGCTGGAGTTTATGAATGTTTTTGGCCTTTTTGTGGCTTGACCTGTGGCAGCATAAACAATCTGTAGCATCTCGGCTACACTTTGCAGTTCCTGGTGCTTTTGCTGTTCATTGATTTAATACACACACCCGGAGATTTTGTGTGTGTGAAAGCAGTGCTTCTGCTGTGTCAGGG
This sequence comes from Paroedura picta, assembly GCF_049243985.1. Classification (NCBI taxonomy): domain Eukaryota; kingdom Metazoa; phylum Chordata; class Lepidosauria; order Squamata; family Gekkonidae; genus Paroedura; species Paroedura picta. The sequence continues at coordinate 99,269,197 of NC_135373.1, forward strand.
GAAGTCTATATGTTCTACGCAGAGGCTGCTGTGGAGGTATTTCTTCTTGGAGAGAAGTCAGCTGACAGCTGCTCTCAGAAGCATTAAAAACACACACCCTCAAGTAGGGCCTTGGTCAGAGCATGAGTACCAACTTCTTACCGGAGGCAGGGCCCTTTTCACTGTGTGCTTGCTAAGGAGCCAAGTGTCTGCTTCGGCCTGCATGGCTGACTTCTGTCATTGCACAGAGGAAAGGAAATGTCCTGTAGCCATAGTCCTTGCTGCTGTGAACGGTTCCGAACCACAGTCTTGCCTCTTGGCATCTGGTTTCATTTCTCACTGGTAAAATATCTGTATATAGCCCTGTAAAAACTGCTTGTTTTGGAAGACAAATGACATAACCCATCTGAAAGTGTTACTTTCCTCAAGGTTCTTCTGGAGTATAAACTCTTCAGGAGCCAATATTTCTAGCCTGTGGTTTGGTGGGAAAGAGGACTTGGTCCTTGGACTACCATTTTTCGCCTTATTGCACATGTCACTCAAAGGAAATCATACTGCTTATTTAGTCAGTTCCCTTCTCATCAAAAAATAGGATGGTTAATGCAGCTTGAGGCACTGATGTCCATCTCTGTGGTATAAAGGAGTAGGTTGATCTCTCTAGTTTCACAGCAGTCCAGGAACCCTTCCACATTTCTCTCATGCTGTAGGGACTAGAACATATCGGGTTTCCCTAGGGACTTGGAAAGGAGGTAGCAGTGGCCAACTGCACATAAAGTGTTTTTCTTCCAGTAAAAATCCCTGGTTAGAAATCAGCTTAGTACAGTGGCTGAAAGCCCTGCATATTAACCTTTGTATTCTCTCCATGCCCTCTCATTGTGTATTGTATCACTCAGTCCACAGCTAATTGGGTAACTTGGCTAGACTTATGTGGTTACTTGTGGTATAGACAGCCTTGCAAAGCAAATCTTCCCATATAAACAGAACATCTTTGCTCCCACTACGTAGTAAATGTATTTACACTTCTTAGATACTCCTGGGCCAAGTGAAATTATCTTTGGTGGTGGCAGCAGGTGGTATTTGTGCAGAACGGTGCTATCTCAACAGCTACTTGGCTTTAAGAAGAAAAGCGTGTTTTCCTCTAGAGTAAAGTGAGTTATAGCAATATGGCAAACTTGGATTGCAACACTATGTTAAACTTAGCAACAAAGAGTAGCAGGGCTTGTTTGAAACACTGCTCAGCTACCACAGAACAGGAAAATTTAAGATACGAGCGTTTTTTCTTCAGTATATGAAGCCAATGGCTCTGAGCTTTAAAAAAAAAACTTCCCTAAATTCTTCTATTGTACCCACAGCGAAATCACCATCCTAAGGATCTGCCTGTAGTTTGAATGTACTTGCTCTTCTGCTGATAACCACTCCTTGTATTTGATTTAGCACGCACACTTTCCCCCCACTATGCATCAATGAATGGGTTATCAGCATAGGCAAAGCAGGCTTGGGCAGTGCAGTGCAGTAGTATTGGACCTAGAATAAACACACAACTGGAAAAGGGCATGGAAGGTGCAGTTACTGGGAAAAGAGTGGACAAATCAAATTATTTTTTCAGTTACAGATATTTGAAAAATCCATTTTATTAAAAAAATTGTGTTCTAGTATGTTTGTATATCTGATCATTGGTTTCAGCACTACAGATAACTATACTTTGGTGAAAACACAGGCCCTGCCTTGAACCTGTGTAATGAACATGTGGAATGGGGAAAAGCAGTCCTCCAATGGCACGTCTTCCCCTTTTAAGAGGAAGTCCCATGAGTCAAAGGGGCACTACTGTACATCATGAATCGCTACTGTGTCACTGACAGGGTTTCCTTTGTTGGATGGCAACCACCCCCCTTAAGAATTCCATGACCTAAACAACTACATGGTATGCAATTCCTAAAGTGTATGCAACCAACAGAGTAATGGTTCTTATTTTCACAGAAGTGTCCACACTGGCACGAACAATAAGGCTTATGAAAGATCAGTCCCATTTCCTCTCCTGCAGTGAAGACAGTCGCAAGATGTGCAATTTATTTATAAACAAAACTAACACGTCCTTTTGTTTCATGAATTGATTGTGCTCCTCCATCAAGTGCTTCCATTGTCACATGCACCCTCTTGGTGCTGCCCCCCCCCCATGGTGTGCAGCTTCCGCCACTGTCCCCAGAGGGGCTAGGGGGCGCCGTTATCATCCCTGAGCCAGCTCAGTCTTGCCTTTACATCCTGAAGTAAAATGTCAAAATATACAGAGCTTTCTGGATATAATTTACATCTTTTGGTTACTTAAAAAAATGGCTCTAGGCCAAAATGGCATCAAACAGGTTTTACCCAGCTATGACCCAAAGTTAAAGGGTGGATTTCTATTCTGGGTGCTGCCACTACCCCAAGCTTTCCTCCAGAAGAGCCCAAGGATTTGTCATTTAGGCACTTAGTGGCAGAGCCATGCCCCTTCATGCACTGCTGTACCAGAAAAGCAGTCTACCGCCAGGTGGTGCCCCTTGTCAAGGCTGAGGGGTGGATCTCACAGCAAAGTGTGTGAAAGAGGGGCCTCCAATAGATGAGCCTGCTTAATAGCAAACTCAATCAGAGAAACTTGGCAACTCTTCTGTGCACTCTTGGGCAGACCCCTCCCTGGTGGTAACACAGCTATTTATCCCTCCCCCCCTTCCACACATGCCCTTCTGCAAAGGAAGAGGGGATTTCCTCCCCCTTCTGCTGGGTACAAATGAGAGTTGTGGCTGCTTTGGTGAAGCTCTGCCCAATCATTAAGAACACCAAGGAAACAGTAGAAACAGTCCCCATCACCCTCAGTCCCCATCACCCTGCTGTGGGACCAGCTCCTAAGAGAGACCCTTTCCCTTGGTGGCCATGAGCAGGGCTATGCCGTGCATGAAGGGGCAACTAACAGCTTGAGGTGGATCATATGCTGGGTGTTTGAAGCCATCTAAGTAGTCTAAACTGCAGTAGGGAGTCACCCATCTATGTCCCAGCTAAACAGGTGGTGCTTCACAAGCATGTCTTGAACACCTTCCTTCAGTGGTTTCTTTTCCTTCTCCTGCAGACAGGAAGAGAAAGGTTGCAAGAAATATTACTGAGCATTTTGAGTAATTGAAGCTGAAATATATGCTCTTTGGTGCAGGTGCCATACCCTCCTCCCGAGGCATACCTTAAAGAGGGTACCAAAAAGGCGTACCAAAAGAGGGATGGGAGGAAACTTCCTAACCCACATAAGGGTCACAGTAAACAGTAGGGGCAGTGCTGTTTGCTAACTCCATTGCATTTTGTAGGATCACTAGCTTACCTCTCTCTTGATAGGGAGTTCCCAATCCTGTGAGAGGCTGAATGCAAACTTGCTGAGGACTCTGCAACAGAGTATACTGCCCATTAGGGTTTAAACCAAGATTATGGGTATGCTAGCAATCAAAGCATTTCAACTGAAATACCAAAATTAATGGATCTGATGTATTCAAACATTTTTATTCTGATATTATTCTGAAAAAGCTGCGTTTTGTATACAAGCTACTTTTTTCAACGACCAGTCAACACTTGACAATTTTACTGAGGGGGGGGAGTCTTTTGCCGAGGGACGTTGCTGCCACCTGAGCCCCTGCTCCACTTGCTTTCCCACCAGCACCCCTGACTTCCCGCCGCCCACTGGGAGGCGCTGCCAGCAGCAGCTGCTCAATGTCACGCCGAGGGGGAGCCCCAGCCATGGCGGTTGCTGGAGAGCACCAAAGGTGAGCCGGCAGCAGAGTGACAGGGCAGCCCCTGAGGCAGCAGCTGGGGAGGAGGATGAGGAGCCGTGGCCCAGTACTGACTGATCCACAGACCGGTACTGGTCCCTGGACCGGGGGTTGGGGACCACTGCTTTAGGATGCTTTGGGCTGATCCTGCGTTGAATAGGGGGTTGGACTAGATAGCCAGTATGGCTCCTTCCAACTCTATGATTCTGTGATTCTGTGAACTTCCTTTCTGCTCAGCTTCCCAGCCTCTGAATCTCAGATTCATCTGTCCCACATGATTAACCTTTTCTGAGGCAAAGAGCTGTGAAAAACAATCTCGCAGCTGTAGCCATCTCTGTCAGGAAGCCAAAAACTGGCTTAGGTTTGGATGCAGCATTCTGTCTACCAGAGGCACATCCCAGAAGAGGAGCTTGAGACTGCAGAACAAGGGAAGAAGAAAGAGGCTCAAACCCACCTGAGCTCACACTTGATCTGTACCCAGCCAGGGCTGCGCAAGAATGACCAGGGATGGAACCATTTCTCCACAGACTGCAGGCTGGAGCACAACACCTCCAGCCACAGGTGCAGCACCTGCTCACTGCAAAGCAAGCCACAGGGAGAGTTAACCAAAAGCTGCAGGCACACACCACAGCAAAACAACGGCCTTCTGATGATACGTGATCGGCACCCCTTCCCCACTTTCATTTCCTGCTCTGTGCCAACAAAATTAGCCTCTAAAGAGACTGCGCCTTACTTGAGTCCAATGCAAATGAGAGAGCGAAGCTTCACATCCATCTGAGCGTGTGCTGCATCGTGTGACATATTTACTGACTGCACAGCCTGCCGGGGGGAAAAAAGGAATTATTTGGATTCTAATTTGTAGCCTCACATCCTTGTACAGTCAATCTTGGTTGTGTAATTTACTGCAACCAGGGAAGCTCACAACTGACATAACCCCCACATTCCACACAGCAGAGTCTCTAGAAGCAGCAGGGCTAGCCTCCCTCTACAGTGCCATCTGCTGGAAATAGCTGGCACTGTCTCCTGTGGGCTTCTAGTGCGAAGGGACAGACTGAACACAAGATACTGTCTTCTCTGAAAACCTTCTTGAGAACTTGCACTGCCTTCAGGGACCAAAATACTCACTCGATAAAGCAGCTCTTCTGGAGTTAGAACTTTTCCATCTTCATCTAGCCTAAAACAGAGAGAGATCTAGCATATATCATGAATGGCATCCTTCCCTGCCCAATATCAAACTCTATGACGGGAACTCAACGCTAAGTAGATTCTCAGTAGCCAATGGACATTTCACCAGAGACTTCTCTTGAAATCCTTTGAGGACGTGACAGCTCTAAGCAGAACAGCCTCCTCCAATTATGAATCACTTTAGCTATCACTGGCTATTCCATTCCACCCCCATTCACAAGGAAATGTGAAATACAAGGAGCAGCAGAGTGGTACTGGGTAGACAGAAAATGGTTGACTTGTTTGATTGAACACAAAACCTTTACCTGTATGTTTTACAGAGCACAAGACGAGAATACACAGAGTCAAAGTCTCGTTCCACTTCACGCCCAGCAGCCTAGAGGAGAACAGAGCACAATCTGATCTAAGGGCTCTTCCTGGTAACTGATCTTCCAGGAAAGTATTTCTCCCAGTATTGTCTGTTTCTGAGAGACCAAATGCCTCTTTGCATCTTTATTTATTATTTGATTTGTTTATCCTGCCACTCTCAGAAATCCCAGTGACACCAAACACAAGATCGGCAGCAATCTTCCTCCCTGGGACTGTCAAGACAGAGTTGGATTTTTAATTTGTGTGTTTGCCAGACCCTTTCCGACACAGCAAGTGCTTCTCTTACCTCTTCGATAAAAGGCCAGGGGTGGCAGGGGCCCCCCAGCAGGGACGGCCTCTTCAGGCCATGCTCAAGAATGGCCTTGAGGGCTGGGCAGAGTGTTCCCCGAACCAAGTCTGTCACCCCTTCAGTGACGGAGTCGTCTCCAGCAATGGAATACTGGAAAAAGCCAAAGGCTGCTGTTAATACTCCAGGGAGGCCAGGTGAACAGATCTTGGCCAGGCCACCCGCAGATGCTGTTCCACGTGCCTAGCTTTGCTTCACGACTGGATGCCCATGCCCAGAGTAGGCAGTGCCATCATTCTGATGAGTGAGCTTGTGGATTAAGCCTTTCAAAACGTTTTGAAGAAGGAGAGTTGGTTCTTATATGCCGCTTTTCCCTACCCGAAGGAGGCTCAACGCGGCTTACAATCACCTTCCCTTTCCTCTCCCCACAACAGACACCCTGTGAGGTGGGTCAGGCTGAGAGAGCTCTGATATTACTGCTCAGTCAGAATAGCTCTATCAGTGTCCAAGGTCACCCATCTGGCTCCATGTAGAAGAGTGCAGAATAGAACCCAGCATGCCAGTTTAGAAGTCCACACTCCTAACCACTACACCAAACTGGCTCTCTTGAAAACAAAGCCTTTCAATATAGCCTCACTCTATGGAAGCTCAACGTATCCTTTGCCTTTTGTTCACTGCTTCGTTCTCACATTCTCCGCAAGTGGGTGATGGCAAATCTTCTGTTTCTCACAAACCCATTAAATTCTTCCTCTTCTCCCCAGAACTTGTGCAAAGATGGATTTGTCACTTATTTCTATGTCTTCTGCTTCTCTTGCTGTGGGTGGTAATACACAGACTGCCTACTTCCCAGAGCCATTAAGGCAAAGGATACGTTGAGCTTCCACAGAGTGAGGCTGTATTGAAAGGCTTTGTTTTCATGAGGAGTCACAGACTGTCCTTGGGTTTCTTACAGTTCCGAACTCATCCTGCACAGGATTTCTAGACACTCCTCCATTTATTCATCTGTTATACATTTATGCAGTCTCCGTTGCATGTCATCAGCCCCACCAGCAAGACTTGTAAACAACCAACCCATAGGCATGGAAAGCAGTAATGGATGCTGGTCTGAACAGACTCTAGCACAAGGAGGGCACCTCTAGCACCTTCAAGAGCCAGGAAGAATGTTTACCTCTTTGCTCCGTTCATCTAGGACCTCCACAAACTTTGCAGGAAACCAGCCTAAAAAGAACAGGAAAGAGGAAGACCTCTTTCAATGAGGCACCTGCTTATTACGACAAGCGAATCCCCAGAAAAACCCTGCCAGCAGCCTCTGATTAAAAAGAGCAAGCAATATTTAGGCCACCGGCTGCAAGGGCAGCCTGTGCACAAGAACAGGCCCCAAACTTATTAGGGAGAAGAATCCTTGGGGGAGATGCAGCATGGCTTGTGGAGCCACCTTTCTACTCTTGAACCAACTGTGCTTACACTCACCTCTCAGGCCATTCAGCTCTCCCACCCAACAGTGCTCATCTTTCTGGGAAATTATCTATAGAATTTGAAAAGAGAAACGATGACTTGGCCACAGATCACAGACAGTGAAACACAGAAGCAAATAAGGAAAAAGCTGTCTCTAGAGTGACACCCATTTTTCACCTTGCTTTGCTGGCATACACAGCCTAACTGTAATGATATTTGAGTACCCCTGTCCATCATTGGGGAAGGTCACAAGCTACTGGTCCTGAAGATGACCATAATTATGAGGGCTGAAATGGGGCTGTTTCCCCCCCTACCCACCTTTCAGCCAGTTTCTGCAATTAGTTTTTTCCATTCAACTTGCCTAATTCTCCTAAGACACCATGTTTCAATGGCTTCCAGTCCGCTGTCATCGTCCATACTGTGTATTTTATTTATTTTTGTACTGATATAACTGCCGCACTCCATTGGGAGTTGTGGCAGTTTACAATAAAACAATAAAACATCAGTCCAAACCCCTAAAACCCCTTTAAGGTATACAATAAACATTGACATTAACATTAAAAGATGGCGATACAGAATTCAAACCCTCCACACACACACACTGTCTGACTGGGGCCAAGAACTCTCTTTCATTGGAAGCGAGGGTCTTGATCTAACTGATGTTAAAGGATCTGAATTTCTTTTTTGGAGTCTGCTCTACCATAACTATTTTGATTTTAATTCTTTCTCTGGATCTTTCATCCTCTGCTATTTTGGATGTCAGGAAATTCCATTTGAATTCTATGTGCTCAATGTATATTTAAATTTTTATACATATGTACATTAAAGAATTGAGGGGCCAGATTCTTAGCAATGACATATTGCCCTTATGCTGTAGATTTTTTTAAAAAAATCCATTGTTTTCTACGAGTATAATTCCAAATGCCCCTTCCCCACACTCCCTGCATGATGCTCCCATGCCAACACTCATACTGTGATGATATCATTCTTGCGGAAGCCCAGTTCATCGTCGTCATGGCGCTCAAAATCCAGCAGTGCTTTGGCACGTCTCCGCCGGTTCTGGGAACATGCCACGTAGCTTTCATGGTCTCGTTGGTGACTCTCCATAGTATAATCTGGAGTCAGATCCTGGTTGGAAAAAGACAAGAGTTAACCATCTTCAGGCAAAGTAGATTGAAATAAAGGGATTCTTTCTCCTCAGGTTCTTAGCATTATACAATCTGCTCACATCAAAATAAGCTCAGGCCTTGTCAAATTCTTCTGCCCAGGAGTCCCTCTCCCACTTACTATGCTGAAACTCTTGGGGTCCACACATTGGAAATGCCGTGCCACTTGCATGATTGCCTCACGTAAGTCTGCTACCAGCTCCGTTTGCTTAATGTTCTTAGCCTTCAGTGCCTCCACATCATCTTCTCCTAGAAATAAAGAAAAGGAAATTTCTCAAGCAGGGTGAAAAGGTGATAAGGCTTTCCTTGGCTTGTTTCTGCATCTAGCATTGAAAAGAATATCCCTTCTGTACATGGAGGTACCAACACAGTGGTTGACTGATTTACCTTTCATGAGGAGGATGTTGGGGAGACATTGCTTTACATACCTTGCAATGTATAGTAATTTTTGAATAATATAATTTTGTTATATGTAACCCCTTTTCTCTTTTGTATCCCTCCATTTCTTTTTTCTTAATATAAAACTAAATTAACAAGAGAGAAAATGCCGAAGCCAGAGTCAAATAAGGGGGTGTCTCTACTGCAAACTTAATGTATCATGGAAGGGTTTTAGAGGCTTAAAACCCTATGACACCATCACAGTGGCTGAACAAAAGACTTCAGTTTACAGAAAGGATTGCTGTGGAAGAGGCTTGAGTTGAAGAACTGACAAGTGGGTCCACCAGCAAGGAGGTCGGTGTCTTCATTCCCTCTTGTGTGTTTGTCTCAGAAATTTCCTTCTTTGGGCTTTTATAAAGGCAAGAATACCTCCTGGGGCTTCACCACAGCCACTGACAAGACAACCTGTTTCTTGCTTATAGCAAAGTGCACCACTTGTATATTGCATGCCTGTACTTTTCCTATTTCCCAAAAAGATCAATCTTGGAACGGGGCAGAAGAAAAACTGGCACGGGCACCCAAAAGGTGAGTAGGTGCCTGGTACAATATGTTCTACACAGAACTTCTCTCTTGTAGAGACATACATGGCATTTCACCCTGTCTCAAATCTTTCAACTGCTCTAGTCACTCCACCCCAAAAAAAACACACCACCAAATGTATCCGTTCTTACCAAAAAGCAGCGAGGTGATACCAGACTTCCTGCGCTGTGTCCTGCGTCGCACAATCTGCATGGGAAGGAAACAGCAAGGAAAGAGAATATACAGACTGGCTGATATGGGAAAACAGATATTTTAACGGCCTTAAGGTTACAGCCAGCACATGGGAGGCAGGAGGGCCAGATAGAGCTGGTGGCAAGAACGGGAGGATTGCTCCCATCTCCCACTCCCCAGCACTTGGGCACCACTGGAGGGGTTCTACAAGAACGGGAGGATTGCTCCCGTCTCCCTCTCCCCAGCACTTGGGCACCACTGAGGGGCTGCAGTGCATTCTATATCCTGGCAGGGCAGATGATGCCCAGTCTCCTGGAACCATCACCTGCTGCCACATTCTCCTGATGTGTGCTTTCTGCTACAGACATGGAGAAGGGTATCGGAGGAAAATTTGCTGTCATTTTGCTGTCTCACCAAGAATGAGACTAACAGTATCTTGCTGCTTTCAGTTACTTGTTGTGCACCAACTGGAAACTCAGATGAGTGGAGGAGGCAAGATCCAAATCTTTCAAATCAATGTAAACAATAAGGAGAACCCCAAGGAATCAAAGTTTGGGACCTCTCTGCAACGAACTATTGATTACCACCTCCAGGCAACCAAACAGCAGAAGCCAAGACGAAGCAACAGGAAGGAAGTACTTTGGCTTTCCCAAGCTACCTTGGACAGGTTAACAGAAGCACCGGAGTTCAGCAGCTGCCCTTGGTCTGCAATGAGGTACGCAAGGTGCTTGCAACGCTGTGTCTCCACTGCCACATCTGTCAGTGATCCAGCAACACGCATGGACTCCTGCAGGAGCACATCTGGATCCTCGATCTGAGAAGGGATATCTGAGAGAGTGTTGAAGATGGACGCGGAGTTCTCAGACTGGATTAGTTCATCTTCCTGTATTAGAAGGAAAAAGTTGTCCCACATATTATGTGCTAATCATGCTCAGTCTAAAATGCTTTCACATTTCTTCCTGTTTCAGCATCTGTGTCTAATGTTACCCTGTTGTGCTTATTTCCACAACACAAGTGAAACGAAGGCAGTACAGACCTTTGTTATTCCCCTTTTGCTTATTTCATTCCAGGGAAGATTATATTTCCAACACCCCAGAGGACCCCAACCTTTTTTGTGCCTTTGGGCCCATTTGGAATTCTGACACAGCATGGTGAGTGCAGCCACTTAAGCAGTGAAGAGCCTTGTGTTGTAGTGGCAGCTGCTTCTGCCAAAGCATTTAAGGATCTGCTCAGCCACTCTACTTTCCACTGGCCCATCAGAAGCCCTGGTAAGCAAAAGCTCTTACCTGGCCCCATCCACCTTCTAAAAACAGAGGAGGCACCACATTGGGGACCCCTTCCATGCACCTTTGCACCAGTGCCAAACCAAGTCACAGTGTGTGCTTTTGAAAGCGTACATTTTTCATCCTTGCCCTATGCTGCCATCTTCAGAAGACTCTTAACCAGGGGTAGTCAAACTGCGGCCCTCCAGATGTCCATGGACTACAATTCCCAGGAGCCCCCTGCCAGCGAATGCATTTGCTGGCAGGGGGCTCCTGGGAATTGTAGTCCATGGACATCTGGAGGGCCGCAGTTTGACTACCCCTGCTCTTAACGATAAAAGAACCTCATACGCAACACTCATTCCCGAACCGGAGTGCATAGTTTGGGGATGAACGAATGCTAGTTACCTTCATGCTGAGCATGCCCAGTGTGGTCTGGAAGAGAACTATGGAGCCCTGGTAAAAGAAGAGGTCCCAGATTCGTAACAGCAGCTTGATGTGCACCACACTGGCAAATGCAGTAAGGAACCAGTGCAGGGTGATCAAGGACAGCTCTGTGGGTGGAGACAAAGAAGAAAGGCATGCAGCTCCCATTTCCCAGTCCCTTCCCTCCACTCTTAGGATCAAGAAAGACATGTCATTGTTCTTTCCTGTAAGCCAGCCACATCATGAGCAGATCCTGAATCAGAATCACACAGAGCTGAAAGAGACCACAAAGGGCCATCCAGTCCAGCCCCCACCCCACCTTCTTGAGGACTTAAAAATCACACTCTCCCGACAGGTGTTCATCCAATCTCCTCCTAAAAACTTCCAACAAAGGAGAGTTCACCACCCTCCAAGGCAGCACATTCCACCAACAAACAGTCCTCACCAGGCTCTCTTTTAAATTTTTCAGAGGGCATGTTCATAGTTCATACACACAGGGATTGTAAATATATTTTCCCTCTCTCTGACACACAAATCTCAGATGAAAAAGCCACGTATTTACACGAAGGTACACTATAGCTCTTCGGGCTCAAATAGCATTTGCACACCTACCCACTCCAAGTTGCAAGTGACTCCAGCCTCACAAACAAAGCATGTTTGGATTGTGTGCCACATCACAGTTTTACCCAAGTGGCACAGGTAGTAATGCTCGTATTAACAGATCTTGCTAAGATCTTGACGCCCAAACATCAGTGAGGAGGCTCAAGTGAGCAAATCACCAGCTTTCCGCTTCAATGCCCCACCCGCACTGAAATTTTAAAAAATGAGGTCTAAAGCAGGGGTATTCAACCTGTGGTCCTCCAGATGTCCATGGACTACAATTCCCATGAGCCCCTGCCAGTGTTAGCTGGTGGGAGCTCATGGGAATTGTAGTCCATGGACATCTGGAGGACCACAGGTTGAATACCCCTGGTCTAAAGGACTGCAGAGCTCTCCATTCAATTGTAACTACTTCCTGTTTCTCCAGCAAATAACAAAATCCCCAATGTGCACCTCTAATGAATGAAAGGAATTGCAGCCTTGCTTTCGCTCTACCCAACTTGTGAGACAAGAGTGGGCTCATGGTGGGACCAGCTGCATGGTTCAAGGAGCACTCTCACCTATGTCATGCTCCTGGAGAAGTTTGTCCAGCCGTGGCAGGTACTGCACAATGAGATGGCGCAGGACACGTTGGTCAGTCTGCACTCCTATCAAAGTGGTGCTGAAGTAGGAAGCAGGCACCAGATCTTCAATGATGGCACACATCATCCAAAAGGCATCTTCCTCCTCTAGGAACAGAAGCAGGGAAGCTACGACCTAGCAGGAAGGAAGGGAAGACCCAATGGGAAAGATACAATTACACCACCATGTCCCCACTGATGTTTCCATCACATTTTGAGAAATGCAATTTTCAGCCATCTATTTATTTAAAGAATTTAGACCCAACTTGCTGTTTCAAAGTGGCTAGCTTGTATAGGAAGTTGCCTAGTATCTGCAGTCACAGGACAAGATTGGGGCAGTACAAACTTCCGAAATAATAGGACTTTAAAAATCACCAGCTTTCCACTTTGTATTGAAATGTTAAAAGTGTGATCTTGAGCACTGTTTAACTACTTCTTGACTCTTGGGGAGGAATTTGCCTTTCTGCATAACTGAGGGTGAGGATACTGCCATGATGTGTGACCAGCTGGGAATCCAGAACATAAATGTGTTCTGATAAAACAATATTCTGTGTGTTGCACTTGGTCATACCCCTGATGTTAAACACTCTGTTTTCCAGTTACAGAGAGTGAAATAGGGCAAATTCATACAGCAACTCTGATTCTATATTCCAGAGCCAGCTGCAAGTACAGGAGCAGTAAGTGTCTATTCTTTATTCCTTCTATAGTCAAAGACCAAATCAGAGCACAAATTACGTGGACTATGGGGACGCTGCTCCATGGCGTGTAGTGTACAGAGTATCTCATTGTGATGAACATGCATTACCATACCCCCATGACACTCCATGGATCCCCAGAGGGAAGAGAGATTGCCTATACTATGGCAGCGATTCCTGACATAAGCCATTTGATGTATCATAATTCAGGGGCTGGAACACTCACTATGGCAAACTCATGTGATATTTTATTTATCGCATGGAGGCTATCCTAAAGTTAATACATTTTATTTATTCACTTTAACACTGTGTGTGTTATTGCTTGTACTGGTAACCAAGAACTCCTACTCAGACTCTGGAACAAGTCCCCAAGAGGAATCTACGTTATAGCCTTCAAAGCCCCTTTACCATGCCAGTGCCTTGACAATAGCCGATTTCTGGGTACAGCCAAGCCAGCCCCCGTAGTATTCTGCGTAGCCGTGGCACTCCAATGCTGTTCATGTTGGAGAAGCAGGCATTGCTGGGCATGGTGCGAAGCAGGTCCTTCTCAATCTAACAAATAACAAGAATTCCATCATGAAATTAAATTTCCAATATGCCATTTAACTGTCTTTTCATTTGGTACCCCTCCAACCTTCACTGAATCTCCTGCTAAAGACGGCCTTAAGCCTTGAGCTTTACATTTCCAATTAGATTTGGCACAGAAGGCCCACAAGAGAGTGCACCACCTTCCACTGGTTCAGGAATCTCTAATCTTAAGTGGCCTGCTTCAAGATGGAGAGAAGCTCTTTAGCACACATGCATTGTAAATATACGCCATATGATATTTGGCATGAGGGTCTGTGCAGAGTACAGACCCTGACATTCTCTATGCTTCTCTTCAACCATCTTCGATGGCAGCAACTGTGTCCCTTTGCCTCAGTTTCAAGAACTGTCCTGTGCTTCCAGGCTTCTCCTCCTTCCTACATGAGACATGTAATTTTTTTAATTTCATCTTTTTGTAACAAAAGTGAATTTCTAGACACTAACCTGGAAAGTTCTCATTTTCTACAGGTAAGTGTTTTCTTGTTCTCTGCAATGCATGATAGAGTTAGTGGCAGTTGCCTCCTATAGCATGCACACACAAGCTTACTTTGTTCCACAACTATTTTACCCTGCGGAGGTAAATCCTTTCCCCATCTGTATCAGGAGGAAGACTGTGACCCATTCTTTTCAAAGTTCATCTTCAATGTGAAAAAGGGGCATCAACCTCAACTGAGAAACCGCTCTTCATTAAAACAGGGTAACCCTTTCTCTTTTTCCCATTTTTGTTCAGCTACCCACACACCCTCAACCTGACAGAGTGCCCTTTCTGAACCTCAAGCACTAACCCACAGGGAATTACCTACTTGTTTGGCAGTGATGGACTCATCATTTGAGCTGTTTTTCACAATTTCTCGGTAAGACATCTCGGTATTTCTTTTCTTGTGTAGGGCTCCTGAAAGGCGCATCCATAGCTGAGGAAAACAGAAGTGATACAAATAAGACACCAAGTTCTGAGACAAATCTTACTAGAACTCTCCTCTTCACCTTTTCCCCTTCCATGATTATCCAAAGCCCTTTCACCTGTGGCCTCATGCTGTGTGGAATGCCTGCCAACACCAACAACCGCAGTTTATCTGAGCGTGGAAGTGTGACTTCAATCTTGTCCCAAGTGAGGTCTCCCACATCATGGTTGTGTGTGAACTCTAAATGGGCTTGCCATTTCAGTCTCTGTTGCGGCTCTTCCGTCAGTGGGATCCCCAGGAGCTTGCTGGAGTTTGGCTCGGCTCCATCTGCAACAAAAGACGCAAGTTTTAGGTGGGGGAAGGAAAGAAGAAGGTGGCAGTTGCCTCCTATATCTGTAACAACCCGGGTCTACTGGACTCCCAAAACTTTCACGATTCCCAGAAAATTCCACATCCAACTATTGGTATTTGGATCCAGAATTTTTCAGAAATCTTGAAAAAGGAAAATACCAGTAAAAAAAATACCAGCCCTATCCTGGGGCTGGCCTGGATTTTCGTGCAGACTGGTTTAAACTGAGTTGCAGAAGACGTCAGTAGAGAGTAATTGGCTTTCCTGCAGACAGCTGATGCCAGCTGGGCTGCTCTCTTCTGCCACCTGGTTTAAATTGAGTAGCAGGGGAAAGCAGCACAGAGTTGTGTTGGCAAGGAATTCTTAGCTCCTCACTACTCAGATTGCTCCTGGCTCTCAGCTGTCTGTCAGGCAGGCTTATGCATTTTCTTTAAAGGGACTGCATAAATCAGCCCAGGGATCAATCTCCTCCTTTCTATTTTCTGTTTTCAGATCTACAGGAAATTCCTGAATACATCTAGGATTTTCTCAGGATATTCTCCCAATTCTGGAGAAAACGCATATATATTTTCACCTCGGGTAGATCCAAATGCACAGATTTTTCAATGTACAGAAATGGAAAAAAGTCACAAGGGCTTTTGATATGGGCACAGTGACTTCCTAACTTCAGGATACAAATAAGTCACAATCACCATTATAGCAAACAGTTCCTCGTGTGGTGACTTTATATAAATCAGTTCAAATGCATGCAGCAAAATAAGGAAAATACAATCACTATTTCAATGCAAAGATCTGAATACATGGGGATTCTCTTCACAAAACTTTTTATATTCTAGAACATATTCCTAAACATGAAGTCCATCTGTGTTACATAATTTATGAATTGTGCATACTGAGAGACTTAAAACCCTTTTTGTGTTTAATGTTGGGCAAGGGAAAAGCAGAGGGCTATTGCCATATGGGTGGGAAGAGGTTTCTGCCAGGATTCCCTGTACTTGGTTACAGCACACATGGAAGCACAGACTTCTGATCCTAACTGTCACTTTCATGTATTTTTAATTAATTAATTAATTCCCCGCCCCTCCCAACAAAAAAGGCACAACAGCCCAGTGCAGTAAACAGTAAAATCTACTCCCCACAATTAAACATAAAACGGTATTAAAACACTGAATAGCAACAAGATGGCGGACAACAATAAGAAAATACTCCCCAATACCCATCCCACCGCCCATATCCTGCCAACACGGCATGCGATGTAACATCAGGCAGTCAGATGTACTGGCCAGTGTCTAAGCTTGGCAAATTAAAGTACTTCAGAAGGGTGGGAGTTACAGTGGATGAGTGATAGGGTTGTGAGTGTCCTGCATAGTGCAGGGGGTTGGACTAGATGACCCAGGAGGTCCCTTCCAACTATGATTCTAGGAGAAAAATCTGCAGTTTGCATACATGTGTACCTTTCTAACTGGCAGCTTACAAATTTGACATCTACAGGTCCACCATTATATGATGGAGACACTCTCTGGATCAAGGGCGGTTACAGCTTCCCTCCTACAGGCAGGTAAGAATGATTTCTGCTCAGTCCACAGCTTTTCCCAGTAATGACCTCTAGCCAGCATGCTGTAGTGCTTGCAGTTTTAGACTGGAATCTGGGAAACCCAAGATTAAATTCCATGAAAGACTGCTGGATGACTTTGGGCCAATTACATACATTCAGCCTAACCAACCTCACAAGACTGTGATTATAAAATGGAGAAGAGGAGAACAATGTAAGCTGGTTTGGATCCCCATTTTGGAGAAAGGTGGGATGTAACTGAAAGTCAACATGGCATCCCTGGGAATGTCAACAAGCCTTCTGCATTATTGTTGAGTTTGGCCTCATTTCTACTGTGATATTATTATTGTCCAGGTTGATTTACACAGATTTATCATGGTTTTTATTATTACTGTAGTCTGCCGAGTCCTTCCGTTAAAAGGGGCATATTAAAACTACTGTTCCTCCAGGACTTTGCCTTTTACAAGAAAGTGCTTTCAACACACAAGAAAAGAATTGTATGGCTAGTAGTACAAGATTTAGAGCTTGTCACTTATCACAGTACATAAATGAAGAGACCTTGCCTTCTTTGTCTACTCGAAAGCCAAATTCATCGTATCGAAACTCTGGTTGCTCAACAGATTCTTCTTGCTGGAAAACAGAAGAACAGAGTTGGTTTTCCCTGCTTGCCATTAAAGGGTACAGCTGACCAAATGCAAAGCTTCTGCACATTGCTGACGGGCACAGTAAAAACAGAGAACACTTTTACGCTATAGCCTTCCTCTATACTTTTTGTTCCTAGATGTATTTAGATTTGGGCCCAGCAAAATGCTGTCCAAAGCAGAAGGTGCTATGAAAATGGCCCAGAGTCACATGGCTTGCTGGTTAACAAGCGTGAGCTGGCAAGAACATTACAGCAGCTTTCAGTCATTTGCCTGCATTATGGTCTTCAAGCACAGTTCAAAGTGCTGATTTTGATCTTTCATATCAGCATAATGTGAAGCCTCAGAAAATGCCATCTCCCATAGCAGCCCCTGCCCCACCAAGGGTTTAAAGATTCATAGATGAGGCTCTACTTGATGCCATCTTTCTGGGAGCCAAGACGAGCATCTACTAGGAGCAGAGTTTCTTGGGTTGCCGTTCTAGAGACCTTTGAAAGGATTACTCCCCAAGCATTTAGAATGCAACTAGAAAAATGCTTTTCATATTGCTTTTTTATTGTTTGATGTTTCAGTCCTTGTATATATTGCATTTTATATTGTTTTATTTTATGTGCATTACATTAGTAACATTTGCGTAACAAGTTGGCATAGAAATATGGTGCACTCAGCAAATCCAAGAAGGTAGGTTTGGAGGATGTTTCTGGCAGTTTTTTGCCAGTTTCCTCTAATCTTCACTCCCTTCATTTTATCAAAACCACACCTAAGATCTGAGAGGCTGCAGACCTGGTTACTACCAGTACATTCTATATATCAGTGGTCCCCGGCCCGCGGCCCGGTGCCGGGCCGGAAAGGCCTTGGCGCCGGGTCGCGGCTCCTTCTTCCCTCCCCCCCACCGAAGCGAGACGCTCGCGGCCCGGCAAGCTTCTTGTTTCAAGAGGGGGGGAAGAGAAGCTTGCCGAGCCGCCAGCTAATCGGCCGCTTTGGCGGCCGATTTGCTGGCGGCCCGGAGGGGCCGGGAGGGGGAGCCGTGGCCACCGGCATGGCGGCAGTGCAAACGCGCATGCGTGGACTGCCGCGCAAACGCATGTGCGCAGTAGTCCGCGCACGCGCGTTTGCGCTGGGGCTGCCACGCGTGCACGGGCCCCCGGGCCGCCCTCTCCCCCCCACTCCGGAGCAGCGGTCCGCGGCAGCCAAAAGGTTGCGGACCGCTGCTATATATGCTTCTATTTGTACGTTCGTGAAATGCAGAGGAAACACTGAGGCCCACACAACTGCCTGGAGTTCCAGTAAGAAAGATGGACTATATATCATGTAAATAAATACATGCTCCCCTGCCACAGATGGGTGTGCATTTTTATTATTCTAATACAACCATTCTTCTAAATTTAAGCATCCAAATTCACATATCAAAACACAAGCTAATAGGCAACAGCCTAGACCTAGCTACTCAATATTTTTTAATGGCAGGCACATTGTTCAGGCATGCATATTTGCCCCAATTTCAGTACAAAAAAGAAAACATGAAGTAAAGATATGCTTTAAGTTGCCTTTGGGTCTCCCAATTCACAATTCCATTAAATTCTCCCTGTTAAGTTATCAATGGGCTGGGTATCTGATTATTCCATAGCATGGTTAACTTGTCAGTGACACCCTTAGAGACACCTAAAGATGATTTCATAATGAAGCTACTGAACTAATAACTGAATGCTATATATGCTATTGAACGTACTTGGAGACATATATCAGCATAAAGAATTCATATCCAATCACTGTTTAAGATATTATTTTTCTATAACAAAAGAGGAAAGATGAAGCACAAAACTGGTTATCTTCCGTACTGATTGTACCTGGGTGTATTTTGCCAGGATCTCCTGGGGCCATATACTTGGAGTGAGGGCAGAGAAGGGCCCACCAGCAGTAGGAGTGCAGCTACCTATTTGTAAATAAAACCAAACAATAGAAAATGAGGCACAGGAGAACCACAAAAGCACAGTTGCTATTAGTCAATCCTAACATATTTAAAGAGCCTCTGACCTATATGCCCGACCTATATTACTAACTTCTGTATCTGTACTACTCTGGATCAAATATCATGATAGGAAATTGGATATGTTGAAAAAAAGGTAAACATAAGAAGTAGATAGCCAGCATGGCTGACTCATAAGAAACAAATAAATGTGAAAATCATAAGTCACTGTCTATGCACCATCCTCTTGACCAATTTAGTCACACAGTCCACGTTCCAGCAGATAATGACATAGGAAAAGGTATCCTGTTATCATGGGTTTCTAGACAGCCGAAACAAGAGAACAAAAGGTCATATCCCCTTGTCAAACAGACCTAAGGTAAGAGCAATGATGTGGATTTTTTTGGGGGGGGCACACAGCTAATATAGTGAAATCATAGCCTTATTTTTATTTGGATTATATGTATTTGTCATTGTGTTCCTTCCCTTATAAA
The DNA here is from genome assembly GCF_049243985.1 of Paroedura picta. Taxonomy (NCBI): domain Eukaryota; kingdom Metazoa; phylum Chordata; class Lepidosauria; order Squamata; family Gekkonidae; genus Paroedura; species Paroedura picta. The sequence goes on from NC_135373.1 coordinate 99,288,657, forward strand.
TCAATAACACACGTGTACTCTCCTGCACAATTTCTAAAAATTGCAACATTTGTTTAAAATGGTATTGCCAATACTGCTTAAGGTTAAGGCAGAAAGTGCCAAAGTAGTATTACAGCTGAACATCAAGAAGACAGAAGTAATGACTACTAGGAAATCACACAACTTCTAAGGCTAACAATGAAAATTTTCTATTCATTGGCTCCATTTTGAAACAAAAGGGAAACTCCAACCAAGAAATCCAAAAGTGACTCATACTGGGAAAAGCAGCCATGAAGGATCTAGAAAAGATCCTTCAGTGTCATGATGTGCTTCTGGCTACCAAGATCAAGTTAATTCATGCCATAGAATCCCTTATTACTATGTATAGGTGTGAAAGCTGAACAATGAAGAAAGCTGACAAGAAGAAAGTTGATTCCTTTGAAATGTGGTGTTGGAGGAGAATGTTATGGATATCATGGACTGCCAAAAGACAAATAAGTGGGTTCTGGATCTAATCAAGCTTGAATGCTCCTTAGAAGCCAAAACGACCAAACTGAGGCTCCTGTACTCTGGTCACACTATGAGAAGACAAGAATTGCTGGAAAAGGAAATAATGTTAGAAAAAGCTGAAGGCAGAGGAAAAAAAGGAAGACCCAACATGAAAGGGACTGACTCAGTCAAGGAAGCCACAGCCCTCAGTTTGTAAGAACTGAGCAAGGCTATTAAGGATAGGAGGTCATCAGTTCACAGGATTGTCAGATGCGACTGTCATTCATATGTAGGGATTTTGTTAACTGGAATTCTACAGGAGAGCTAAATTGCACAACAGGGAGTACTAAACCCAAGCAGCAATGAGAGAGAACAAACTTTTTTGTAGTATATGACTCTGCTCTGCTTGGAGCCTGTACAGATTCTCCCATCTGAAGATACATTCAATGAGAGCTTCCTCTCCTCCAACTGGAGGCACAAGACAACTGTACTCCATATAGATAATCAAGGAAGGGCCCCATCTCATGACCACTACAACTGCTCAGCACTGCCCTGCCCATCAGGTATAACCACCCCAAGGAGGAAGAACTTTTCACGTGCACATGGATATGTTTATTTCCAAAACTGGATTCTGAAACTGAAACAACAGTTAAATATAAAAGCAGCTGGATTTCTACTTCTGGGATTGAGCATCAAAACTTACAAGTAATCACCAGCTATCCACAGTCAATATATACAGTGAAAATAAGATAGTAACCACACTTGTTTGCCTGCTAATGATGCAAGAGAAGGACCACATAGAAAATTATAGGGAAAAGCAGTTTAATTATATGAGACATAGAATAAAGTACACAACTCAAAGACTGCTAAGTGCATGCAGGTCTAATGTGGTTTTATCTAACATGGGGAAAGCTATTATTCTGGAAAGTGTTTTTTTTTTAAGGGCAGGAGGAATGCCACTCCATTAAATACATGCCAACTCCAATTCTTTTAACTGTTAAAGACTAATTAGAACAGTTATTTCAGTGGAGCCTCACGAGAACCTTCAAACTGTCATTGGCTATTGTCTCTGGCATAGTTACAATCAGTCATGATTTCATGTTGTGGATAATGATTAATACAAACACAGTTAGTAATCATGCAGGTACTTCCGGAGTTTTCCGCTTGAAAGAAGCATATGAAAGGAAGCTTGTGGTTCAAGGAAGGGTGGCCAGCCTGTTACAGGCTGAGGTAACAGAATGAGGGAAGCAAAATAATTTTCTAAAGGTACAAAATAATTAATCTAAGTAAAAACAACTCGGTGGTTAGACATAATCAGGGAATCAACTGATAATCACTTGATAAAAAGTGTATGACTGTTCTGATATTGAGTTTTTGTTAAAAATCTTTGATGACTAGATCATAAGTGGTAGAACTTTATAAAGGCCTTACCTGACATGGTGCTAGAGGAATGGAGACAATGGAAGTTAGGTTCCAAGAAGTCACAGCCCTGTTATGATACATGGAGGCAAAACAGACAACAAAAAAAGACAAAACATATTAGCTCTTAGGATGAAATATGCAGAACACTCCGACCTGATTCCCAATTAGGACACACACCCCTTATTCAGAACTACTGCTACCCCTGCAATGATGATGTATACAGTCAGTTGCTACTATAGATGGTTAGGGACTTGGATGTGGAGTCAGAGACCAGAGTGTAAATTCTCACCATGAAGTTTGCCATCATAGTTTCTCAGCCTAATTAACTTTAAAGGGTCATGGCTCAATTTGAGGATAAAATAGGATAAGCCCCAGCATGTGGGCTCTGATTTTCTTAGAGAAAGGTTGTGATGCAAATGCATTTGACAGATTTACATTTATCACAAACTCAGAAGAAAAGCTAGAACCCTAAATTCTTTTTGTTAATAGTTTAGATACAAGAAGAATAGCTGGATTTTTACCCCACTTTTTACTACGCGAAGGAGTCTCAAAGTGGCTTACAATCACCATCTTCTCCCCACAACAGATACCCTGTGAGGACAGTGAGGCTGAAAGAACTTTGAGAGAGCTGTGACTGGCCCAAGGGTCGCCCAGCTGGTTTCTTGTGGAGGAGGTGGGACTCAAGCCAGGTTCACCAGAGTAGAGGTCGCTGCTCTTAATCACTACACAAAGCTGGCTCTCAAAACTGTCTAATATAAGCTGATTTTTGTGTTGGTTTCTTTAATTAAGTTTAAGTCTTCCTTTAAATTATTTATTTCTGGGCAAGGTAAATTTTTCACTCTAAAATATTAAGGCAGCATATTTTAACCAGATTAAGTTGCCTACACTCTTGTGGCTAATAAGGAAGTAATAGGCAAATGGTGAGCGGTCAAATTCTATCCTCTGAGGAAGCAAGAGATTCCCAGCATCTCCTTTTCCCAAGAGGTATCACAGACATTAAAGTGAGATGAGATTTCCCACCCAGATTTCACTTTGCAACTATTAGCTGGTGTCTGCAAGCAAATAAAAACACAGACCTGAAAAACAAGGCCTCAGAGGTCCACCAACTGCTCTCCTTCCGGGCTAAGACCAGACATTCCTGGGACTGAAGATTTTCAGGGACCCAGACTGGAGTCTGTGAATGTTACTGTGATACAAGGGATATATTTCTTCGTGAATAAGAGCTGGGACAACCATTTCATTTAGATGAACACTTCTTTCTCACTCTGTGATCAGAGCAACCGACAATAAGTTCAGCAGAAAACTCACATTAATAACAAAAATATAAATGATGGACTGGTTCACAAAAGAGAATATAAATATATTAACCATGAATATATTTGTTTGTTTGTTTATTTCTATGCTGCTCTTCCCTACGGCTCTGGGCGGTTTACATTAAATGTTGTGGAATGCTTACGTGGAATATATTATAACTAGATTTTAAGCCCATTTTATATTAGAATAAAATGGGCGCTAGCTACTGTCCCTGGGGACAGCGCTTGGTGGCTGGCAAGGGTGGGAGAACATGGGAGAGGCTCCTGCGCGCCCGGGAAGGGCGCAGGGCGGCTCGGCCGCCCTGCGCCCTCCCCGGGCGCGCAGAAGCCATTCTCCCCTCCCAGCCCCCCAACTGCAAAGGCTTCTGAGCGCCCCGGAAGGGCGCAGGGCGGCTCGGCCGCCCTGCGCCCTCCCCGGGCACGCAGAAGCCATTCTCCCCTCCCAGCCCCCCAACTGCAAAGGCTTCTGAGCGCCCCGGAAGGGCGCAGGGCGGCTCGGCCGCCCTGCGCCCTCCCCGGGCGCGCAGAAGCCATTCTCCCCTCCCAGCCCCCCAACTGCAAAGGCTTCTGCGCGCCCGGGAAGGGCGCAGGGCGGCTCGGCCGCCCTGCACCCTCCCCGGGCGTGCAGAAGCCATTCTCCCCTCCCAGCCCCCCAACTGCAAAGGCTTCTGCGCGCCCCGGGCGCGCAGAAGCCATTCTCCCCTCCCAGCCCCCCAACTGCAAAGGCTTCTGCGCGCCCGGGAAGGGCGCAGGGCGGCTCGGCCGCCCTGCACCCTCCCCGGGCGTGCAGAAGCCATTCTCCCCTCCCAGCCCCCCAACTGCAAAGGCTTCTGCGCGCCCCGGGCGCGCAGAAGCCATTCTCCCCTCCCAGCCCCCCAACTGCAAAGGCTTCTGCGCGCCCCGGAAGGGCGCAGGGCGGCTCGGCCGCCCTGCGCCCTCCCCGGGCGCGCAGAAGCCATTCTCCCCTCCCAGCCGCAAAGGCTTCTGAGCGCCCCGGAAGGGCGCAGGCCGGCTCGGCCGCCCTGCGCCCTCCCCGGGCGCGCAGAAGCCATTCTCCCCTCCCAGCCCCCCAACTGCAAAGGCTCCTGCGCGCCCGGGAAGGGCGCAGGGCGGCTCGGCCGCCCTGCGCCCTCCCCGGGCGCGCAGAAGCCATTCTCCCCTCCCAGCCCCCCAACTGCAAAGGCTTCTGAGCGCCCGGGAAGGGCGCAGGGCGGCTTGGCCGCCCTGCGCCCTCCCCGGGCGCGCAGAAGCTATTCTCCCCTCCTACCCCCCCAGCGGCAAAGGCTTCTGAGCGCCCGGGAAGGGCGCAGGGCGGCTTGGCCGCCCTGCGCCCTCCCCGGGCGCGCAGAAGCCATTCTCCCCTCCTACCCCCCCAGCGGCAAAGGCTTCTGAGCGCCCGGGAACGGCGCAGGGCGGCTCAGCAAGCCGCCCTGCGCCGTCCCCGGGCCCGCAGAATCCTTTGTACTCCCCCAGTTGGGGGAAGGCACAGGGAGCCGCAGGCCTACCTTCCCTTTCGGCGGCCAGCAGAGTAATGGCCGCCGTGCAGGGAAGGGTAGCCCTCGTCGGGGATGGGGCGGGTTGGGAGGCGCTTTGCGCCTCCCTATTGGCTGTAGTCCAGGCAAACAGCCAATCAGCAGCCGCGTTGTGCGCGGCTGCTGATTGACAGTTTGGGGCTGGACTGACAAGCGGAGGGCCCAATCGGGAGGCGCTTCGCGCCTCCCGATTGGGCCCTCCGCTTGTTAGTCCAGGGGAAGGGGCCTATTGGCACCCTTCCTCATCCCGGACAGGGCCCGCCCTCGGGGCCCTTACTGTTTTATTTCTTCCGCTCCGCTAGGAGCGGTTAAAGATAATGCAATAATTAACAAATAACAAAACATGGCATAACATATTCATAACATGACAGCCAGAATGGTGTTTTTAACAGAACAACAATGACAATCCCTGGGCAGGTCAGATTTGTCAGTCATGGAAGGGTGTCTGAGCGGGGGGAGGGTTTAGAAAACTCTTAGGTCCACCTCTAATCATATGAGTTCTCCCAGAAACTGTCTAACTGAAGCATGCTGGGATTTCCCAGTTGAAACCTGATTCCAAAGCAGTTGGGGGCTCAATTTCTACAGGGGCAATGTCATGTGGGAAGAGAGGGCTTCAGTCACCCCGCTTCCAGGACTTAACCAAAAAACCCCCTGGGAGCACTGTTTGACTTACTGCATGCTACATATGTATCAATGAATTACATACAAGTTTCCTCAACAAACATGGCTCCCTGTGGACGTTGGAAGTTAGGGAAATGGTACAGGGGAAGGCTTAAGCACATTTTAATGTGGTCCCAATATGAGTTGTGCCTTTGTCTGTGCTATACCTGAAAGTCATGGGTCCTAGCTGCAATTAAAAATGCTAGCTAAATCAAGTGGATCACCAAAGTGTGTGTAGAGCTGATCCAAGTTGGTGCATAAGTTCATGTGTGTGGGTTTGGCTTCCTAACATCAACATTAGTCCAAACAGGAACAGTTAGCCAGCTTTACAGATTAAGATCAGAATTCACATTAAAGTTGTTATGCATTCCACCCTGCCTTGGTTTGTTATCTGTTATTTCACCATGAAAATGCAATATTAAAGGCAGAGACACCTGAATTCAAATCCTTGATCTCCCATGGACTCTCCAAATGGTCTAGTCACTCACTCTCACTGTTGATTCTCATTTCTCAGATGGAAAACACTAATGGCCTGTCTCAGACAAAATGTGATTCAGTACGACGTTATATATTCAGACCACTAAAGTAATTGGGGCAGCTCTTTCCATAAATCCAATCTGTGGTACTCTGCCAGCCCTGAAACTACAACTCTGTGGATCTCTGAACAGTTCTGAAGCAAGGTTTCATGCCTAGAATTTGAACAAAAAATAGCAAGTTTTTTTGAAAGGGCTATTAAAAGCACAATTAAAAAGTATGTACATGTTTTGCTCTTTTAAAATTTACATTCCCAGAATTATATGAACCAAAACTTGGTCAGGGTTCAATAGCACAGCTATCTAAGAGAGAAGACATGGAAATGAACAACTAACAGGGTAGTTTCTGAAAGTCTATCAGATGCCAGTGTCATAAACAAATGATAGGAAACATATAATATAAAATATGTAACTGCTGATATAACAGGCATGCAGATAAATGGGACAATCCCCCTAAGTACTAATATCTAAATTTTCATACACAGCTGGGGAGAGGTCAAAGAGATCCATCACATCACCCTAGAAAGCACAATGCTTACATTCCTGTGACAGATGAAAAATAGTTTGTCCAGCACCTCACTCGCATTTGGATCCTGGTATTTTGCCCCATTTAAGCAACAGGTCTGCAAAACTGCCAATGTCTGTTCATATCCAATTAGACTTTACATGGCAAGTCAAATCCTTCAGGCCTCTTGTTGGTGTTTATCAAGGTTGCCTCCTCATGGTGCACCCTGGATAGCACTAAAGAACTAGATAGAACTTCTGGCTGCCAGACAACCATAGGCTCTCCTGGCTATACTACACATGTGGAAATAAAAGATGTGAAGTGTTTGTTTTATATAAACAAAAGCAAAACATTAAGTTGAAAGTAAGGCCCTCTGATTTCAGTGAAGCTTGTCTTTATAATGGGATGGATTTAGGAATCTTTAGAAGACACTTTATAGTACAGTCCTCTTCAGCGTTGCTTTAGTTGAAGCCCACTGAAATTAACAGGATTGCACTCCTAGGCAGATCCCACTAATTTTAGTAAGATAAGCATTCACTTAACTGCTTTTTCATGTTATCAACATGTAGTGGATAGAGTGTCAAGCTAGGACCTGGGACAACCAAATTAAGATACCTGGTCAGCCCCGGAAGCTCCCTTGGGGAATTTGGGCCTGCCACACAGTCTTAGCCTAACTGGCCACACAGGACTTTTGTAAGGATAAATGGAGGATAGAAGAACAATGTGAGAAGTCAACTGGGTCTACACTGGAGAGAAAAGTGGGATATAAATAAAAAATAAGCTACAAGTCTTAGCCTGATCTTGTTAAAATATATGAAACAGAATGATTCAATATAAGGCATAAAAAATCTTCAGTTCTTATCAGTCAACACAGGTGTTTCCTGGAGTAAACCAAACCTATGCAAACAATATAAATTGTTCAACCTGACATGTGAAATTTGTAAAAAAAAAAAAAAAAAACTAAGTATCATGTTGCAAAAGATAAACTACGCCAACTGAAGGAATTGTTTCAGCCACTCCTTAATCCTGTTATACCCCATCTGTTAGGAGTGTCTTCTACGATGTTAATTTAACTGAAGTTAGGTACATAACTTCTTTTCTACCTACAAAAAGCAAATACTAACTTGGGCAATTAATGGCATTAATAGGTAAGAATGGATACCTGCTTGGCACCTTTAAGACCAAAGACATTTATTCAAGAAATAAACTGTCATTTGTAAGTACACTTGATAATATATCTCAAGAATCTATTACCATTAATAAAGGCATTAAGGGATGGTAGGAGGAGGTGGGCTTCACCGCCTAAGTACTGTCCCAGCTGTCCCATTTCTGATTGGCTTTCTGTCTAATGAATGGCCAATCAGAAAGGAAGTCCCACCTCTGGTTGTGTCCCCCTCCAACTTCTTCCATTTGGAAGATGTACACAGCCTCCGCCTTCCTCGGCAGCCCTTTTGCAGGTGGTGGTGGGTGGAGCCAGATCCCCACCGGCTATCACCCTCCTCGCCCTGAAAAAACACCCACCGAGGCCTTTCCAGGGCTTGGCTGTCCTGCCCGTGGTAGGTAGCTAGTGCCTGTTGTAATGCTATATATAATGGCCTTTGCTGCTAGAAGAATATAATATCTTTAAAAGTCTGCCTGTGCATGAAGGTTTACATTATGAATAAAACTTTATTGGTCTTATAGGTTTCACTAGACTCCAACTTTGTTCTGCTGTTTCAAATCAACATAGCTGCCCAGCTGCGCTTCTGCCCACTCTCAATTCACTCCTCAAGATCATCTGGATCCTCAGGTTTTTCTCTGGCAACTCATAACATTTATATAGGCTTAGAGTCCCAAGAAGTCTTATACCAATGTTTAAATGAGACATTGCAAGCAAAAATAAATGCAATGATAATCACATGATCAGCATGCTTTTGTTAGATTGTCATAAACTGTAAGAGAGGGTAGGAGCCTGAAGAACTATACAGAGAGGAAAATGAAGGGCTATTGTCTTCACTAAATCTTGACCACTACCTGTGCTCATGTGTCTAAACTACAGTAATTATAGTTTGACCTAACTAGTAGATGGCGCATATAAGGCTACAACTTATGTCTGAACTGTGAGCTGCATCTTGTATAAACTGGCTCCTTGCATCATACCAGCTAATGCTGGCACAAGACAGGCCTCCACAGTCTTCATAATGCCAGTGGGATAAGCTGGCACTAAAATGAAATTGGTAAATTTATCTTGAAAATTAGCTGCTAATCTCTCATCTCTAAAACAAACTCCACCATGGTACTTTAACTGTCAATTCTTTTTAGCTGATCTCTTCCTCTCTTTTTTGAAGTTTCTCATGGAAGAAAGATTCCTGTTTCAGAGCATTCCAGGCATTCAATTGGTACTATGCAAAACTCTGATTTTCCCCCAGAGATTTTCTCTAATATCCAAAACAGCATTTTATACACAAATTCTTCTTAATGGTGATAACCATATCAAAATCCTAGGTGCTAACTTTTCAAGGATTTTTCCAACCCCCCATTTGAATAAGGCCTCCAGTTTTCCAAACTGATATAAAAATATGAAGCTACAGAAAATCTATTTCTGTCTCAAGCAGTTTGTTTTGTTTTGCCTTGTTTCTTAGGAGGAAAAGGTATTTGACCTCTTAAGGGAGAACAGTTGATTTTACATTATTCCCCCCAACATGATTACAAGAGAACACTGTATTGACATCTAAAGAAACCAAGCAATTTCTGAAATTCAGCTTTCCTTAATTTCTCAGGAACTAAGTACCATATACATACCACATCAGAATAACTTCCTCATATGGCCTTTAAGGTGCTTGGAACAACTGTACTAGTATTTGGCCTCAGTAAAGTTATTTTACGTTATTCCAATACTAGTAGTAAAGCCCGTTGTGTGCTGTGATACAATGGGCTCATGGCTTGGTGAGGGTTTTATGCCTCACTTGGAAGCTGGCAACCTTAAGAGAAGGTCTCTCTGTGCACAACAGCAAAAACAGGTTCAAGCACACCTAGGAAGTGTGGAATTCCAGAACATAAACCTACACCTATCAGGCATCTCCTTGCTGCAATGTTTTCTTGACCTGAAATAGCTAGGGGCACTATGTGACTAGTTGGGTGGCTGTGGAGGCATTATACCCTTTTGAGGCCCCTCTTTCAAACCTCAAGGAATATTTCTAACACAGGTGTGGCCTGGAGATATCCTGGAATTACAGCTCATCTCCAGACTATAAAGATCAGCTCTCCAACAGAACTGGCTGCTTTGGGGGTAGACAGAGATGTTGTGTAAAAGAAACTTTTGAGGCCTCCCACACAGTTTGTTGTGGAGATTAAATACTTGAGGCCTACTGCACAGGGTTGTTGTGCAGATAAAACAGGAGGCAACCCCCCCCCACCGCAACCCTGTGCAGTAGACCTCATGTATTTCATCTCCACAGCAACCTTGCATGGTAGGCACCAAATAGCCAGAGAGTGATGGAGAAGAGACACTCATGGCTTGACTGCGTCTTCCCTCCAGAAGCAAGGCTGGCCACAGCAGCATTTTATGTGCAAAGGGGCTTTTCTGTGGCCTCCCTGTCAGCCAGCTGTTAGGCAGAAGGGGAAAGCTTTCCCCCTCAAAAGGAAAACACACCCATGCCCTCAGACTCCCCTGTGTTGCTCGCAGAAACGCCTCCCTCACCACAGTCAGGGGTTGTTAGAAGCTCCTTTGCAGCAGGCCTGAAGGGAGGGGGGAGTGCAGAATCTTGAGCAAGAGCAGCAGTTGGACCTGGAGGAGGGGGCAATTCCACCAATAGGAGGCTTTGGAACCTTCAGCATTTTGTTAAGGTCATGATTTTATTTATATAGATATTTTTCCTACTCTGCATTAGTATTTTCTTGCCTAGGCATTTGCAAAGTGTTTAATTTCACTGTTTATACAGACCTCTGAAATTTATTCCTATTCAAGCCTAAGTAGACAAAGTAATGAGAATAGGGACTATAAACAATATAACAGTTTGAGTCTAGTGGCACTTTTAAGACCAACAAAGTTTAACTCTGGGTATATGCTTTTGTGTGCATGCACATGAAAGCTTCTACTCAGAATTAAGCTTTATTGGTCTTAAAGATGCCACTGGAGTCAAACTTTGTTCTGTTGATCCAAACCAACACAGCTACCCATATAAACATGTGCAAGTTAATCTTATGCAATTTTAGCCATAAAAGAGCTATTATTCCACTTTAATAGCTAACAAGTTTTATTCCGATTCTAACATAAGATAAAGAGATCCCTGCCAATGAAGACAAGTACGCACACTGAATTCAGTGGACTTACTTCCAAGTGAGTGTAAACGGAACTGCAATCTTAGGAATTAAGTAACATTGAAAAAGGGATCAGATCATTAGGCCACAGTTCTGTTCAATTACAAGATCTACTAATTCCAGGGAACTTCCTTTTTAGTAAATGTGCATTAAACTTTAAACACATAGTTTTTTAGGGCAAAGAATGTCAAAGGGAAACAGACAATATAACAGGTGTGGAACTGAGAGTCTGGAAACACAGAAAGAAAAATGAACAGAGCATAAATAGGCTCTGAACAAATTCAATTAAACCTGACAATGCTTTGAAAAAATGAGTCAGAGAATTGCAGTGTGGACATGTGAGTCACCAGATAAATATAAAAAGAAAACTTTCAATGAGGCATATGAAAAAAGATTGTTATCACTCCAGTTTAAGGTGAAACACACACATTTCATAAAATTAAATTGTAAACTATAATATCACTCATGAATTTCATTTTCATTCTCTCATGTACCAGTCTTCAGAATTTACAAAAAATCAAAGCCAGACCTTGATCTGGAAAATTTTCAACAGATCCATTAAAATTCAAACCATGCAGTTGCAGTTCTAGTAAATTCTAAGCCCAAACAGATCCTTGCAGCAAGAATGGGATCCAAGACGTTTCAAAGTAATTGGAAAGAAGGAAGGGCATTAAAGTATATATCAGCAGGGAAGACTAGACAGGAAAGGGACTTGGAAATTTACCGGGAGTAGATTGAATGTTATTGTATGGAATGGATTGACTTGTACTTGCACTTGGAACAGCTTGTTTTGGGAATCGGAGATTTTGCTGCATTGACTGTGGCAATAAATGTCTATAATAACATGCTTATAAGCATCTCTTCTGCATGCTCTCTTCTTGGAAAAGTTATTCATAGCTATAGCGTTTCTTGAAGGAGTAGTAAATTATAAACATGTAAAGAAAGGAGACAGGAAGTTGCACAGGTAAGAGATGCTACAGTACAGAACCAGGAAAAAAGCTCTTCCCAGGCTACTGTGTGTCAAGTCATTCTCGCTCTGAGTCATGGAAACATATGAATGTAGTGTTTTTCAGGTCCCCCCCCCCCAAAAAAAATGTTTCACTTACTAACCATCTATGTAATGCAAATTTGATAGTGCCCTGATCTGGGTGGCCCAGGCTAAGCAGTGTCAAGATCTTAACATTTGGATGGGGGACTAGCAAGGAATTCCAGGGTCTCTATGCAGGAGCAGCAAACCACCTTTTGCAGTCATTTGCCTTGAAAATCCTAAGGAGTCGCCATAAGTCAGTTTTGGCTTAATTGTACTTCACACACACAAACACACACACACACACACACTCATGTAAATTAGGGACCATTCTTTTTCAAAGAGGAGAGCCGCAGAGGACCCCTACCTGCCGGACTAGCAGGCTACCCATCTCCATCGATCTTGCAGTGGGGCTGGTGGAGACGACTAAAATGTACACACGCATGTTTGTTTCCATTTGGACCAGATTCTTGGCAAGCCTTCAGTGCCGCTTTTCCTTCTCTCCCCCCCCCCACCCCCACCCCCACCCCCCGGATCTCTCGCCTTTCAACGAAGCAGCAGAAGCAGCAGCTGTAGCAAATGCTCGCTAGGCACCCTCAAAACGGGTCTTGATTTTGGGCTCCCAACCCAAACCGACGCCGTGTGACTCGCCCTCCGCGGCTCTTCACCCGCCTTTTTGCTTACTCCCCAGCCGTGCCTGCGCCGATCCTGCGGCCGGTTGCCTCTCTGTGGCTGCCCCCCCCCAACCCCAGCCTGCAGCCCCCCCCCCGCTCCCTTCACGCCTTTTTCTCGCCGACCGCCTCTTCCATATGGCTCGACCCCAACCCCTCTCCTCTCGGAGCCGCTGCCGCTTACCCCTCATCCTCCTCAGAGAGGGGCGTCCCAGGCGGCAAGCCTCCCTTTCCTCGCGCAGAAGCTCCAGGCACCCACCTCCGGACTGCGCTCCTGCCCGCTCTCAATTCGCCCCTCAACAAGTTCCTGTCAGAGCCGACCTAAAGCACGACGCACGCGCAGCAAGAGGAAGGCGCAGAGAGCTATGGGAATTGCAGTCCCGGAGAACTCTCTTTCCACGTCATGGCTACGCTTTCTTCCGGTAGCGGCCGGCCCTCTCGGGATTTCGGTGGACCGTTTCCTGCTTCGCTGGCGGCCCCTGCAGGCCTCCTACAAAACTGCAGCCCCTCGCCCGGGTCCCCAAAGCGACCACGCCGCCGAGGCCGGGCTGTGCGCAGGCGGCGCTTCCAGCCTTAGCCGCACCCGCGGAGCTTAGCCCAGAGCCGGGCGGCGAAGAGCTTTCTCGGCCAGGAAGTAACGGAGTCTCCAGGGGTGGCTGGGAACCTCGGCAAGGAACACAGAGTTCCTTTCCCCACAAAGAACCGCCTGTTATTCAATGGCAGCGCAACTTGTGCGGTTTTTAAGAGTTTATAAACATTGTGTGCGAGCTCTTTGTCTGTGGTAAAACAAGGTGGCTTCTTAAAACACCAGCTAGAGCTGCGGCCCTCGAGATGTCCATGGACTACAATTCCCATGAGCTCCTGCCAGCGAGGCGCTCATGGGAATTGTAGTCCATGGACATCTCGAGGGCTGCAGTTTGACTACCCCCGAGCTAGAGGCTGCGTATCTGATAAACATCTTCATTCTGTTGGGCAGAAAGGGATGTACAAAAACGAATGACAAGCATGCCCACTGGAAACCATAGGAGATGGTCAAAGACCCATTGAAATAATGGCAGGCAAGAATCCCCATTGACTTCCATGTGCTCCATTGAAATACATTATAGTAGAGAAACAGTTGCAAAGAAAACATGGAATGGAATACATTTTCCATTCTGGGCCTGGAATGGGAAGGCAAAGAATGGAATGACTGCCCCTGGGAATACCAGGCCCAGATCCCCCATGGTACTCCCAGGGGCTGTCACTGCAGACCAAGTTCTCAAAATTTGTTCTACTTCAGACCAACGCGGCTACCTACTTGAATCTATCAGGAGGACAATAAAACTAGGCCCTCCAGATACAAAATAGCCTTTCGGTATAGTTGAGAACTCTTATAGAATAGTATAGTATAGAACTCTTCAACAATGCAAGGAAATATTAAGTTTGTAAATAGCTGTATATATTTTACCTTTGGGCAAGCAGAAGTTCCCCATGTTTTTAAAAAATTCTGATCTGTCTGCTGAAGAATAATTTTTGAAGAACAATGTAATGGCAATTAATGTATTATGAGTGTCAGGTGTATGTATTACAAAATCAAGCACTTCAGACCAGGACACTTAATCATTTTAATCTTCTATTTCCTCATAGACTGTGTGAGCGAATTACATCTGTATTTTTTTTTTTGCAAAGGAATTCTGCACAGGAAACTATACCCAGCCTCTCCTTGATTTCAGTACAGCTCGTTCAGTACATAACTCAATATCTTTGAATTGTTTCACCTCTACTTTTTAATAGCCAGTAAGTTGAACACACTGCACAGGGACTAAAAAATGATGGTACCATACATGTTTATACCATTTTCCAATTGTAGTGGAACTGCAAACTGATATAGCATTTTTTGAATGACAAAGAGTGTGAAACTGAAAAACCACAATCATTACGCAGCTATTAGCTTTAAATGAACTGCATATCCTCTAGCAAAGGTTATGAGTGACTTTGTGACCTCCTAGAACTGCCACAGAAACATTCCCACAGCATCTTAGACTATATTCACCTAGAATTATCCAAGAACCAATTCATACATTTAAGTTTTTAAAATGCTTTATTATCCTTGATGATACATAAACCCCAATAAAAACTTAATTCAAAGAGTAAGCTCCATTTTTACACCCATCTTGCTCTGGTATGGGGTCAGCACTGGGTAGACCTCTTCTTTCAGGAATCTTGTCACCTGTCACAGAGGAAAGGCAGGGAAATAATAATAATAATAATAATAATAATAATAATAATAAGGCTTTGGGATTCATTCAGCTTTACCATCTGCAAATCAGAGGCATTCAGTTAATGTTTCCAAGTAAGCAATAAGGAAGGATGAGCAGGCCATGGATAAATTAGCCTGAAAAGTTTCAAAACATATCAACCCCATGAGAACAAAAGACTACTCTCCATTCCTAACCTGTTGGGAGGCACGTCCAGTAAAGGATTTAGGTTCTAGGAGGATTTCCAGTTGATCATGGATGGGGCTGAAGTAAGGATCAGCATGGATACGAGCAATGAGATCGTTATCACCCCCTTCTTGTTTTACAACAGCAGCTGCTTGCTGGGACAGCACCCGTATCTTCTCATGACAATCCTAAAAAACCCAGAGAGAAGTGGATATCCCATTACTAATAAATCAGGAAACATACTAAACCTGCAGAGTGAGGAGCATACATTGGCCACAGAGTCTAATTAAAAGGGTATTGCATTTGAACTATACATGACAGAACAACTGCAGAGGATGGATGTTCTCTTTTTTTTAAGTTTATTAAGAGCAACATAAGGTGGATGCTTTCTTCTCTATGAGAGGTGGTAACCCCCCTCAATTTTTTTCTGGAGTGCTTCCGATATATTACGGAATTCTCTGAACACCTTGGACAGCCCAGGCTAGACCAGTCTCATCAGATCAAGTCAGCTCTGGTTAGTATCTATACAGGAGGCCAGCAAAGAAATTCAGGGCTGTGCAGCAAAGGCAGGCCATGGCAAACCACTTCCGAATGTCTCTTGCCTTGAAAATCTCAGAGGGTTGCCGTAAGTCAGTTGTAGCTTGATGTCCTCCCCCCCCCAAAAAAAATAAAATAAAAATCTGTGCAGAGCATTTTAAAGAAAACTACTCATTAGGCTTGGACAAAAAAATCAGGAAGCGATGCAAAGAACAGATCCACTTAGTCCTGTTTTTAAAATGCGGTTTAGATATAGAATATTTCTAGGGACAAACCCTCCCGGTTTGACATATCTCTTGGCATGAGCTACAGTCTCCAAGCTCCCAACAGTCTCTTCAGATGCTGCAAGCAGGAGAAAAGCGGGAATAGAAATGTCTAAAGTCGATCAATATTAGATTGTCTGCTGTCTCTCAGTATAAATGCATCCATACTAAGTAGTCAAAACAAATGGCCTGTAGTAAGGACCAACTGTTTAATTTTACTTAGTTTGAAATCCACTGGTAGGGGGATCTTTCTTCTGGTTTGTACCTCCCTTTGTCTAAAATTATGATACTGAGGGGGTCACCATGGCAGGGGTCTATTTGTCAGGATCAGTCTCCTGCTCTCTGCCATGTCTGTACCAACTGAACCAGAGAGACTCCATTTTTGTGTGTATGCTATTTCTGCTGCTTTTCCCATGTAACCATTGTGCTTTGGGCTCTGTAGTGTTTTGTTTGATCCTCTAACCTTCCTTTGATCCCCCTTCGCTTTTCACACTGCATGTTCTCCCTGCTGTGATACTTTGTTACCAGTGCCCCTGTAAACATCTTATCTGCGGCTTGAGGCACCGAGCTGACCAAGGCCGTGCCAACAGAGACACTTTGGCAGGAAGCCCAGGATACCACCTGCGTGGGGGATGACACCCTCCCCTGGGAACGGGTCTGGTTTCGGCGGGATAATTGTATTGATCTGCTTGCTTCCCCGATATCGAACAGTCTTGACTTTGAGATGTTTGAGTATTCAGATCTACTTCCAATTAAAGCTTTCTTTCTATAGAAGCCTTATTGTGAGTTTTTTCTGCCTCTGACACTATTGAATTATACATGGTGTAAGGCAGAGCTTGTCCTCCCTTCCCCATAGTTGGGCTTTGGAGTTTTCCAGTGAAACCGACTGACAGGTTCAGGATGGACAAAGTAGTTAATGTATAGTCAAGGGAACACATTAATGGCAAATAGAGTAACAGCTATTAGCCTTCCTATGCAGAGGCAATAAACCGTGACACATCATTTGCTGAGTCCGGAGGCAGGCAAAAGTGGGAAAGGTTACTGCATTCAAGCCCTGATTGTAGGCCTCCAGTTGAATGCCAGTGGGAAAAGAATGCTGACTAAATGGTTCTTTAGTCTGACCCAGCATGGTCTTTCCCTCTGTTCTTCATCAGTCCAGGGAGGACAGGGAATTGCTTTCTATCATTCATCTTAAGTTAAAGCACCATCAAGCAATAAAACATGGGAGTGAGTTTAATAAAGAAGCATTATTGTTTTGCCTTGTAATTATTGTAACTTGTAAGAGTCATATTGTTATGTTAATTAATTGCCTTGTTTTTATAGCAACATTACCATTGACAGTACAACAGATTAGAGCATCTATGCATTCTTGGTTAGATTAACAGAACAATGAGAAACACTTCCCTACAGCCAGTGTTTTCTTTGCCTTTACATAAAAAGAACAAAATAAAGGTATGATAATATGATTAACGGTTCTAGGAAATGGCGCTAGAAAGATTTGTGTCCAATAAACTGGTTTCAAAATCTATCCTATAATCCCTCTATTCTTGAGTTAAGCACCTGAAGGAGCCTAATATCCAACATACCTGACGATTGCCCCCAGCTTTCACCATAGCCATGATAATATTTTCAGTAGACATGAAAGGCAATTCCTGTTGAATACGTCTTGCAATCACCTAAAGCCAAAATCAAAGTAACAGTTACACCAGCCTTTCTCAACTTTTTAAACGTTAATGGAGCCATTATCCCTTTCTCCAAGTCAAACTGGATAATAGGAACAGATTTCTACTGAGGTCAGGGAGGGAGAAAACCCAAAGCACTGGAATTCCTTCTGGTCCTGGCTTTAATTTTCACTGACCAGTATTATTGCTCTCAGAGGAAAACCATCTCATCATGTCAAATAGTGCTTTGTCAGAGCTGGCTCCCTCTGTGCACGAGGCCAGGAATGACTTGACCCTTTGGAAAAAGGGCTCGAACCTCCCAGAAGACACTGGGAGGAGTCATTGTACTGGAGGTTATGCTTTCCATGACTGGAAAGGACCCTTGCAGGTAAGCTCACTCTGTCTGTCCGTCCATCCGTGAACATCCTAATACTACATAAGCCAGTGTTGATGTAGTGGTTAAGAACGTCGTACTAGTATCTGGGAGATGCGCTTGCGCCTTGATGGGTAATCTTGGGCTAGGCATACACTCTTGACCTAACCTACCTCACAGGGTTGTTGTGAGGATAAAATGGAGGATAGGAGAATAATGGCCCGCTCAGTAGGGACTATCTCCCACCTAAGGTTACTATATTTGGGCTGTGAAATTCCTAAAGATTTGGGGGGTAGGGGAGTGACAACAGTGGGGTATAATATTATAAAGTCCACCTTTCAAAGTGGCCATTTTCTCCCGAGAAACTGATCCCTTTTACCTGGAGACCAGCTGTAATTCTGGGAAATCTCTTTCTCCCACTTGGAGATTGGCAAGCCTACTCCCACAGCATCTCTGCAGCCACCATAAATCAGACAACAGATACAAATGAGATTATTCTAAGAGCCCTATTCTCACCCAGTGTTGGAGGGGAGGGGGGTTTAGGCAGTAATTGTCAAACCAGTTTTCTGCATTTAGAAATCCCCTTCCACCTCCCCCTATCTGTATTGAAGCATATTTTAAGGAGCGTATTAGGCTCACACTCAGTTCATTTTTGTTGCTGATGAGGCCTCGTAGTCCTCACAGCCTGGCTGAGCTAACTATGAAGTATACCCAGCACTCTCATTGACTGTCTTTCTGCCATTAGTGGTCTTCTCAGTGAGAAATCCCAGGGTCTTCTGGAACTAAGTTTGAAAGTCACTACAAGCACATTCTTTGATTTTACTACTTCTTACCTTGGGGTATACCACAAGACCTTCAGAAATATTTTGCAAGGTACTAAGAATTATATCAGCAGTGAGGAAGGCCTCAGCTAAGGACACACGTCTGTGGGAAGATTACAGAAAAAAGTACTATAAGAGAAAAAGTGTAGTGGTCACACAGAAAGAGATGTTTTAAACAGCTCAGTAATGATTACTCCCT
The DNA here is from genome assembly GCF_049243985.1 of Paroedura picta. Lineage (NCBI taxonomy): Eukaryota > Metazoa > Chordata > Lepidosauria > Squamata > Gekkonidae > Paroedura > Paroedura picta. The sequence continues at coordinate 99,307,364 of NC_135373.1, forward strand.
CTCCCCCCTTCCCATTTATGGCTTGCCATCATTGTCCCACCCCTGGGTTTTGGAATTATATTTTGCTGAGTTTAAGCTGCAGGTATTAGGTTCTTCAATGATGGTCTCGTGTATGTATCTGATATCTGCAGTGTCAAATGTATTATGCAGCATTAATCGATAAATAAATTTAAGTATCCCTGAACTGAAATGAATTGAAGACTCCAAGAGATATTTAATTTATTTAAATGCAGTCTAAATGTGCATTTCAATTTGTATAATCATTAAGAAAACAAAAATAAATAATATTTAAAGAGGAAAATACTGTTTTTTCTATAGCATGTCAGAGTTGCTTCCATGTAACGTCTAAAGACTGAGATCACAAGTCAGCCTATCTGGAAATAGGTCTCCTCTGAACAAGCCCACTTACTTCCAAAAGTTATTTTGATTGCTGTACAAGTCACACTACCTGTTCCTTGCAATTATTCCAGTCTCTGAACTCCACGCCCAGCACTATACGTTGGAGACATACCTGTTTGCGCTATCATCCAAAGTTCGCTCAAACCACTGCACAGAAGCTGTTTGGAGGGGGTCCAGGATCAGAGTCATAAGATGGCGAGCTAAGCTGCAACAACGCTCTGAACGCATGGGATTCCGTTTGTAAGGCATGGCACTGGATCCTGTACAACAGGAGAGGGTATGCAAGAATGAAGTAAGGCAATACAGAGTGTTAGCATGGTGTGCCTTTCTCAGAACATTACTCATAACTTTAGAAAACATGCTGCTTGCCCACTGTAATCCCGCACAAACAATCGTTGAATGCAAAGATATTTAAAATGGTGAGAATAATGTTGCAATAGTACTGTTTAGCAAACGACAACAGCAGCAAAAACCTAACCTCCTATAAATCTTTAAACTACTTATAAACTACAGTCTCTGTCAAGTGTAGCAGTAAAATGTCTTAAAAATTCTTAGCTTTATTTATAGACTATGTTTTCCCAGAAACTAAAAGACCGAAATTATTTGGCATACTGGCTCAATTCAAAGCAAGTTAAGGAAGCTTAAGCATGTCAGCTGAACTGATCAGTCATGGTTTGTGACTGGCCAGGAAACCAGAATTTGCTCAGGGCGGTTTACACAGAACATAAATTAACCTGATAACTAATGTCCCATAGGTAGGTCAATTTGGGTTATGTTCATGGGGCTAAGTATGGTGTGATGTCTGAATTACATATGGTGTGAAATCTGAATTAACACACTACAGTAGCAGCCACCGCTCCACTTCTAGAGGCTGCTATCCTATGGAGGGAGGAGTGAATTTATGAAGCTGAGTGCAAAGAGCATGGGAAACAAAAGCAGACAGCTCTAAACCATGGTCTGCCTGCTGGGCATGAGGCAGCTCAAGGTACGGTTTAGGAAATCAGCCACTGATTTATACACCATACAGTTATTTTTAAATGGCTGCTGCAGCAACAGCTTAAGACAATCCCATTTCATTTCAGTGGCCATTCTAGACACTCTATTTCTGTACATACGTCTTTTATATAAAAACGTGTGCTGTAAATGTGTCTGCAATCTAAGAGAGGAACAATCTCCAATTTTTGTGTCACCTGTAAACATGGTTAACATTAAGACAAGTAATTAAAAGAAAAATTAAAACAGTAAAATCCTGTTTCTGTACTCGTTACATACCGATTTGTTCTTTCTCAAAAGGTTCCTCTATTTCTTTAAGGTTTGCCAGGAGGCGAATATCAGTACAGATCTAGAGAAAAATCAAATGAACATTCAGTTCACAGTGCTCCAAACACTTAACTTGCAAGATTTCCCATTGAATTTACTGTCAGTTTCTGTCTATATGTACGTAATTCAGTAAACAGGGATATCTGCATCCTGGACAAAAATAAGTTAAGCAATTTGAAAAGCCTGAACTGGCAAGCAAATGTTCTACATGGGAAAATTTAGTCTTACTTTGAATATATCTAGAGAAGCAGTGAATGGTTTAAACTTTTTCAGCTGTGTTTTGAATATGAAGCTTGAAGGAAGTCCTACCTTATGTACAGATGCTCCTAGGCTAGCCAGAACAGACAGGACTTCAATATCCACCTTGCGACTGTACGTCTGGCCTGTGACAATATAAGCTCTGGAACAAAACAAGCATACAAAAGCATCATGAAGTTCAACAAGGCTGTGAAAACATAAGTGCTGCATAAATATCATGCAGCATCAACTGGCTCCTTGATCCAATGCCTGGAACCTTTTAGAGAAATCACATGTCTGGCAATGCAGTTTGGATTAGCATGCAGTTGGAGGTCACAGAGAAAAGGGAAGCTAGAGCAAGGCTGAGAAGCAGTGCTGGGACCACGACGGAAGGAGTTCCTGCAAAGCCCATCACAAAGCATATATTGTAAAGCTCCACTCTCTCCTAATAGAACTTAATGGTTAGCTCTAGCAGAATAAGCATTCATTGCAGAGTAGAATTCCAATTCACACAGAATGTCATAAAGCAGCTCCCTTCCCAAGTATCCCCATTAGCACTTCTTTGTACTGTTTGTTTTGGGGTGGTTTTTTTTTTTTTTTACCTACCGCTTAAATCCTGCCATTGCAGTCACCAGCCTGTCTAGCTCTTCCACCTCAAAGGAAAAACAGACAAGAACCTCAGAAGGCATCAAGTGTGACCAAGGACTGCACCTTGAACACATTTCCAGTTCCTTCAGCACTGAGAGCCCAACCAGCATGCTGCTGATCCAAGCACCATTTTGTCCTGTAACTCTGATCTACTCTCTCTTAGGTATCAGAGTTTTTCCAATAGAATCTCATGCAAATTTCATTTCCTCAAACCATGGCCCTTGCCTCCCAAACTGACTGCAACTCAAACTGCCGTTCTTTGTTGGGAACTACTTACTTTGTCATGATCTCCTTCGAAGAGCTGCAAGAAGCTGGCCTGGGTGCCAGTGGTGCCCTTCACACCCCGAAACCTCAACTCATCTCGTGCCCGCTCTAAATTGTGCAGGTCAATGCACAAATCCTGGATCCACAGGGCACAGCGTTTACCTACAGTGGTTAATTGTGCAGGCCTATAAGCAATAGAAAGAATACAATTCAAGGACAAGTCCTTACATATGTTACCACAAAATGATTTCCCTTGCTGCTACAGAAGGAACAGAAACCCCCCCACAAAAAGTGATTGATAGAGGGAGATTTTTCTCCTGCTTCCAGAATACTAGAACTTGTGGACACTCAATGCAGGTGATAGGCAAATTGTACAAGACAAATAAAAGGAAATAATTCTTCTCTCCACAAATAATTATGCTGTGGAACTATGCAAGTGGAGTCACTGATAGCCATAGATGTAGACAGCTTTAAAAGGCGGTGAGGCAGATTTACAGAGGAAAAGTCCATCAATAGCTACCAGCCACAGTGGGAAAGAGAGCCTCCATATTCAGAGGCAGTAAACCTGTGAAATGTAGTGCTATGAAGCAACATCAGAGAAAGGCCTTTGTGCCCTATTTAGGGGTCCTCTGGGACAAAAGATTGGCTGCTATGTGAAACAGGATGCTGGATTAGACGGACCACTGGTTTGATCCAGCAAGTCTCTTCTTATGTAGACAGATGCAGTGTTATTCAGTCTAAACCTGGATTTCAGTGGGTTTAAACTGGTGTAACTCTGCATAAAATTCCAGCATGAGTTTACCTGTTCACTGGTAGGCAATGCAGCACAGAAGTAACTATGGAAGATGTTATATACTTTTCCTTAAAAAGCATAAAACTCTCTTGGATTTTAGAGTGTACCTTTTACGATGCTATAACGAAGTTATATACAAATTAGTTACAAACCGGGAATGTGGAGAATGATCTGTTTCATGTATTGTGTTGATAGCGGCACAATCTGAGGAGAGTTTTCTCTTAGCTTTTGAGCTTCCCTAACAACAGCTTATTTGCTAGCAGATAGTACTAGGACAGCCATCTTTTTGCTATGCAATCGGAGCTCATTGCATTAAGCCAAATTAATGTTTGCAAACCTAAAAAGAGGTGGGGGATGAAGAAGGGCTTAAATATTTGCTGATTAAGGAACAGCAAACTGATTACTCAATTTGTGTGTTTTGCATAGGCCCGAAATGGTGTTCTGATGGCCATTGCCCTTAGCTTTTGTAAAAAGCTGATTGGGAAACAGAAATCTTCAAGTTGAGAGCACCCAGCTCAGCACACCATCAGAATCAAGACAAAAATCAGACATTGACAACTGGTCACCTCTTCCTATCTTACTCTAACTCAACAGAATATGATCAGAGGCTGGGGGTGAAAAAGAAGATAGAAATGACAGCTATATCAACACCATATTAATAAATCTATGAATTACTTACTGGTAGTGAGTGAAGCCCAAGGTTGGTAAGTTGGCATATTTCTCAGCAAAATCTGCCAGGCGGTTGATCACCCTAGCAAGCTATAAGAAAGTGAAGAGATTAGAGAAAACAAGAAAAACTTGTAAGAAAAAAGAAGGCCATGTAGTGGAGAAAAGTGGCTAGTCTTGAATTGTTCTATACAGTTCAGCTGGAAAATGTTCAAGCATGACTGGAAGAGGCAGGGGAAACAATAGGCAGTATCCTACCTCTCCATGCATGAAAGTTTCCTCACATTCTACAGCCCTTTCTTAGCCCTGGAAGGATGATTCCCAAGGTTTCAGGACTTACTCAGAAGAACAGGTTGATGGGGCTAGAGTGAGGTGGGACAAGGCAGTGGTCCCCAACCTTTTTATCACCGGGGACCGGTCAATGCTTGACAATTATACTGAGGCCCGGGGGAGGTAGTCTTTTGCCGAGGGACATCACCACCACCTGAGCCCCTGCTCCACTTGCTTTCCCACTTGCTTTCCTGCCCCTGACTTCCCACCGCCCACTGGGGGGCGCTGCCAGCAGCAGTTGTGCAGTGCCACGCCAAGGGGAGCCCCACTCATGGCGAGCACCAAAGGTGAGCCGGCGGCAGAGTGGCAGGGCAGCCCCCAAGGCAACAGCCAGGGAGGAGGAGCCGCGGCAAAGTACCGACTGATCCACGGACCAGTACCAGTCCCCGGACCGGGGGTTGGGGACCACTGGGACAAGGGGCTCCTACTTCCTATACTGCAAGTACAGCTCCACTAAGGAAAGGGTTGATTTCATCCCCTTGACTTTTCTCACTCAAAGCCAAAGAATCCCACAAATCCAAGGAATGAACAGATTTTATTTGAACAGAATGCCTCTCGGAGTCATAATATGTATGTAATATTACCACGCACATTATAAGGTTTTTAAATTTTGGACAATATTATTCATATTCTTCAGAAACTATATACTTGGCCTCACCTTGGGAAGTAACAAATCCAATCCATCACGAAGAACAATCAAGTCCTAGATAAAAAGAGACACAAAACATTCAGGTGCAATTTTATTGAACAGCCACCGTTTTATTCACAATTTCAGCAGAGATTGCAGCTTCTATCAAATATTCAAATATAGCTAAAAATTCCTTCTAGTACTAAAGACTGGCTTAGAATTGTAGCTGTAGTTCATGTCCCCCCCAACCCAAAAAATCATATGCAAACCTCCAGAACAGAGAACAAAATGCAAGACTACCTAGAGATCTGTAGTAGTAGGGTTTGTCAAAACAAGATGAGAAGCCAGAAGCCAGAAAGTTAATACGAAGAGTGGCAGGCCATTCTTCTCAATTGCTCAGCTAGTTTAATAGCATTAAATCTGTCAAGTATTGATTGCAGAGAAACAGCTACATGCTTTCTGTCAAAGATATATATTTAGACTGTAACATAGGGGGTTAGCAATTGGAGGCTCCTAAATCAAACCCAGATCTTCAAGGGATGCTCCAATTGACAACCAAAGATAACAAAAGTGTGGAAGAAGTGGCACGAGGAGACTAGAAACTTGGAATCTGGCGCACCATCCCTCACTCACTGCTTGAGAAGGCCTTCCAGGAAGACTAGATCCTAAGCAGGGCTTTACATATTTAACTTTTTGCTTAAAGCACACTGAACTACAGAGAGGTGGCATATTTGACCTTTTCGATTCTAGAACAAACACAAGAAATCTTATCTTCATTGCATCCCCCACGCCGATTGCTTAAAGGTTTTTATCCTTGTGGACGTAGGCAGATATTCCATAAAACTGGAACTGCATGTTCTACATGTCAAAAGTGTTTGTTTCAACTGACATAGCCAACATGTTCTGCAGCTCTTTCTTCACCTACCTCCTATTACTATTATTAACTTTTGACAAGTCAGATAATAACATGCAGGACTTAAGTGTAATTGTTTAAGAATGGAAAAAATATTGCATCTTAATCAACAGCCAAAGTAGTGTGCACCTGCAGCCATGAGATTTTATGGAAGTAATGCTTCTTGGTAAATGGACATGTAATGAGAAATTCCCTCCCACATTCAGTTAGATATCCTGAATTAAACACTTTCTAAAGGCTATAAACAGTTTAGCAGCAGAGCTCTCCAGGATTTATCTAAAGGATCTTTGTTTCAACTGTAAACCAGCAAACCAGACAGAAAACCTATAGAAACTTGTATCTTATTGATATAAGAAATTATTCTCTTTATTAAATAAGGCAGAAAATAATACAAGAAAGTAAAGATTAACCCTATAATTACAGTCAAGAATACTAATATAATCAATGTTCCTAGCATTAATTATTGTATAGCAAGTAGTTTAAAAAGCAAATTACATTTCTGCTTTTGTTAAGGGATTATCAAAAAATCCAAAGGGCACACACGGAAATCTCACCTAGTTGTCTTCTGAGACTTCTTTCCAAAGAAATCCAATTTGCTTGTCACGGTAGTGCATATTTATTTATTTTTAATCCATCTTATTTTTCTCTATATCTGTTCTATCATAATCATGTAATTAATTGATTGGTTCCTAACTTTCAGATAATCGACACAAGGATAAATAAGCCAACCAGCATGTGCATGTTATGTCTGATACAGCAAGATAAGAAGGCTAATCTGACTGCTATTAAAAAGAAATTAATCTCTTTTTTGCGACTGCTTTAATCAACTGTCCAAGAGAGTTCACAGACAGTTGAAAAGTGCTTGAACTCTTGGTAAGCTTGCAAACTCAGTTATAACAGGTTAGTGATATCATAGCCACAGCATCTTGATAACTTTGAGAGGTTTTTCTCCAGGTTACTTGGATTAAACAACATAAAATGTCAAGAAGGGCAGGGTACAAATCAAAGAATTAAAAAAAATTAACATAAATATTGGTTAAAATGCTGAAGACTAAATCTGTCAGAAGTGTTCAAATAATATTATGTCTATCAAATATGTGATTAAATTTCTTAAGTAATCCAAAATTTGACGGATTAAAACCAACTGCACAAAAAGGAATTTCAGAACACTGATTTACCGTATTATCTCCCACATAGCAGGAAGTTGCTCCAAGATGGATTATTCCTGCAGCCTTTGGACAACAGTGGGCAAATGTGTGTACATGGGCCATTACATCATGACGCAGCCGCTTCTCCTCCTCTGCAGCCATCTTGAAGTCTATGTTGTCCAGATTTGCTTCCATTTCCTGGATTTGCTCATCTGTGATGGATAGGCCCAGTGACTATAAGAAAGAAAATTTTGAACATTACCAAACAGACGATCTCATTTCTCAGAAGCCAGCGCCAATGAAATCACAAGGACCACATTGTTTACAAATATAACTCATCCCGGATCCTCTTCAAATGGATTTAGTGCATCATTAGCTGAACAAGTACGACTTTTCAGATTGGTTCTCATCAAAAGCATCTCTTGAAAATCAACCTTTCAAGGCATAAATGCAGGGATAACTGACAGACCTTCTCTGGATCCAATCCAGTATTTCTCAGGGGTAGTCAAACTGCGGCCCTCCAGATGTCCGTGGACTACAATTCCCAGGAGCCCCTGCCAACATTCGCTGGCAGGGGCTCCTGGGAATTGTAGTCCATGGACATCTGGAGGGCCACAGTTTGACTACCCCTGCTCTAGTACATTCATATTTCAAATACTTCTTCATCCCCCTCAAACAGCACTGAAAAGGGAAGCATGGCAAAAGAAGAGCTGGATTTCTCAGACACAAACTATCACTTTACTGTGGAAATATTCTCTGAAGCCCTAACTTACAAGGAAAAGGATTTCTACAGCGTTCTAAAGGGAACATTTCCTCTGCAGATTGAGGGCAAAAGAAGAAGGGGACGACAGAGAATGAGGTGGCTGGATGGAGTCACTGAAGCAGTAGGTGCAAACTTAAATGGACTCTGGGGAATGGTAGAGGACAGGAAGGCCTGGAGGATCATTGTCCATGGGGTCACCATGGGTCAGACACAATGGGTCAGACACAACAACAACATAAAGTCTACCAAGCTCAGTATTGTCTAATCTGGAGCAGCTCCCCTGGGGCACATCACAATACTTACTGCTTAACATCCCCACCCCCAAAAAATGACAGTTTGAATTGGGGAACTTCTGCATGCAAAGCAGCTGCTCTGCCACTCAGACAAAGCCCATGGGAGTGCCCCAGTTGAATAAATCATGAGGTTTAAATAAAAAGTGCGAATGTGGCTAATATAAAAATCAAGAAGAGTTGGTTCTTATACGCCACTTTTTCTCTACCCGAAGGAGTCTCAAAGCAGTTTACAGTCGCCTTCCCTTTCCTCTCCCCACAACAGACAACCTGGGAGGAAGGTGGGGCTGAGAGAGTCCTGATATTACTCCTCAGTCAGAACAAGGTAAATAAACAAGAGGTGTTCTTTACTTTCCCCAGTGTACTATCCCAACCCTACCCAGAAATATCATCTCCCACAACAGAGTGAAGAGGAAAAAGTATTGGTGATAACAACTAGCCCTCTGACAGTGACTTGATGAAGCAAACAGGTGTGTGGTGTAACTGTCTCTCGAATGCCAGCTGAGGATCAAGATCATGGAGTTGTAACTCCTGAGGAATGTGAACTTTCAGATAAAAATAACGGACTCCGGTCTCAGACTAGAGGACTTAAGATATATTATAACTGCTAATGCTGTACTTTATGGAAACAGTTCTACAGATAGTTGACACCTACTCACTATCTTTCTCTGCAAGTCTATGCAGAGTTACTCAAGTCAACTTAAAGTACCATTTCTAGGGTCCACAGAAATCTCTTCACTCTCAAATGTTTCCTGCCCTCATTTTTAAAACTTACTTATTAAAATATTTATATCCAGACTTTCCTTGTGGCTCAAGACATCCTACTCAAGTCATGGTTAAAACATCAGATTTGAAAGCAACAGAATAAAACCCTAAATATCTCTTATCCCCCAAAAGATGCCTATGGTTTGCTGGCAGGGGCTCATGGGAATTGTAGTCCATGAACATCTGGAGGACCACAGGTTGACTACCCCTGTTTTAGAAGCATTCAGAGTCTTAGCAAATTTTAGAAATCTGACTTGGTAGCAGACAACCTGCAGGGCTATTTTGATTTATGGGTTATCTTTATTTTTATTTTTTTCGATTTATAAACTGCCCTCTCCGCTAGAGCAGACTCAGGGGTTGGTAGGTAACCGTCTAGAGATCACATGGGTATCCCAAGTCTCTCCTATTCACTGAGATATCCCTGAGCTTAACTAGGCCACAAAGAATAACTTTAGTTGGGAGAAATATATAAATTCTATAAAGGCTTCTGGGAAAGTGGCTGATCTCACTATGAATTGAAAAGGATTTAAACATTTGGTCAGAAGATTAAAAAAACATTTTGTTTGCTTTTGGTTTATGAAATCCTTTAGTGAGGTAAAACACACACTGCAGGGGGAAAAGGTCAGCCTTCTCTGAGCCAATTAAGCAATGGGTCACGCAAAACATAAGCTGTAACCCAAAAAACACAGCCAAACATCTCCTTGTGTGACTGAAGATGCAGAAGAATAAAAGCCATTGGCAAAGTGAGACTTATCGCCAAATAAATCTGGTTAGGATTGCTCCATCAGACATACAGCTGCATGAAAAGGTTTTGCAATTTATCCCATTTCAAATTACATTCATCATGTTACATTGCAATCTACTATTCAATCGCATTCTTCCAATTCAGAAAATAAAATGAGGGGGATGTATGGCCTTTTCTAGGGGATTGTTAGTGAAGGGTCCAAAAGGAAAAGAATTGAATCAAACAACTGCTTTTGAAAACCCCGCATATTCATGATAGTGATAGGAAACATTTTGTATTACTATGAGATGTACTGCCAATAGATATTATTTTTGCAAATCTCTTATAGACATGTTAAAATACTAGCCTTTGCAAACACTAGTTAGAAATGCTTTGTTAATAGGAATAGATGCTTTGTTAGCACATTTCTTGTTCTGGTCAGCTTCCAGCCCAAAGGGCCTCTTTCTCTCTTTCTAAGATATGAGGCTGCAGGTGAACCAAGGGTCACTATCCTAGTGAGGGGCTCAATATAGACATGAGGCCCCAGGCCTGGAAGTCTTCACATAGAAGCTAATGGATAGATAAACTAACAGCTCACCAGCTTATTAAAGACTAATAATAAGAGACAGAGGACCCTCGGAATGCCAGAATGGAATGCAGGTAGATTGATGCCACTGCATGGTATAGGAAGACTAATGATGCTCTATGGTATGTTAAAAGGGTGTATGAGATAAGATAGTTACATGTATCAGTAGAAGATAGATGCTAATGTCAATGGAAAATAGAAGATGGTAAGGGGCCTGGTATATGTCATGGCTCACTTATGACTATGTGTTGATTATGTTAAGTTTATGACTAATGGACAATGGATGGATTTTCTGTATAAGTACAACTCATGGTAAATGCTCTGTACGGCATTCCATCTGAGCCCTTGGCAAAGACGGAACCCGTCCACATAGTTCTTGGCCCAATAAACTATGCTGTTTTTCTTTTGAGACCTTGCCTTTCTTCCTAATTGGGAACTGGGGAAGACAAAGAGGGCACAACATTTGGAATTCAGATATAAGGGCTGAATGAGGTTAGCATGTGTAGTGAAATAAGAAACCAATCCCCCTGTTGAGTCCTGGGGATTCCATTCTTTTGACTCAACTTGCAAATCAGCAGTTTCCCTTTCCAGCCTGTTCTTGAAATTCCTTTGTAATAAAGCAGCTACTTGTTTACCCATTGAAAGTTCTAAAAGATTGAAGTATAACGTACTGAATAGCAGAATGCAATGTAATTTGGAATGAGAGATTGGAATGTATTTCTCTTTTCTGAGGACAGGGGACATAACTCTGCACATCTGGTCACTCCACGTCAGGAAAGAGGATGCTTGGGGGAGGGGAGACGGATGGAGTGCAGTGACAGGTTCTCAGTTGATTACTCTTGATGTTCCACAACTGGAGATGCATCTGTCCATTAGTCCAATTGGGGATGCATCTTTCCAATCTTAACATATATTTCCTTCACTATGCTTTACCCCTGGAATTGAACACAAACAAATGATAACTGTATAAACTTAAATTTGTTATTTCTGTATCGTCCTTGAATCTGTTAAACATCTTCATTATGCTATTTACTAGTTTATTATTCACCTTCTTCCTATATGCATCGACTGGTAAATTCCTATTTCATTGCATCTGAGGAAGTGTGCATGCACATAAAAGCTTACACCTTGAATAAAATGTTGTTGGTCAAGGTGCCACTGGTCTCAAACTTTGTTCTGCCGCTTCAGACCAACATGGTTACTCACCTGAATAGATTACACTGTCCGAGAACAAATAAATACAAACTGTAGCAGGAACATAAGCAGAATTTTAAACCACTCAGTAGAGCAATGGACTGGTGTTTCTGAATCCAGAAGTATTCTTGAAGCTTTGGTTATTTGGGACATCGGAGTGCTGAACTCACTCCAAAACCTAAGGGCGATCCCTCTTTTCCAAACAATATTCCAAACTGAACTTGTAGTTAGGTAAACAATGCTAAGCCAATGGCCTTGAAAGGCTCTGTTTAGGATGGCACTGCCATCCTAAAGCACCTACCCCATTATATTCTTCATTAGGATTCCTGATTAGGATTGGTCCCTTAGTTCCAATTTTTAGACTTACATGCAAGTATAGTTCACATAAAATAAAGAAAAAATCCTTTAAATATGAGAATCCGCATCTGGCAATGAGAAAATGAAATAATACATTAAATGTAAAAGCAATGCTCTGTAAGTATTTTACTTTCAAAGTGTTATAATTGCTGAGCAGTTTAATAGTTCTATAGTGCCACAGTACCTTTTCCTTTCACAAGAGGATGCTAAAATTACAAATAACAATTTCTTACAGCAAGTGTTCCAATATTTCAAAACGGACAGCATCCTTAAAAAGAACTCTTCTTCTGCTATTGTTGGGAATGTCCATCTCTATCTCACTGAAAATAAAATTAATTTGACTATAAAACCACTTCAAGGGAATTTTTGGGAATTCGAAGCTACGGTCTCTCTTCAACTATATCAAAATTAATTTAGGTGCTCTAAGCAGAATGAGATATCTACGAATCATTGCAGAATAACATCAGAAGAAGCTGACTGGTAGTAAATTCAAGACTAACAAAATAAAGTACTCTATATCACATAAGTAACAAACTCACTGCAACAATAATGGTGATAACCACCTGTACAGATGGCTTCCAAGAACGTCAATCAAATTCATTTACATTATGTCTTTCAAGGTTGCTAAATAAAATCATATACAGCAGCCACTCCATGAAATCCAGTGTGGTGTAATGGTTAGTTTCAGACTAGTATATGAGAAACCCAGGTTCAAATCACTGTGCTACCATGGAAGCTCACAGGATCAATCACAAAGTCTTGATCTAATTTACCTCACAGACTTGTTATGAGGATAAAATGGAGGAGAGGAGAATGATATAAGATATTTTGGGTTCCAACTATGGAGAAAGGAAGGATATATATAAAGTAAATAATAAATATTGCTAAAGATTGGGAGCAGATAGAAGGTGGGTGAATGGGAAGGAGGATCAGGGGAAGATGAGGATATGGGGGGGTCACCAGAAAGATGGAAGGATAATACATGATGTGGAGAAAGGGGACACGGGGAAAACAAAGGTCCCTTTGCAAATCCTAGCAAGTCCCCCACTGCAACTGGGCCTGGCTTGGCTTCTGGCACTGAATAACTGGGCCATAGTTTTCCTGGGTAGAGGTTACAACAGGGAAGCAAGAAGGAAAAGATTAAGATAGGGAAACAAATATAAGTTGGGTGGTGGTTGGGAAAAAGAGGGGCCAGGAAAAGAGGAGAGGTCATAGGAGCTTCAAGGGAAAGGAGAAAGAAAATAGTGTGTGTGTGAATAAGATGTCTCCTGCAACTCCTTTAAGTCCACCATAAAAACAATTTGGGGAGGAGACATTGCTTAGGAACTTTTCAGAAGCACCAGCTTGGCTACTGCAGAAACAGGTTGGTGTGTATGACATGGAACTGAGCATGGGTGTCCAGGGGATAGGGTTCCTATCATTGCATGAGCTAACAGTTGCACCCTACCTAGTGGCCTGTTCTGTATAACTAGTATACTTACATCTATTTATGCATAAATAAATCCCCCTGACATCAACTGTTTACAATCCCAGGTGAGACAGTGTAGGGCTGCAACATCACAAAGCCACACTGGTTAATGCCCCTTAGGATGGTGAAACATGCTGCCTGTATCATAGTAGGAGATGGCATAAAGGTAAAGGTATCCCCTGTGCAAGCACCGAGTTATGTCTGACCCTTGGGGTGACACCCTCTAGCGTTTTCATGGCAGACTCAATACGGGGTGGTTTGCCAGTGCCTTCCCCAGTCATTACCGTTTATCCCCCAGCAAGCTGGGTACTCATTTTACCAACCTCGGAAGGATGGAAGGCTGAGTCAACCGTGAGCCAGCTGCTGGGATTGAACTTCCAGCCTCATGGGCAAAGCTTTCAGACTGCATATCTGCTGCCTTATCACTCTGCGCCACAAGAGGCTCTTAGGAGATGGCATAGGGTGGCCCATAACAGCCTACAGAGATCAGTTACACCTATCGAACCGTCAATTCCTTGTGATATCACAGTCCCGTGAAAAAATAGGAATTATCCAGGCTATTCAAAATCCAATAAAGAATTCTTTAATTTCTTCTTATAGTATTCTAATAATAGTAAATATTCTTAATCATCCAAAATAATTACACACAATCAAAACGGTTTCCCAGGTAAACCCTCCCCCGTTTTCCTTATCTTCGTCAGTGATTGTGGCCCTATTAAAACAACAATAATAATATAACAAATCTATTTGTAACAACCTTCTACTAAATTCCAATCTTGTGCCACAGCAATTATTCTTTATTACTTACCTTAGTTATATTTTCACCATCCCGTATTAGTTATCACAGGCTCTGTGCTCATCATATTTTGAGATCCTCCTTTAACAGACCTTGCCCCCACCAGTGAGCATGCCAATTATAGTTAACTAATCCAACAGGTGTTACACATTATTTACAGGAAGCAAGCCAAATCCCATTCCAAATTAAGTCCGTTTGGCTCCAGTGTATTGCAGTTAAAGATATAGATGCATTCTCTTTGTAATAATGCTTGCTGGATGGACTTCCTCTCTCCCCTGCGCAGGGGGAGTGTGCATAGAGAAGCACCAGCATAGCAAAGGCATGTATGTGCCTAGGTACAATATGATCAGTGAAGAGAAGGAAGTTGATGCCTTGCTGGCAAGGACCGTGGCCATGGGAGTCCCTGGCTTTGGCCAGTGCTAGGCTGAGCAAGGAAGCATGGCCATTGATAGGGCAAAGTCTGGTGCTCCTCTTTGGCAGCAAAATCAGGCCAGCAGGGAGGTGCATAGGTATAGAAGGCTCCTGTGCCTCCCCCCCCCCCCCGGCACAGGGCAACTAGCTGGAAGAAGCACGGTGCAGGGGCTCATAGGAATTGTAGTCCATGGGCATCTGGAGAGCCACCGTTTGGCCACCCCTGCTCTACTGTAAATCGCCAAAGCTTCCCTGTCCGCATGGCCCTTTTGGCCCCTCCAGCCTTCCCTCTCACACACACCTTTTCCGCCTGAGCCAGGTACAGCCAGAGCCGCCGCCAAGTCCCGAACTTCTTCCTCTCGCTGAAGTTAAAAGCCATCTCGGGGCTGGCGTAGCGCGAGACGAGGGGGGAGCGGTAGCGGCTGAAAGCATCTTCTTCGCCAGCGGAGGCCGGAGTCGCCATGGCAATGACGCTGCGAAAGAAGGGCTTCTCCTCCTCACCCCCAGCAGCCGACTCCAGCGCCCGCGCCAGCCTCCACGGCAGGACTGCACGAAGGGAGACGCAAAGGTTCGCCTAGGCCCGCCCCAGCCGCCTCAGTCTCAGCCCCTTTCCACGCGAGCTGCGGGCCACGGCTGGTTCACAGCGCCGCCCGCTGCTTCGGAGGCTCTGCGGCAGCCGCTGCTCTGGGCTGGAAAGGAGGGGGACTAAGAATAGTAGGTCAAGCGTAACCCCCGAGGCTCTGGCCTGCCCGCTCATTTCCCGCCGGCCTTGTCAGCTCCTTGAAGGCCACCCGAGTGGCTTTGTGGTGTTGGAGCCCCACGCGCGTCTTGCCTGGTAGCTGCATTTAAGTACATGAAAGGTAGACATGCTGAAGAGGTGGCCAGCTTGTTTATTGCCGCTTTCCAGACAAGGACAAGGAGCAATGGGTTCAAATGAGGCAGGGGTAGTCAAACTGCGGCCCTCCAGATGTCCATGGACTACAATTCCCAGAAGTCCCTGCCAGCGAATGCTGGCAGGGGCTTCTGGGAATTGTAGTCCATGGACATCTGGAGGGCCGCAGTTTGACTACCCCGGTTTTAAAGATTGGAAATCACTTTCTGATGTTGAGGGCTGTTTGTAGATGGAATAGGCTGCCACAAAGGAAAGGAAGGTTTTAGCAGGAGATTGGATGAGCACCCACCAGGAGCATGTGATTTTTAAGTCCCTGAGAAGGAGGGGGGCTGGACCGGATGGCCTTTTGTGGTCTCTTCCAGCTCTGTGATTCAGAAGTCATGATGCCAAGAGTTTGTCTTTTGTTTCTAAAGAGACATCCCAAAATAGGGTGCTGGGAGCTTCTGGACATTTTAAAACATAGCTTCTTCATTCCCTCCATGGTTTATGAAACAGTGTGGATGTGGATGAAAATAGTGTGGGAAAGTGGCTTTAGGTGAAGGAATGGGCTGTGAGGGAATTCCCCGTATCTGAGTTCCCTACAAATAAAAATTATCACCAGGGTGAAATGTTTTAACCTAGACTATGACATTTCTGGTTACTTAGAAGTGGGGCTTTTGGAGGGGGTGAGGTATTTCACTTGGAATCTCTCATATACAACAGAGTCTGCTCTCTGAAATTGCCGACGTCATCATCAGGGAGTGAAGAGTGAATGGGAAACAGATAGGAGAAATCCGTAAGCTACTGGAACGGGAATGTTAAAGATAAAGAGTTCAAGTATTGACAAATGTAAGTGGATTCAACACCAATCATTTCAGTGGTGTTTGTTTTAAGTAAACATTAACTATTTTGTCCATCCATGCTGACTGAGAGTGAATTATCTCAGTGAAGAAAACTGGCTCCTTCCACAACGTTGGGCAATCCAAGTTAGAGGCTAAAAGAGAACAATTCTATTCTATAAATATAGTTTAAATTAAGAATATGGTGTAGTCTTTTTGTTGCTCATCTCCGACAGGATACTGTAGAGCAGTGGACCGGTACTGGTCCGTGGATCAGTCGGTACCAGGCCGCAGCTCTTCGTCCTCCTCCCTGGCTGCTGCCTCGGGGGCTGCCCTGCCACTCTGCCGCCAGCTCAACTTTGGTGCTCTCCAGTGGCCGCCATAGCTGGGGCTCCACCTCGGCATGGCACTGCATAGCTGCTGCTGGCAGCGCCCCCCAGCGGACGGCGGGAAGTCAAGGGTGCCAGCGGGAATGCAAGTGGAACAGGGGTTCAGGTGGTGGCGACGTCCCTCGGCAAAAGACTACATCCCCCCCCGGGCCTCAATAAAATTGTCAAGCATTGACTGGTCCCCAGTGATAAAAAGGTTGGGGACCACTGCTGTAGAGGTAAAAAGGGTGTAAAAGAGACAGATCTGTGTTAGACCTTTTGTCTAATGAAGCAAGCAATTCTGTAAAATAGATTTCTTGCAAATACCATTTATCATTTTGCACACAAGTTATTTGCAAGGGCTGAGCAGATTCAGCAATTATTGTTTGATTTTATAGCACAGAGGATTTTAGGAAAGGACCAGTAAAAGATTTGTTTGGCTAACTTAGTTTTAAACTCATGCATGCTTTTCCAATTGATATGAACATGTTTCATAAATTAAATATCACTTCTTTTTCATTATTACTGTTGCATTCCTCCAACAAGCTCAGAACAATTTTTTGCTTAATTTCAGTCATGCTAAGCACAAGGACATCTAAGCAGTGTCATTCATGTAGTTTGGTTTAATATGGTGCTGCTAATGAACCTTATTTGAACTGATTTGAATCTAGCATTAGTACCATACTAACTTACATTCTCTGTTTCATTGTTGTAACTGTGTATAGCTTGGGACAGGGATCGCTTAGAATTGTTCACGGAAATTGTCTGCACATATTATTTAGAATGTATTTTATTGAAGAATGAGAGATGGTAATCTGCATGCTACCCAGGACAGTAATTTTTTTCTAAACAGGGGGAAATGGGACTTTCTTAACTCATCTTAGTGCTTTAATGACACAACTATTGATGACCAGAGGATTCTGAATTCCCTAGCTGAAGAAGAAATTCCCAGTTGATTTTCTTTTGGGCATGATAGAAATCCAATACATTTTATTGCAGCATGAAGGTGATTTCCTTCCAGTGTATACAACAGCATACATGCTAAACAGTACTTGAGTTTACACAGCCTGCACTGTCAAGTGGGACTTGGCAGAGTGATCTGATGGTACCCACTCAATTTGTGCACTGTCTGAAGTCATTGGCTTCCAAGAAAAATCAGTCAAATTTTAAAACTGCTGGAATACTCTTTATCACAGGAATGATCAAACACTACCATGATAAGCTAAGGAAATGTCACTTAGGAAGCAGAACAATGCTTGAAGTCACTTAATATGCCTAGGCAACAAAATCAATATGACAACATTTTTCTTAGGAGCAGAGACAGTGATAGGAGCAAGTACATAGGTATGTGTATCAGAAGTGGTGGAGAGATGCACAAGGGAAAAAAGAGAATGTGGTAGAGACAAATTGAGGACCTAGGGAACCCCCCCATATTAACAAAAAAATAAATTTATCTGTCTCTCTTAACAGTCATAGAAAAAAAGGCCCTTGACAATTATACTACATAGACTATGACCAAAATTAAGGCTGTAACACACTTTCACAAGTTGCATTTTATTTTAGTTTTGTTGCTTGCTGTCCTGGATGAATATCTGTGACTTTCCAGTAATTAAATGCTTATTCCTAGAGTTTGTAAGCACCTTCATTTGTAAGCACCTTCAAAAATTCTGCAGTTCTGGAGGCCTCACTTCAAAAAGGACGTAGATAAAATTGAAAGGGTACAGAGGAGAGCGACGAGGATGATCTGGGGCCAAGGGACCAAGCCCTATGAAGATAGGTTGAGGGACTTGGGAATGTTCAGCCTGGAGAAAAGGAGGTTGAGAGGGGACATGATAGCCCTCTTGGAGGAGGGCAGGATGCTGTTTCTGTTGGCTGCAGAGGAGAGGACACGCAGTAATGGGTTTAAACTTCAAGTACAACGATATAGGCTATATAGTACAACGATATCAGGAAAAAAATGGATGCTTTAGGATGCTTAGGGTTGATCCTGCGTAGATCAGGGGGTTGGAGTAGATGGCCTGTATGGCCCCTTCCAACTCTATGATTCTATTTTGGTTAATAAGTGTTGCTGGTCAAAGAAAACAGGTCAATGTAATAGTGTTTCTAAATAAATAGATTAACTGGCACAATAGTACAAATTCACTCCATTAATAAAATAGGGCCATAACAATGGCTAAGGAGAGCTGTGGAAATACTACCATTTGATTTTGAATGGAAAACACAATGACAGATTTCAGGAGATGGTGTGGACTGCATACTTTTCTCATACAAATAGCAGCAGAATCCTGAGGCTTGGGAACACGTACAGTTTTCCCCCCACCCAAAATGTGTTTTTTGTTGGTTCAACAATTCTTGTACATTGTAACTGCAGATGTTCTTAAAATAGGATGTGGCTCCATTTTGCTCTTCTTCATAGAACTCAGCTGTAGTTCTGAAAAGTTATCACTATTTGGACGCAATCAGTGCAGATAAAAGGGAAATCTATTTTCACGTATAATTTGGTTGTCTCAGAGCAGATCTTGAAGGAAGGAGGTAAAACTATCAATGTGACTTGCTAAGAGACCTGGTAACAATGGGAATTAACTACTTGTCATAGTGGTGCAGAATCCAGAAGACTAAGACCATAATGCATAGACAAGAAATAAACAAACTGACAAGGACTCACAGGATTAAATGCTTAGCAGCCAAACACATTTATTAGTCTTTCTTTTTCCAGGAACCCAAAAAATATTTTGTAGTTATAATGTAAGCAACTGAGTTGCACATAATACAATCATATTTTAAAAAACAAAAAAACAAAACAAAAAAGCCGTTTAAAAGCAAAAAAAAAAAAACCTTCAGAAAACATAATATATGTATTACACCATCTCTCAATTTCAATGAAATGACGACGACTTAATTCCTTATTACTCTTTAACTTGTCACACTCCAATAAAACATCACCCTTTTGTTGGTTTGAAATCCAGCATGAGAAATACAGTACCTGCTATGGCAAAATACACATAAATGCAACGTTTCAGCTTATTTGTACATTAGTAGAGTTTAAACATTTTATTGTCTTTTTAAGTGAACCAGTGATTTTAAGTACCACTAAACTAAAATAAAAATAAAGAGAGGGAGAAAGGGAGGGCAGCATGCCACGTAAGAGCACATAAAGTGCTGAGTTTCTGTGTCCATGTGAATCCATAAGATAAAAAGTAAACTGAAACAAAGTAGATATGGGAGGAAATTAAGATTATGCTCTAGTATGAAAAAACATATTGTGCCTTTTCCTATTTTCCACTGCACTGTACTTTGTGGATGCTCAACAGACAAATGGAGATGGGGAAGTTACTTCAAGTATACGGAAAAATACTTATAGGTATATCTTGCAAAAAAGCCTCAATACATGTATCCACTAGTACGCCTGCTCGGTGAAGGGACATTTAAGCTTGTACCTTCGTATTATCTATTTATGTGCAAAAGTAGGAAAGCTGCCTTTTCTAATCCAGATGTTTTGGGCATGAAGAATTATTTTGCTTCACAGATAAGGCTTAGATGGAGTTACACCATTCTTCCATTTCCTTTCAACATTTTCTACCACACGGCTTGCTCATCAGAAATGAAGCAAAATTCATAGGACTGTTCCTTTTCCAGATCAGTTCTGTGTAAACATAGCCCCCTAGGAGCCCTGAAATGAAAGCAGCATTGCAAGTCTCTATCTAAACAGCAGAAGCTAAAGTAGCTCTAAATCCTTTACGGCTTTCTCCTTCCCACCTCAAGATAAATGTTTCTTTTTAAATTGGAAAATGCTAATACATTTTCTAAAGGAAGCAGTGCAGAATGATTAGTAAAGCAATTTCTGTGTTTTGTATGTGTTAGGTGTTTTCCCTGGCTGGTGGAAGGCAGAATATAGAATGAGCATTCACACTCACAGATCCTATGGGCATATCACATCAGATTTGATCTTTCATTACTAGAAGTTGTACACAGGGATCAGAAGCAGCAGGGCTGCTTCCTGAGGAGCAAAGGATAGAAAAGACCAGGAGAGCATCCTAAGACTGAAATAAAGAATAGGACCAAATCTTAGGTTTTCCAAGGTCAGAATCCAAATCCTGAAATCAATATGCACATCCCTGAGATGCACTTGAAAGCATAAAGAATGACTACATTATGATCAGGATCACAAAAGGGAGAAAAGTAGCAAAGGCTCCCTGATAACTGTAAGACTTCACCAAAACCTCTTCTTTAACTACCGCCCCAAAGATTTTGGGAAGGTTGTAAGGCATATTCACAAGCAGCATATATTAATGAACATCACTATCTTTTTCTGTGTTCTGTTGGCATACAATGGCTTGTGTGTACTGGGAAATTGAGGCAGCATGTTTAACACATTTTTACAGGGATGGTATCTGGGATAGTGCCTCCTTCCCCCTCCTGAAGCACTACTGAACAAATCGTGTAATTTTACAACCCTCATACAAACTGTACAGTGACTTTTCTTTTTGTTGTTCTTTCCCAATGGCAAGAAGAGAAAGCCGCCCCTTCTGGTATAGGATAAATCTAGCTAATTAAAAACAAGGGAAATAGACATGCTACATCCCACATATAGATTGCCTTTGATGACAAATTCAAAGTATTTTCTTCTTGAAAATGCATCTATTAAAGACTGGCATTTCTATTTGCTAAATGTGGAAGTCAATATGAAATGCAACTGACAAAGGGGAAGGAGATGATAAAGTAGTGTGTATAGTTCAACTCTTAACTCCTTCCTAGTTGCTGAAAATAGTTAAAAATTATGAGTTTCTGATGGCTTTAAAATAATTATAGTTTCCTTGCTCTCTCCAACAGCATGGGAGAGAAGCATCTTGCTATTTACATTTCCATCTCCATATATATAATATAATAATACTTATAAAAAAGTACTTTTTCTTTGAAGCACTTTATAAAAACATTAGCCAATCCTCACAAAACCCCTGTGAGGTAGGTTAAGTATTATTATCCTCATTTTACAGATGGGGAAACTGAGGCAAAGTTTATCTTGCCAAGGTTAAAAGAGGCTAGAGTTAGGAGTTTCAGCCTCTCAATCCAGTCTTCAAATTACTCCAGGCTGCTCTTCAGAGGCAATGTCCAGAAAGAGTATCATCTCACTAATGATGAAAAACAACACAATGTTTCTGAAAGACTGGTTACACTAAAGGTAAATATGCACCACGAGGTATTTTGTGACAAACAGTTGAAACATTTTTAAAGGCAATCTATCCAAGTAGAATCCCAGTAAGATCACATCTACAAGGCAAGTATGCATGTGAGAATGAATGATCAAGTCTATCGTTCATTACAGTACTGTGAACACCAACAAAAACTGCTGTATGGAACACTGATTTACAGGTAGGAGAAACTCTTGGCTGTGATACTGCATTCAAGATAATGCCAAGATGAACTAAAGCAGTTCACAACAAACAAAAGAAACAGTCAAGGCAATACATCACCATTAACCCATAAAGCAACCTCTATATTCTGGAGAGAAGGATGTGAAATATATTTGCCTTTTACAGCAGCTTCCTGCTGGTAAAACAGGACAGTTAAATCCAGAAGGCTTTTTAAATTTGTTTGCATTCTACACTAATCATGAATTTACCCTCATGGTTAGTACTACTGCCTGCCACTATTTCAATTAGTAGTAGTACTAGCCCACGTAAGTTGTACAGCTTTGGACAAGGAGAAATTAACAGTGTCAGTAAAGTGTATATTCTACAGAAATTCCTGGCTGGTACCGGTATTAAGAGTTGCAACTATCATGGGAACTGGCAGAAAAAAATTAGGGAATAAAGTTTGGTAATGCAAAAGGGGAGAAGCCACAGTTCAACTCTCCTGAGAACCAAGGGCAGTTATAGAGAGCAAGTCCCAAACGACAGTGCTTGAGGTGCCATTTCCTGAGGTTGAAGAGAGGATGGAGGAGGAGCTGTTGGTAAAATCTCTCCTTAGAAAAAACAGGAATATTTCGTGTCATGCTGCTGGTCCTGATCTAACACTGCATGGCAAGAATGCATAGTCCTGCAGAACATTTGAAGCCAATCTCATGCCTTTTTATCCCCAATTTACCTAGCAATGAAAGAAACCAACTTCTGAAAAGACAGGTTCCCAAGAGACCTCCAGTGACATCAACTCTTTGTTCCTACACAAACATGGGAATTCAATGGACACAGAAACAGTTTCAGCAGTTTAAGCAGGGCTGTCTCTTCCTCCCCCGAACCCTCTCTGGCTGAATGCATAGTTTACAATTCACTTACAAGATAAAGAAGCAATGCTGACCACATATGGGACCTTTTTTGTTGTTTGTTTGAAAAAAGAAACAACCTCTTCTTAAAGTTCAGTATCAAAATTCACATTTGCATAATAATACATTTCAAGGCCATTAGAGAGGAATGAGAGCAAAGCAAAGAAAGCTGCAGCATCTCTCCTCTTTTTTTCCCTTCCTGAATGGAGCTGAAGAGAGCCTGCTGGAGCTTTCACTTGAGAAAGGAGCTGAGGTGCTACAGCAGCTCTCGATTTTGTACACCTTTGATTTGATGTGGGGAGGAGAAGAGGTGGACTATATATGTCAGAACCAATGAAAGGAGACACTGCAGATTCCCATGTTTAGCTACAAATAGTTTCAAAGAAACAAAGAATAGATTTATATTTTTAAAAAACCTTCTTCCTCACCATTTCAAAAAACATCTTATTTTCTTGTGTAATACCCTGTTCATTTAAATGGCAACATTAAGTGTGCTAGAAGTTATAGGGTAGAATTTTTTTTTCTATCACCAGGACACTAACAGAGGGCAAAAGTGTGCCTAAACCCACAAATGGCAGAAGCTACAAAATACCTTCGTTAACATGCATAAATGTGTCTCAAGCATCATTGTGTTTCAGTTTTCCAGTGCTTTAAAAAAAAACGTTAAAGCAAGCCACGTACACAAACATAATAGATACATAATACAGATAACAATTTCAACCAGCAACTGAAAGCTAGCCTAAATAATGTCAACGTATGCAAATTACATCCCATCTACACCTGGATACATCTGCCATACACAACTGCATAACGCGCAGCTTAGAGACCAGCCCCAAAAGACACTGTTTGTCAAAAGGTACCAGCAGGCTGGAATCTTTGCATCTGACCTTTAGAGAAAATAAACTGACCATAATCTCCCCCCTGTCCAGTTCAAGTCATCTTGAACTGACATTCACGTACTCACAAAGGCACATTCAGAGATACCACATTTAACTTACTGCTTGTTTAAAACCAAAGACCAAAAATAAACAAAATACCCACAAGGGAATGTTAAGCGCTTATATCCCGAATCCCATACCTACTGACTCAGCAAAAAGCATCACAATGTATCATTTTGCAAGACCCTACTCTACCTTCAGAAGGTATATATTTCTTAAAGAAGTTAACTCCTCTTTTTGCATAAATGATTTTTTTTGTTTTCATTTTTGGCTTACACAATTTGGAATACAGCACACCCTCACTATAAAGCTCTGTTGTAAGGCTACTCCCTAAAGTAAGGCTGCTCTACCTTGGCTCCCTTTCATTTCCTTTTGCTCTGTCCCCTCCCACCCAAACTGCAAAGTACTCAGCACTTTTTACATAGTAAAGGAGGGTGAGCCAATCTGGCTGGGATAAGGGAAGAGAAGAAAAGCACTTGATACCACAACCAATGCCAAACACACACACACACACGCGCGCGCATACACAAAATAAATCCAGCTAAGCAATTTTTGTATAAGGAGAACCCATAGTTAAAAAGGTTTAATACAGAAAACATCCATTTATTTTTCTTGGTTAAAATGGTAAAAATGAGGAATTTAGTTTTTTGAATGCATTGATTGGTACACTAAGATGAGGCACTAAGCGCTTCAATGAAACACTTCTTAATTCAACACTGCCCATTTGTGTTGTTTATTTATGGGAAGTTCCCCCATCTCCCTATTTTCTTCTGTTTCACACACAACCAATTCAGTGTCAAAATATACCCACAGGCTGCCTGGCACAGATATTTAACTTTAAGAATCTGGAATGTGCTGGCTTGTGTTAAATGGATGGCTGTCAGGCTCAAGTAAAAACACATTCCAACTCTATGGATTAAATAACAGTAAGATTCTTCAAGGAACTAACTCTAGCTATCCCCATTAACTACTCTATGAAGAGTAAACTGGCTCCTAGTTGAGGTTAATTCTTTTTATCCTTCTATGGCCCATATTACAGAAACAAGGATCAGATATGACCACATCGTAAGGTTTATGGTCTAAATGCTCTCCCAGTGGTGCAGAAACTGTTTATTATCAATGAATAGATCCCATACAATTGAGCAAATCATTCAGCTAGTGTGGACAATACAGACAGTACGTCTTCCCCAAAGAATCCCACATGGTTGGAATTAATATGTAGCTAACACCTTTCTTAGTCTGACAGTTGATAAGTACTTTAGTGAAGCAGGCCAGTCAAAAGCACTGGTTAGAACTTCGTTCTCCTTTGTAGCCCAGGAGAGGGAATCATCCCTTTAGTTTGGCTATTACTGATTTTAACCAATAGTCTTCTCACCCTGCCTTGAGCACTGCAGGCTCCCAGAACCTTGTATGTTTAACAGTTGCATGACCAAAACTGTAGGGATCTGATTCAAAGATGTTGCATTTTTGCAGTACTTCATTGTACAGGGTTTCAGACTTTGAGACAGACTGCTACAGTACGAGATTTTGCAAAATGCCTGCGAAGTAGATTATACAGTATTAGGTCTTTGCTGCCCAAATCTTGTATAGATGACAAAGAGACCTGAAGCTGCATCCAACATCTCTCTTCTACGAATTATGGAGCTGTCTTTTAACATAAGGAGCCTTGCGCTTAGGATGCCTCTGGAGCTGGAAGACTCCATTGGTAGCAGAACAGGACATTAGGATTCAGCCCCAAATTATGACATCTATAGTTTCATTCTGTTCATTTCCCTTCAACTAATACAATCCAGATCAATGTACACTGCAGAAAGCATGCATCATTTTGGGTAGCATTTTATGATCTGCAGGCAGCTTATTGTTGTATGTATATAATAAACAATAAATTCCAGCTAAATGGAACCTTCCCAGAGAATAACAGTCTGTATCTTGAATGGTCATTACTAAAATAATGCTGAAAAATTTTAAATGAAAACTCAGATTACATTGAATTGAGCATTTTAATGGAATGCAGGTGTGCTGGTACTTGTATTAATAGCACCATCTCTCTTCAAACCTGCAAGCCCCTTTTTCTGTATGTATATAGTTCTTAAGAGAGCAACTATAATTTGATTCCAGGGAGAAGAGTTAAAGTATATATACATTACGTTCTCAATTAGGGTGGTATTATGAGTTTCTATTTTATATTCTGGTATTGACAGAAGTGGCCCTAGAATGAAAGGAGTGATTCAAAGCAGAAAAAAACTAATTTATACAGTACTGTTAGGAAGCACAATAAAGGCGTAAGATAAAGATAGGGCAATGCTTGCTTATGCAGTGGAGAACATAAAAAGAGAAACTTGGCTTTAAAGCAGTGATAACACTTATCACATCCATCCGTTCAAGTGCCTGCAACTGAAATAAAAATGGAAATGTATACCTATACTGATAAATATATTTCAAAAACTGCAGAAAAGGGATACCCCTATGGTAAATCAGGTTCTAATTTGGCTAAAGCAGCTAAGGTTTACAGTGAGGTTTAGTTTCACATGAAATGGCAAGGGAAAACATGCTTCAAAGTCTTTCTTTTAAAAAAAGGAGCCAAGGACCAGGAAATCCTCACAGCATCCATTTATACAGATGTGCTAGGAAAGACTGTCCAAGTGTATCAGGATGCCATATTAAGCAGCCTTACAGGAGTATGTCATAACATTATTATAGGAAGGCCAAACCCATTCAAATCCAGTTCTGGAACCTGAGAAGGTAGGCCATATTTTAAGCAGAGAGGAAAACCACCTGAAAAACCTGTGTTGCTGTGAGAAAGAAGAGCAACAGTTATGCTGGTTTTTCTTTGTGAACGAAGCTGCAGATATAGCAAAAATTTTGCCAAGTCTATAATCCCCTATAGTGCTTTTGTCTTTTTATGTAGAGAATAGAGAAAAACAAAATATGTTAACATTACCCATTCACATAGCTTCTGAAAACTTTTTCTCTAATTAGTGTAGTTTCTGATTCCTTCTTGAATCCATATTGAACCACTTACTGTAAATTCTTTCTTGACTTGCCTATCCATGTTCTTCAGTATAGTCTGCTACTTGTGCTTCTTGCAAACCTCACACTGGCCAGAAAGTGTGTTTCAGATACAAAGCAGAAACAGTATTTTCAAAGCTGTGTTCCTAGCATGATCCAAGATGACAACCAAACATTTCAGATGTCCAGGGATGGAAGGTTATCAAGATTTACTCTAATGTATTGGTTGACTTTTAAAACAATGTGACTCAACAACTTTAATCTGCATAGGGTGAAATGCTTGAGAGGTAAAAGATTTCTTCAATATAGCATGACATACCTAGATATTTATGGCTCTCTCTTCTTCAGCAATTGCCAGCTAATGTATTTGCCAAGTAACAGATTTGACCTGATTTTAGTAAAAAATAATTCTGAGAGTCTATCAGCCATAAATAGCATTTATAAATAGCTTCCTTCCTAAAAGAAAAAAAGGAACCTTCTCACTGATTGACCACATTTGGAATCAGTTGGTCATCTTTTTAATGTGCACTTGATGAAAACAACACAACAGACAGCTATAAAGAATGGCTAACACCAAAGAGCACTGTATTACAATTCCCCCCATACTGAGATAAGAAAATATGAATTCAATGACCAATGGAATGCAGCATGAGGTTTTTTTTTTTAAATTATCAGAACACCGATCAGGTAGATGTAATTGGAGGAAAATACTCTTGAACTGTACTTGACACGTTCTGGTAAACTACAATTTCCAAAACAAAATACAGATAATGCATGAGGATGCCCTTAGAGTTTCCAAGAAAATAACATTTACACAGCTTTGTATGTAACCCATTGCATGAAAGGCCTTTGAGGCATTTACAGAGAATGCTCAGAGCAATCTTTAAAATTTAACAGGAAAATGGGTTCAGTCATTTCCTTGGAATGACTGGACTGCATGTGTCCTTCCAACTTTTTAGGATGCATGGGTATATTACAAAGGCACTAAAGTGGTTTTGTGATCTCATTCTATCTAAAAAAAACTTCAAGCAGATTAAATCCTTCCCTTTCTGTGCTGGGAGCTAGGGGCTATCCATCCCAGAACAGAGCTTTAGTAAACTAGTTCTCAAAAGATGGGAGTCCTGATGGCCGGCACCTATGGCTAACTACCTTTCCTTCCCCACATTCCAAAACTTCTATCTAAGCATCTCTGGCCAAACAATGAAGAAAACAAATATCAAAATGATTAAAATTAACCAGTAGCCAATTCCCCACCCCCCATACACTTCACTGGATTCTTCCATAGTAATTTCTCTTTCTCCTTTACTAGTTTAAAATGAATACAAGTTAAAACTGCTCCATTACTTGGATGCCATAAAGATACTGCTTTTATATAGCACTTATAACTTTTAAAAGCAGTTTCAAGAAACACGATCTTTTATTCCAAACCTCTTCCTCTTAAGTGTGTCTGACTTATTCATTCAAACCAAATTGCATTTATACATATATATATTGTTTTTTTGTTTTGTTTTTCTTTTGTAAAAAAGGTGCTTGGAGGAAGATTTCATGTTAATATTCACTGTGAAATAACTAGGTGATTACAGTTTCATTCACACACAATCCTCTTCTCCATACAACTGCACACACACTCCCACTTGAGATTAAGCTCTACAAGTATAAATCTTCTCACAACTTGGACTTTTAAGGATATAATGACTTTTTGTTGCTGTTATTGAGAATTTTTTTGTACTCAATTTGTACTTATGTTTAAAAATTTGATCCCCAGTTTTGACAACAATTGAAGTTTGTGTGTATTAGGTTTTGTTTTTCAATTTTTTTTTGCTTTTTGTAAAGAAAAAAAATTAAACTTTTTGAAGATTCAGGAACTTGTAAAAGTTTAACAACAAAGAAACAGCCACCTATCTAGGATAAGGTTAAATAAACCATCTTCAAAAACTGGCTTCCTACCCTAGAATTCCTGAGAATGCTTGCAAATTTAAAGCAGGAAAATAAATGTTAAACACAAAAACACTGTTAAATGCTCCCAGAGTTAGTCTTCATCTTTATATATATATATGTGTGTGAGAGTGTACACACACACACACACACACATATATGCGCACACAAACTTTTTGGTCTTTTTTTGTAAGTTTTATTTTTTTCCCTTTAAGCTTGTGATGGAAGAACATTTTAGCTTTTCATTTTTAAAAAATAATTTCAAATCCCTCATTATGTCTTGTAAACAAGAGGGGCTCTAGCACCCGGCTTTCACCGTAGTATAATGAACTCAACAGATCCAAAGTGCAGGCAAAGGGACCATAGGGCAGGAGAGAGTGGTAACAGTTGCGAACCAGCCTGTGTGTCAAGTCACATGTTGGAACACATAGCTGCTTATCCAGACCATGAGGTGCTGCATGTTCTTCTAGCTCAGGGCTTTTTCTATCATTTATCCTGCATGGTTTCAGCACTGAGGCCCAAGAGACAAATACAGCTATTTTAGGAGCAGGCATGTTTAATGGCCAGAAGAAACCCAATTGTCAGGAACTGGGAAAAAACATATTTTGTTTCAACAAATGAAATTGGATGACAGAAACAGAAATAAGGGAAAATGCTTTTAAAGGTCCACATAATGTGCTGCAGATGCTGAAATTTAAGTACACACACCTGTCTACATTCATCGCCACCTGGACTTACTATGTAAAAAAACAAAAACAGGCAGATGTAAATGTAGCATTCCACTTATTCAATTGTCTTTGTGATATTGGGTTCATTACATACAGAATCCACACATTCTTTCTCCCTTTGGACATGAGTGTAATGAATTTTGCTGTACCTGCTGTCAACCTTACATTTATATACCAGATATTACTGTATTTTACAGTGAAAACGGTAAAGGAGAAAGACACTTCTGCTGGGATACCATACAATATGATCTGATACTTCTAAGTGTTGCATTAGGTAAGTATCTGCTGGTACAGAATATGGCAGCACTTAGTTATTCAAACATAAGCAGAGCTAGTGAAAAGCCAGAGCTACGTTCTAACACTTCAAAGAAGAATGCCTGAATCTCCTTTCCTTTCCTTTCCTTTCCT
This sequence comes from Paroedura picta, assembly GCF_049243985.1. Lineage (NCBI taxonomy): Eukaryota > Metazoa > Chordata > Lepidosauria > Squamata > Gekkonidae > Paroedura > Paroedura picta. The sequence goes on from NC_135373.1 coordinate 99,337,419, forward strand.
TTCCTGTTCTGTTCCTCCCTGCCCTTCCCCCAAACTGCTTTGTGTAAAGGCAATGTTTGCTACAACTTTCTTCACAACAAGCAATTCTATTCCCAGTGCACACACTGGCAAATCTTCTGAATTAATTATAGATCTTCCCTATCCTGCCCAGAGTACTACTACACTGATGTTTTTTTTAAAAAAACAAAAAACAAATCAACACAAACCTCTCTTTTAAATACAGACAATAAAAAGCAACAGTACAGGGAAAAGTAAAAATAATAAAGGTGCAATACTTTATAAACAAAAGAAGTCTTTGCTAGTCATATGCCTGCCTAAGAAAAACTTAAGCAAGACATACACAGGAAAATACACAGAGAAATAAAAACACTCAAAGTACACACTGGTTTAAGAACATTCATAAGTAAACGTTTCTGTCAGTGATGGTCTGGTGCTGTAATACACCTAGGCCTGGCACAGGTAACGCTCACCGTGGAGGAAAGAGAACAAAAGTTGCTGCATGAGCTTTCACAATATGAGACAGGCCAGCAAACTACTGACATTTTAGTTTCAACACAAACAGCAGATCATTTAAGAAATACAGTTAAGCCTGGATTTTTGGTGGGTTTTCCAGAGATAGATAACAATCTTCATATACAGACTTTAGAAACAGGTATAAGATTTGCTTTTTTTTAAACAACCATAGAAGCCTCAACCATTACACTGGTCTTTGTCACAAAAAAATATGCGATGCCCTTTCCCTCTGGTCTCCCTGGAAGGAGAAAGGCTTTGTCATAAACATAAGCCTGGGTTCACAAACAAACGAAAAATCTCATTTGAGACAAGAATACACTTCTAGGAAAAACAGAATTCCCTTCAGCAAAAACATCCCCCCCCCAATCCCTGGAAACCCCCACACTGGCACCCTTTCACCAAATCCTTAGGATATGGCAGTGTGTTGCTCTATGACAGGGTCAGACAAGATCCATACTGCACTGAATGCCCTGCTAAAATAAAAATACCACCAACTGACAGATTGTTAACAGGTCAATTTGATTTTGCATCAGTCACAGGCACCATCATAATTAAGTTTAAATCTAGTCAGATAGGTTGCTGACCAACAGCAATGCAGCTTTCCAAGACAAATGCATACAACCGTACACACAATCATGTGCTCTCTCTCTCTCTCTCTCTCTCTCTCTCTCTCACACACACACACACACATGCACAGAAACACACATACATGGGCAGTTACATGTGCCAGAACATACTGGTATATATCAACCAGCCAATCACAAAGTGTTTTTTTTTCCTTTTTTGTTTTTTAAAGTGAGGCTCCGTCAAGTCTTCCCCTCCCACCCCACCCCCCAATGCTTTTGAATCCCACCCCGTCCCATCCCAACATGGTAGACCTAAGGACGGAAACACACCCAGTGCAAACAAAGTTAAAAAGCTATTTTTCAGTATATATGTTTCTTAGCAACAACTTCCGTATAACATGAAAAAGTGAAAAACTAGAAACTAATTTTTTAATTTTTTTTTGTTTAGATTTAAATGGTATGTGTACTTGCTTCACATTGTCTTTCTAAGTTGGCGTTCATGATTCAAGTATTTCAAGAGTGATATGTTCTCTTTTTGGATTCATATTCCAAACGAAAAAACTGAAGTTATAAGGGAGGCAACTATGTGCTCAGACAGTCCTGTCAATGACCCACCTTTTTTCTCTCTCCATTTTCTTTTTTCCTTTTAAAATGTATTTATTGCAAGTTGAAAAAAAAGAAAAGGTCAAGTTAGTGCTGCTGCTGTTCCAAAAAGGTCACGAGGTCAGAGTTGAAAGTTTTAAGTTCAGATTGAATCCGACCCTCCGCCTAGAAGGTCTCCAGGTAGTAAGGGAGCAGGGCTTCCCATCCTGTGGGGATCTTCTACGCTTTGAACCCCCCACAAACTTGAAGAATAGCTTGGGGGGCCCCATAATGAAGCACCAGCAAGGTCACCCCCACTGCTGCTGCCACCACCGCTGCTCCACTGCCCAAGCCCTGTTGACCCACCAAAAAGATTCAAAGCAGGTCCAACTGGATCTGTCTGATTCTGTCCTGTCTCTAGAGACTGCCAGCCTGCTGCAGGTGCGCTGGGTGTTGCTGCAGGAGTAGGAGGCTGAGCTTGTGTCAGAAAGCGACTAACCTCCTCGTCTGTGGCAAACTCAGCTAGGATGGTAGTGTTTCCCAAAACGCACCTACAAAAACAAGGGGATAGAGTGAGGAGAAACAAAAAACAAATTCAAGCATCTTAAGTAGAACTGACAGGTTCAAAAAAATTGCTGAGAAAACTAACAGAAAAAATCTGTGTACATCCATGGTATCCCTTTTTATTTTCAACTTCTCTAAGAATCCTTAGTATTTCCTAAGCAGTCACAGACAATTTAGATCATGCATGTCCATGAGAGAGGGAAAAACCATCAAACGTCAAACACAACTGGTTACCTTTGAAGGCTGAAGATTAATATTTTACTGGAATGATGGATTTTCATGAGCATGAACAAATGATACTAATCTGCCAATATGTCCCAACTAGTTCCCCACTCCACCCATTTTAAAAAGTACACTTCTGCTACAGTTGCTATATGAGATCAGTTGAGTCAATCTCTGGAAAATGATTTTCATAAAGAAAGAAACTAACACATGCATTCGAATGTCAGTTGTATTTAGAGCAGTGGTCCCCAACCTTTATTAGGCTGGGGACCGGCAGGGCATTGGGTCGCGCCCGCGCGGGCCACGCCCATACTTCGGGCTGCGCCCGGCCGCACCCGCGGGCCGCACCCGCGGATCGGGCCGCACCCGCGAGCCACGCCCGCGAGCCACGCCCACAGGCCGCACCCACTGATCGGGCCGCACCCGCGGGCCGCGCCCGCAGATCGGGCCGAGCGGGTGCGGCCCGGCCCTGATTCCCTCTCCCCGCCCTCCCGCAGTAAGTAGCTTCCCGGGCCACAAGCTTGCGGCCCGGGAAGTTTTTTACTGCGCGGGGGGGGGGGGGGGGGCGGGGAGAGGGAGCCGCGGCCCGGCGCCGGGCCGCGGCCCGCAGGTTGGGGACCACTGATTTAGAGCACTAGGGAGAAAAGGTATATTACTCACATGTGCAGTGCAGTCTGGGCCTTGGCTGCCTCCTGCTTGGTACTGTATCGGATAAGGGCGGTGCCTTGGGTCAGGTTCAGATGGAATGTCAGCAGTGGACCATGCTGCATGCAGATGGTCCTCAGGGTTGACCCATCAATCTTAGAAATAAAAGGAAAGAGAGGTGTTTTTTTCCTTTGTAATGCATATTTTATGAAATCATGAGACCATGCCCCAAAACTTATGCCTCATACACAGTAATATCAAGCAGTATATTGTAAATTCTGTAAGAAATTAATGTGAACTCCTTAGTTGGTTGAGAAGAAATATATCTTAAGCACTACTGTGACTTCCTCTTGATTTCTATGTAAACTACTCAATGAGGTGTTGGGAAAAGAAGTAGTCAGATGCGGTTCTAAATGCAAATTTTTACAAAATAACTTAGTTGTCACTGTTTAGTTTACATATTTCCTCTCAACTAATTCAGGAATTCACATTAATTTCTTACAGGTTATTTTCAGCTGTTTATAGCCAGTTATCTCATGAAAAGGACAATAAGATACTCCTGGATTGATCAGTAATCCATGTAGTTAAACATCTTGTTTTAAATAGTGGCTGACTAGTCTCTTAGAAACACCAGCAAACTGAGCATAACCTCTCCCAATCTTGACTCCTTGCATAGTCTTTGGATGTGAATGTTCTCTTTAGTTGACTATTCTTTGGGCTATCATCACTGAATAATTTGCTTTCTTACTATCGACAAACGTTTGTTCTTTATGGATTACTGGCATAAAATTATTGGACTCTGCTCACAAGAGGATCTGAGAGGGTAAGGGTTAAATAATTATCTCACTGAGGTACACTTGGCAGTTGTTCCCACGCTCTCATCAGTTAGATGCTGAGCCTATTTGGTCATTGGTTACCTTCTGTTTCATAGAATCAGAGAGTTGGAAGGGACCTCCTGGGTCATCTAGCCTCTCTGTCAGATGGCTATCCAGCCTCTGTTTAAAAATTTCGAAAGATGGAGAATCCACCACCACCCGAGGAAGCCTGTTCTGAGAAACCACTCTGTCAGGAACTCTTTCCAGATGTTTAGATGGAATTTCGTTTGAATTAATTTCATCCCACTGGTTCTGGTCCGTCCCTCCGGGGCAAGAGAGAGTGCTCCATCCTTTATTCTGGCAGCCTTCAGATCCCCTTTCAGTCGCCTCCTCTCCAGGCTAAACAGACCAAGCTCCTCCAACCTTTCCTCATACGTCTTGGTCTCCAAATCCTTAACCATATTGTTGCCCTCCTCTGGACACTCTCCAGTTTGTCTACATCCCTCTTCAACTGGGGTGCCTAAAACTGAATACAGTATTCCAAGTGAGGCTGAACCAGAGCAGAGTAAAGAGGTACCCATCACCTTCCATGATCTGGACACGATACTCCATTTGATAAAGCCCAAAATCCCATTTGCCTTTTTAGCCACCAAATCACACTACTGACTCATGTTCAATGTTTCATCTCTTTACAACTTATTTAAAAGAGACAGATAAATAAAGAAGGGGAGAAGAGTAGAAATATAGGTTAAGAATGTATATGATTACAAGGAAGCACGTGTATCTGAGCATGGAAGTTCAGATGTGGACATAGTTTATCTTAATTTCAGTAAAGCTTTTGATAAGGTTCCTCATAATATTCTTGTTGATAAGTTGGTAAAATGTGGTACTGATCCTATTGCTGTTAGGTGGATTAATAATTGGTTGACAGATTGCATCTAAAGGGTGCTTGTTGATGATTTATCATCCTCTTGGAGTGAAAAGTGGAGTGCCTCAGGGATTTGTCCTGGGCTCTGTGTTGTTCAACATATTCATAAACTATTTGGATGAAAGAATAGAGGGGTTGCTTATTAAATTTGCAGATATTAAACTGGGGGGGGGGGGTAGCAAGCACAACAGAAGACAGGATCAGGATACAGAATGATCATGACAGGCTGGAAAACTGGGCTAAATGAATTTCAATCATGATAGATGTAACATTCTGCATTCAGGTAGGAAAAATCAAATGCATCATTATAGGATGGGGGAGACTTATCTTGTCAGTAGTATATGCGCAAAAAGGATCTAGAGGTCTTAGCAGACCATACCCTGAACATGAGTCTGCAGTGCGACTTGGTGGCTAAAAAGGCAAATAGGATTTTGGCCTGTATCAAAAGAAGTCTAGATCATGCAAGGTGATGGTACTGTTTTACTCTGCTCTGGTTAAACCTCATTTTGAATACTGTGTTCAATTCTGGGCACCACAATTGAAGTAGGATGTAGATAAACAGGAGCATGTCCAGAGCAGGGCAACAAAAATGGTGAGGGGTTTGGAGACCAAGACATATAAGGAAAGGTTGAAAGAGCTTTGTCTGTGTAGCCACGAGAGGAGACTAAGAGGTGATATGATAGTCATCTTCAAGTACTTGAAGGGCTGTCACATAAAGGATGGAACAGAATTGTTTTCTGCTGCCCAAGAGAGCAGGACCAGAACCAACGAATGAAAGGAATTTTCATCTAAACATCCGGAAGAAGTTCCTGACAGTTAAAGCGATTTCTCAATGGAACAGGTTTCCTCGGGAGGTGGTGGGTTCTCCTTCCTTGGAAGTTTTAAAGCAGAGGCTAGATAGCCACCTGACAGAAATGCCGACTCTGAATTTAGGCAGATTGTCAGTGGGTGGGTAGAAGGGATTGTGTCCATGCTTGGCTCTTGTGGTCCTTTCTTGCATGTCCAGGGGAATGCTGATCAACACTATGGAGTCAGGAGATAAATTTCCTCTAGGCCAGACTGGCCAAGGATTATGGGGTTTTTTTTTGGGGGGGGGGTATCATCTGGGCATGGAATTGGGGTCACTGTGGATGGGCAGGTAGTTCTGAATTTCCTGCATTCTGCAGGGGGTTGGACTAGATGACTCTGGAGATCCCTTTCAACTCTATGATTTGATGTTGTAATATACAGCTGCTCTTTTTCTACCTCTTGCATAGACTTGGAACGGTAGCTGTGCTGCTGTCTTTGAAGTTAAACTGTTCACGATAACTGAAATATATAATGTAAGATGTCCTTCTATTTTTACGTGTAAAATGTCTTTCTCTTGTGACCACTAGGGTCAGGTCATCTTTGTAATGTGTTTGAACAGCATTTTCCCCTTAATCAGGAAATATGGCAAATCAGAGATACTGTATAAAGCCTCTGTGCTCCCAAGAAAAATGAATGTTTAATATTCAACTCAATAATTTCCCTAGCATAAATAAAAGCATTATCTTTCAATCACAGCTGAATTAAACTGTACTTGAAGGGCTGTTCTGCCTAGTTCTGGAAGTGTTCTGAAAAAGCTGGAGTCTTGGGTGATAATCACTATGTTTGGTATTCATGTACCCAAGGAAAACAAAACAACCTCCCTGATTCTCCCCCAGCAGCATTAGCCAGCTATCTGGAAGCAGTGACAAGGTGGCCCAAGCAGAGTTATCTGAATTTCAGCCCTTCAAAGATGGAAGTCCTGTGGCTGTGCAGGAAGGGTCCAAGAGAGTAAGTACGCCTATCCAACATGGACTAAGTGCAGCTATCAGTGGATCACTCTACCATGAATTTAGACATGATTCTTGATGCTTCCCTCTTGATGGAGGCTCAGGTCACGAAAGCGGGCATTCTATCACCGTCACCAATCCAAACCACTAGCACCCTACTTGGCCCCGGAACACCTAGCCACAGTGATCCATACAACTGCCACCATTAGACTGGACTTCTGCAACTCGCTCTACACAGGCCTGCCATTAAACTTGATCCAGAAACTACAGCTGGTCCAGGATACAGTGGCCAGAATCCACTCAAGCCCAATGAGGTTCCACATTCAGCCATTCTTCAACAACTGAGCTGGCTTCCAGTTGAATTCTAGATCTGGCTTAAGGTTCCAATAATCATATGTGGCCTGGGCCCAGTGTACTTGAGGGACTGCCTTTCTGCCTACACCCCTCAAAGAGCTTTATGCTATCTCCATTTACCTGGTGATCCCTCACCCAAAGGAAGCTCACTTGACTTCAACCAGGGCCAGAGCTTTCTCCATTCTGGCCCCCACCTGGTGGAACGAGCTCCCAGAGATAAGTGCCCTAATGGAACTTGAACAATTCTGCAGGGCGTACAAAAGGGAGCTCTTTTGCCAGGCATTTGGTTGAGGTTGACCTGAACCAATCACCTTCCATTGGCCCCTGAGCCTCCCTCCCATGAAAACCACCACGAATTCTTCCAACCCAAGGGGTCGTCAGGATGTTGTAGTTTGAATTACTGTTCTCACTATTGTTTCACTGTTCTATCATATTGTTCCAATTTTTATCACTGTAGTGTTACCATTTATAACTACTAAGTTATCTGTACTGTTGCCTGTTCTGCTAAGTTTTATGTAAACTGCCCTGAGCCTCAGGGGAGCGTGCTATATACATATAATAACTAAATAAATTGTATAAAGTTCAAAATTTCCATCAACTGTTGGAAGTAAAGACAGGAATACCTGAGGAGTGAGATTGTGAAGAACCAGCCAGTAGCTAGGGCGAACTGATCCACCGTCACTCCAGGTAGAGGCTGCAAATTGTTAAACAGCAAAAGTAATGGTATTATGAGAAACTGACATCTAAATTCTGACAATTATCTGTGCTTAGCCAATTATTTGGCTAAGAACTACCTCACAACCTTATTTTAAATACAAAACCCTAAGAAGTACTTCACTTTAGAGAAATTATTTCACTCAACAAATTTGACATGCATGTTGTTTTCTTCAGACTGCTTTTTAATAAAGTAATACATGATCCTCATCTGTTATCCTTTCAATTACTGCAGTAATAGTATTTAGAACATTTCACTAAATTTCCCCAGCAACCTCCAGAGGATATTTCAGGTAACTCAAGTCCATTTATGAAAGCCAAAGTCTTTCTTTGTTAAGCAAAAACATTCAGTAGATAATGTCTCATATCCACACAACTAATCCTGAGGAACACATACTCTCCTTATGGTGAAATAATGATACTACTAAGAGATCATTCTTACCGGAGGCCATCCTCGAATCCTGTGCCCCCCACCCCCTGACTGAGCGGGGTGCTGTGCTGCTCCAGGGAGAGGATGGTTTTGGATTACTCAGACCAGGAGGTGGGCGGGGCAGCCCTGTAGTGTTTCTTGAGGAAATATGGTTTTTCCACATCTTGTTGGAGAGATGAGTGGGATTGGGTCCTATGGGATCCGGGGACCATGTTGATTTATAATCACTGAACTTTGCTAAGTTAAAGATACGAAAAAGGCAGTCATTAGAACTAGTTAATACACGCAATGTGATTTATATCATTTCCTTTCCACCAGGAGATAGTCAATAGTGTATCTATCACAAATTATTCTCATTCACATCCTAAACACATTTCACAGATCTGATTAAATGAAGTTTGTTACTATAGTTCCTAGATGTGAAAGCATGTTGCAGAGAACCGCTGTTGACAGAACTATTGTCAATAGTGTATTGATCACAAATTATACAAGAAAATGCATGAATTTTTAGATCATTTCCCAAAGAGAAACTGAGAAAACTATACCAGGGGTCCTAAACCTTTTTGAGCTTGCAGCTATCTTTGGAATTCTCTACCCCATAATGGCAAAAGAAATTAAACAAACCCAAGGGAGGAAGACAGAGAAGGGGCATAATAAAAAGAAGGGAAGCCTGAAGGAGGAATAAAACTATACAGTGATTAAGGAAAGCATGGGTGCTTACTAGTCCTCCTAATCCTATAGTGGCTATGGCTGCTTTGAAAACCATTTAATTTGAATGAAGGCAGCCAATAATAAACCTTGCTTTACAATGACGCTGCCCATATTGTGAAAAACTTGGGAGTGTGTCAGAAGTACTGTCTGTCATTGCTCCAGAAAGACAGTAGCTAAGGCAAGCCGCACAATGTCTTTTTAGAAGACCGAAATTAAAATCTGTTGAAGTGTATGCAACTTAACTTAAAATTACTTAACTAAATCTGATACTTGGGCCTTCTATAACAGCCTACTAGCTGAGTACCTTTAAATAGGGCAATGTCTCAAGGAATCCAACCTAAAAAAAGTCAACAGCTGTGGCTTTTCAGCTTTGGCTACTGATGAGTTCTTAGAGTTCTTTCTCTGGGCAGAGAGGCAATCTCTTATTTTCTGGAATCTGTTGCAATCATGTGAGAAATAATTCATTCTGATGTGTTATTTTCTGAAAGCCGTATAATGTCACATTTATGTTAATAAAGATAATCAAATCCAAATCCCTGAGCCTCACAGGAAGGCAGTATAGAAATATAATAAATAAATAAATAAACGTATAAAGGATATAAAAACAAACAAGGATTTGCTATTTAAATTAGCACGCAAAGAACAACAAAGTTTTATTCAAAACTTTTGAGTCAGTTGGTCTTAAAAGGTGCCACTGGCCTCTAAATTTGTTCTGCTGCTTCAGACCAACATGGCTACCCACTTGAGACTAGACATAATTCACAAGTAGTATCCAACATTATTCTATATCCTTTCTGCAGCAAGGAGATGCTGTCCAATTAAGTATTATGAAGGACACAAAATGGTAAAGAATATTTTAACTGTCACAGCTACGGGCAGCCTGGCCAGAATCACACAGAGATCCTACTATGATTATGTACACTGCAGCCACCAGGTGTACACCAGGTAGATATCATGTTGTATCAGTGTATCCTCCCAGTAAGGCTATAAGCCTGCCAGAGGTCCTGCACACTCACAGAGGTAGTTGTGCACATTGGGGCTTCCCAGTATGTAAACTCAGCTATCATTTGAGCAGTTAAGGTGCTGAGAAAGCTGTATGTGACAAATAGCCAGAATCATTAACAGGTCACTCTTGGCAAATAGTGTATAATGACAATATGTTGTTGCAGATGTGTTACATCACTTGGCTTTGAACTTCAAACACAAGTTCTGCTTCTCTTCTAATGAAGTGTAAAATATTAATGTTGGTACTACTGAAATCTTTGCACTCAACTTTATAACACTGGGTTTGTGATTCATAAATTTGTCTCAAACAAATCATTACTTAAAGTATTTTTAGAAAAAAATGAAGTAAAATTAGAGTAACATATATTTACTGAATTTTATTTTTAATTTCTTTCTTTATTTAGATTTTTTATTGCCTCTGTCATGTGCGCTGTTCTTAAATTCACAAATTTCATCATCAGAAATGTGGTAAATGGAAGCTAACATACCTGAAGTGCTATGAACATTTGTGAAGGAATTGTCAGAGGCACTGTAGGGCCAGGCACCAGGTGAAGGCAGCGAGGTGTTGAGGGAAGAATTAGACCCTGTGATAAAGTAAGTGAAGAGAAAAGTGTGCTAGTTATAAAAGGTGGCCATCAAACTTATAGGAAAAATAGTTCCTAGCTGCAAAATTCCATAAATGTTATATGTAGTTATTGGTTTTATTCTAAACTAGCTTCAAACCCTGTTCCTAAGAACAGGCCTTGAAAGGGCTCCCTCCCCTGGACCCCAGCCAGGCAGCTTAAGGTGGCCTTGGGTAGCACCTCACAGCCAGAACAAGTGGGGCGGGCGGGGGCTGGGCAGCTCGTTAGCAAGGCTGGGACAGAGCTCCAGTCAGCTAGTCAGCAACTTAGCAGTTCTTAACGAGCAATCAGCAGGGCCAGACTAGCAGGCCAAGAGGCCCTCGTTAGGAGGCCCTCCACCACAATCTTTTGCCCAGGGCCTCTCCCCTTACCTGCTGCTGGCTCCAGGCACTAAGGCGTCTGAGAGCAAAGATGGGACAGAGGGCGGGAGCTGCAGGGGCAGGGCCAATCAGGGCAAAGCTGGCTGCACCCTGATTGGCCCTATTCCAACTTGGACAACCGGACACGTCCCACCCACTAGGCTGTTTCAGAACTATACAGAGGAACAACAATGGCTAAGGATGGTTTATTTTACCCTTCCCTCAAAAAAGACTCAAGAAAACATACAGAGAATTCTGAAAATTCACATGGGAGCATATTAAAAACAGTAATCATAACAGTTGGGGAGCGGGGAAGCCAGCCTTCTAAATAACTACATGCTACCTCAAATGTTCTCCTGAATACTTTTGTCATGCTCTGTTTCCTAAAGAGCAAGAGGGCAGGTGCCTTCCAAACAAACTCTAGAAGTTTGTACTATAACACAGGGGCAGGCATAGAGAAAGCCAGTACTAGGCAGCACCTGGTTTAAAAAATCTCTAGGCAGGAAGTTTAAAAGACTTTGCTGCCACACAGGTTCATACAGGGAGAAACTGCCCTTCAGGTATGTGGGGTTCTAGGTTGCGAACCACCAATATGAATTGAACATGGAAGCTGTGAGGTAGCACAGGTATACAGTAGTTGGTCTCAATTAATTATTGGGCTGCCACATTTTGAATCTGCTTGTGCTATTTTCAAGGGCAGCCTTGCATCAGTCTTGGTTTTAGGATTAATGTAACCTGGGTCAGTGTTGCTTAATCCTAATGGAAAGAGTTTCAGTGCTAGATGTAACACAAAAAGCATATTTGGCCACCATATTTGCTTGTTTCCGCAACAAGAAGTCTGAATCCAACAAGGCCCCCTAAAGCTCTTCATTGAGCCTGTTAAAATTTTTTGGCCTTGTCCAAAGGATGTAGCATAATATCCTCACAAACATCAACCTTAACAATCAGCACCACCTTTATTTAAATACATTTAGATTCAGTATGCTCCCATTCACTTGACCATAGTACCCAGGCAATGGAACAGCAGAGAAACATCAGTTTCTGGAAGGTTTTTAAAAAAACAGATATAATGCTGGGTGTTATCACCATAGTGACAACATCTTATGAGTTGAGGCTTTTTGGTGAGAAAACCCTGGCTGAACCCACTGCCCTTCCTCACAATGGTATTGTGTAGATTCTGAGATTAACTGAGGAGTAGTGCCCACACCTCACTTCCTCGTCACACCACTGAGGAAAAGCTAGGAAAGAGACCAAAGAAATATTTATTTACTGGCCTGTCAGTGCTAATATTTACAGCTAATCACCCTTGAGATAAACTGACATGGTGTTCCTGCGGAACATTCTCTCCTGCCTTGGTACAAGAACACTTATAACTCTTTCTGTCCTTAGTAGCAAGGAAAGTGAAAGCAACCAGAAAAATGTTAACTTTAGAGTGAGGAGCCATGTTCAGAATCCTCTAGCCCAGTGGTCCCCAACCTTTTTGTCACCGGGGACCACTCAACGCCTTTTACTGAGGCCCGGTGGGGGGGGGGGGTAGTTTACTCCTCTACTCTCAACCACTGCCGTAGCACTCTCTGATTGCTATGGTAATGTTTAAACATCCCTTCAAAATAAGATACAGACACGCCACAACAATGAAGTGTGTTGTAAAGGGCTGGGGGGGGGATGAAGTAAAGTGCCGCGGGGGGGGGGGGGAGAAGGCGTCCTTTGGGGCCCACCTCCAATTAGTCTAAGGACCACATGTGGTCCGTGGCCCACAGGTTGGGGATCGCTACTCTAGCCAAGCCTCCATCAGTCAATTTTCTCCTCTACAAGATCATCAAGCAAAATTGAGATTTATTTCTTTTACAGATCTGGCATTACACAATATTAAGGTTTAAAGAGAAGAGTTATAGTAAAGTCAATACACCTCCAGCAATAGAAGGACAGCAAACCAGAATTTGTTTTTCTGTTCAATCCACTATCACAATACATGACCTAATGTCATATGGCCCTCATATGTGCAGTACTCCACTAGGACCTACTGTTGTAACATAGGAACAAGCATCACCATCCCCATTAATCCAAGGACATCCAACCAACAATCAAATGTATCAGAATATCCATCCTACTACACACACCTGCACAAAGCTCCTACAAAAATAATTCAATGAAATCACAGCAAGTATAATAATTATCGTTATACAATATTCCAAAAAGAGATTAAGCGCCACCTTAATGGCAGTGCTAGGTAAAAGAAGCAGCCTTGAGCCCTTGATATTGATCCAGCCACCCCCATTAACAAATTATTATTAAAACTACCATAATAATGTCCTTAGTCAAAACAAGATACTGTATTTTTGCAAAATGTGTATTGCTAACAAACCTGTGGTGTTGTCCCGCAGAAGTTGATGATCAGTATCTACAATGGGGGATGTGGCTGTACCCCCCAGTACACTTCCTGGGGTCACATAGGGGTCAGATTCAGGGTCAATGTTTGGAATACCTTTCCATGGCACTCCTGGCTGAAATTCTGAAACAGAACAGCAACTGTTAGATGCTATTTCAAACATAATTTTCTAGCATGTATTTTACTACTATACATATACTCTTGGCTATGGTATGCTCTGGGGTATAAAAAAAATCTCAGGATTTTGTACAGTGAGCATTATTTTGTAAGCATTTATAGCTTAACGTTTACAGAGAGAAGGGTTATGGAATGAAAGCATGCAGACTGTGAAGGAATACAAATAAAATATGATAGCATTTTCATCAAAACAATCCTATTTTCATCAAAACAATCAGATGCCCTTCCCCCTCCTATTACAATCAAGCATTAACAAATTATTTTAATTTATTATGGGGAAAACGCAATTTTGTGTAAGGAAAACAATTATGGGGAGAAATGGAATTATCTACAAGGAAAAAGAATTTCAACATGCTACATTTTAAATACAAAACCTGTATGATTTGGAACAAGATAAACCCAGTCTTGGCTGCAATCCCTTGGAATTGCTACATGATTTGTGCCGTGAAACTAACAGGAACCCACTTCAGAACATGAAAAATTCTACATAGGTGGTATTCCATGACTATTCTATTAATTTTTTTACTTCAACTAATTCGCCTTTCTTTATCTTAGTTTTGAAATGGTGACAACTTTACTGACCATACAGAGATTCAAGTGGTTAGACAATACTTTGAATATAGGTTAGGAAGGCACACAGGTGAAACAGTGGTAAGATTGACCAGAAAGCTCTATATGGTCTAAAGCAGTGTTTCTCAACCTAGGGGTCGGGACCTCTTTGGGGGTCGAATGACCCTTTCACGGGGGTCGCATCAGGGCAAGCAGCTTGGCAGGGGGGGGAGTGTACCATCCACAAAACTGCCTTGCAGCGTAGATCAAGATAGAGTGTTCCTCTGTCTGGAGCAGTGGAAAAGAGCAAGATCGGCATGGCGGGACAAGAGCAGAACTGAACTGAGAAACCTCAGAAAAAAAAAACAGTTTATATACAATCATGAACAATGGATCTTCACACCACTGATCAGCTTAGGTTTAATTTCTGTGAAAGAACACTTGCATAATTTTATGGCTGGGGGTCACCACAACACGAGGAATTCTATTAAAAGTATCATGGCATTAGGAAGGTTGAGAACCACTGATCTAAAGCAATACAAAAATGTCAACAATAATATTTCAGGATGTAATTATAGGATTTTTATTATTGTTATAATAGAGTCTTGTATTGTGTACTTTCAATTGTTTTTGTACATATAACGTCCCCTTTTAAATAGATTTATTTTTTAAAAAGACCAACCAGAAAGCTGATACCAAGAACGACCTGCAGGAGGTTCCGAATGTGACTGGACCTTTCTTGATCAATAGTCCCCGAGAAAGCAAACAAGAGTGTCTAGATTCTGCCTCCAGAATGACTAAAGTAACTCTTTTTGGAAGGATTGGTGCTGTCCTGATAGCTGGGACGCACTGAATGAACCAATGGAGGTCTGGAATGGGATTCAGTAGTCAGAGCCAAGGGAAATGGACCTAAGATAGTGGGACATGAGCTCAAAGTCACCTTGGAAGGAACCAAGGAAGACAAAGCCTTCTCCCACAGTGCAGCTTTCAGCCTATAGGTCTTCTGATTGAGCCTTTGCTAGTAAAGCACTGGCAAACTGAACAGGCTCCAACATTGTAAGCCTCTTCTAAGCACAGAAGGCAGAGTTCACGCTCATCACTGTATATAATTTTTGTTTCATATTTTTTAAAACACCATATGGACATTTTAAATGCCATGACAAAGGACCACAAGCATGACAAACAGGGACAGCCCAGACCAATAGACTACTGAAGAAATGCAAACGAGTCCTTAGTGGATGAAAAGCAGTCTTCTTTCATCCACAACTATGACGAAGAAAATCAACAAAATGTGCTAGAAAACTTCCTATCCTCATCGTTCGAAAAATGGAACTTAGGTAAGGGGGTGCTTGCCTATGGAGTATGTGACTCGCTGGGCAGAAATCCCATAAATGTGTCAATTCCAAAAACAGTGGGACATCCCCTCTTTGGAATTTTTGAGCTAGAAAGAAAATATCCCACAGCCAGTCTGCAAAAATGCTGTTCCAATGTAAGGCTGCACAAGAAGATGAAAGCTGAATCAAGTTTTTAACTCTTGTGGTACTGAAAATACACGGGGAAGACAAATGCTTGGTGAACCCTTGGAAGTCAAATTGTTTCAGATAGGTAGCTGCATTGGTCTGCAGTAGGAAACTGTCTAATTTAGATTTAATTTACATAGATCACATAATTTAACTTTCCTTGGAGGATTATTTTAATTTTTCTAAACCCACAAAGGAGATGCAGCCCTGCTTATAATTTTGTAATGGTAGTAAAGATACACCCTCAGACACAAGATGGATAGACAGCTAAAGAAAAGGATTTCAAGCAGCATAGTAAAATTACCTGGAGGCCAACTGGCATTGCTGGATTTGCTTCCAATCTTACTTGTTGGTGGAGATTTGGCAGGTAACCAGCTATCACCACCATGACCTGTGTGGCTGCCCAGCGGGTCACCAGGGATTATATCAAATTGGTTGTAGGGTGATCCCCCTCGAGCTTTTCCAGGGGGCACAATCGTGCCTGAAAAACATTTTGACATAGGAAAATCAGGGTAGATCCCAACCAAATGCTCACATGGTTTAAGTAGATGTACCAAATGTCAAGCTCAACCCATGACCTATTATTTCTTTTTGTCACTGGGAAAAATATGGACACGCGGAGAACTAATTGGCTGGGCCTCATGCCAAACATGACCCCCCCCCCGCCACTCAAATTTAAGACACTCAAAAGAAACATAAATGCTTTAAAAAAAGGAATTGCTAAATGGATTTAAACATTTTGACCATGAGAGGAAACAGGTGCTTATTATTATTAGTAATATTTAAAAAATATTATAAACATGGGAAGGAGGGAGCAACAGCTGTGGTCAGCAATTGTTTTTATTCTAGCAATTGTTTTATTACAGCAACATTATGAAAGTGTTTTGTGTTCCCATTTATGACACTGTAATATAGAATCTCTCACCATTTTTGTGCATATTAGCATCTTGGGAAGCTACAGAGGGCAATCCATCCATCATAGAAGTCCACTGTTTGAAGCGAGATTCTGTTCCAGTTTCTTTCCCTCCCACCATACCATAATCCACACCACTGGAGCCAAAACCTGAAAAAATACCATAGAACATCAATACTGCTTAAGTGTGTATCTGTGACTACAGTAGTCAATAAAACTTAAAGACTACATCAAAACAACTTAGTAAAGTATTCTGTTTATTCTACTACTCTGATTCTTACCTTACTCTGTGTCAGTATTTCACTTTGTTCAACAGTTAACCAATGTCTGCTATCTAGGTCTCATTAACCATAATAATCAGTTTAGCAAGCTTGGTAAAATCTCTTTCGCATAACATTGATTTTATAGTAAGGAACTTGGAATTGCATCTTGAATTGAACTACATCAAGTAGTTTAATAGGCTACTTTTGGAATAGGCTGCCTAAGGAGGTGGTGAGCTCCCCCTCACTGGCAATCTTCAAGCAAAGGTTGGATATACACTTTTCTTGGATGCTTTAGGATGCTTTGGGCTGATCCTGCGTTGAGCAGAGGGTTGGACTAGATGGCCTGTATGGCTCCTTCCAACTCTATGATTCTGTGAGGTAATCCTGAATTGCAGCTTGTAAGGCTGGCTAGGCCAATACCCTAAGGATTAATGTGCCTTGGACTTTACATGTATAAACTGTATTTTTCTGATGAAGGGTTTTGGTGGAACCTACTACACAGCATGTTTGAAAGAGTTTACTCTTGCCACTAAAAAGGCCCTTCTAAATAGACTTGAGTCTAGCGAGTACAAGTACAGAGATAGGGCTTTATATGTTGGCCAGATATCCCAGAACATAGGACAGCAAGTATTACATAGGGTAGAGCTCAGCATTTGAATTTAAATGTTCTCTAATCTTTGTGCAATTGTCTTGAGTATATATTTTTTGTTGTGATTCAAAAGCCACACAATGTCTAAACCAATACTTTTAAGCTTGCATACTGTACCAAGTCAATAATAAGAATCACTTAACAGGCCACATAATAGGCTTCCCAAATTGGCCAAGAAGTGGATTTTCAACCGATACTTAGATGGACCCATGATTAGTCGGTTTAGGATGCTGATTTCATGGGAGGAAGGTTCAGGGGGTGGGGCAGTGGAAGATGCTGGTTCTGGTTGACCTCAAGAAGAGTTGGTTCTTATATGCCGCTTTTCTCTACCCAAAAGAGGCTCAAAGTGGCTTATAATTGCCTTCTCTTTCCTCTCCCCACAACAGACACCCTGTGAGGTGGGCGAGACTGAGAGAGCCCTGATATCACTGCTCGGTCAGAACAGTTTTATCAGTGCCATGGCAAGCCCAAGGTCACCTAGCTGGTTGCATGTGGGGGAGCGCAGAATCAAACCCGGCTCGCCAGATTAGACGTCTGCACTCCTAACCACTACACCAAACTGGCTCTCGACCACATATCTGGTGGAAAAGTTATCTTTTGTAGGCTGTACGGAATTGTTCTAGTTCCATTAGAGCCCTGATCTCTTCTGGGAGCTCATTGCACCAGGTGAGGGCCAGCACAGAGGACAGGGAAACATCAAACAGTCTTTACATGCAGATGGGAATCCAGCCTATAGGTGAGAAGAGGTGTGTGTGTAAATGCAGGAAAGAACATCCGGGTCATAAGATAAAGCAAAGGAGAGAAACTGCTCCCATCTCCTACACAGGATGAAACTCTATATATCCTAGTTACATAAACATTCTAAACAATAGCACACATGATTCTGACAGTAGGGCACTAGTAGTTTTGCTTAGCGAAGGTAGCAGAATGCCAGCCACGCTATTCTCATGACCTGAGCATCCATTAAAGAGGCATTGAGGATCATGCCCAAGTTCATGGCGGAGTGACCCACTGATAGCTGCACTCCGTCCAGTTTGGGTAGTCATGCTTCCTCGCTTGGACCCTTCCTGCCCAGCCAGAAGACCTCAGCCTCTGAAGGGCTGAACTTCAGACAACTCTACTTGAGCCATCACGTCACTGCTTCCAGGCAACTGGCTAATACTTCTGGAGGAGAATGATGGTGGCTATACATCAAGAGGAAGATGTCATCATCATATTGGTGACATCTCAGCCCAGACTTCCACACTGATTGAGCAAGAGGGCACATGAAGATGTTAAATAGGACTGGAGAGATGACTGCTCCTTGAGGGGCTCTGCATGAAAGCTGGTGGCGGCTTGATGATTTCCGCAACTCTATGTCTATGATCCTGGAGAAAGGAAATCGATCACTGAAAGGCTGTCCCCTGTATCCTGGCATCGGCAAGTAGCTAAAAGTTCATTGTCTACTGTGTCGAACACTGCTGAGAGGTCTAGTAACAGAAGCAGTGCCGACCTGAGTTGGTCCAGAAACCTGACTGAGGCTTCTTCCAGGAATGCTGACAATTGTTCTGTGACAGCCCTTTCAAGCATCTTTCCAAGAAATGCTGTGAGACAGGATGATAGTTGCTGGGCTCTCATAGGTCCCAAGATGGTTTCTTAAGCAATGGGCGAACCACTGCCTCTTTTAATCCTTCTGGGGATTCTCCCGTTAACAGGGAAAGGGTGATTATTTCCTGGAGGGGGCCCGCTATTCTTATATCGGCTGTCTTTGACAGCCATAATAGGCATGGGTCTAAAGGGCATGTGGCTGGCTTCGCTGCCATTAGCATCCTGTTCACTTCAGTCAATGTGAGTCATCTGAAGTTAATCAGTGTTCTCTCCAAAGATGGCCAAGGGATCTGAGGGATAAAGTTCACATTTTTTAAATGCAGCCCAAAGATTTTTATTTCCCTTCTGATAAAATTTGGATAGCAAAACTAAAGGGCCTTTCATGGCTACGACTGTCCGCTTTCTGTGAAAGGCCCATTTATTGTTATAGGCTGAGGGCAGGGTATTTGAAAATGCACAAGCAACAACTATAAAGGACGTCTGTATAGAATATTGGTGTAAATAAGGTACCAATATGTATTTTTTTACACTGCAAGGAAAGTTCAATATTCCTTGAATCAATATTCAGAGAGACTAAGTGCTAAGTACTACTACCACAGAGGTTACTGGTCAGAAAAAAAATCAAGACCTTTCTAATCTCCAAACAAATGCTTTGACTTTAAGTCTTTTCCATTTCAGAGCACTGCAGTATATCAGCTCTACAATGTATATAACAAAGGGCTGCAAATATTGAAATATGAGTGATGGGCTAATGTAATGGTTAAGAAAATGCAGCCAGAATTCTATTAATTAACTCAAGTTTAATTAGCGGTTTCCCAATTAGGCTGTCAAATATTATTAATCACAGTGATAGTATAGTCCCAGTATCACTGTGAGGATGGTTTATGATAAACTACTTATGAAATACTATCTAACATTAAGGTTACAAGACTTAAAATAAAACTAGTGAATCAGCATAACAGCGAGCAACACTCTGTAGGGAAGAAAGCAAAGCTAGACTTCTGTTCTACAAGCCAGTTTCAGAAAGAAAACTGAAACAAACCACAAATCCAATGCTTGGTTTTTGGTGCACTTGAATATTAACAGAATCTGGATTCATAATAAATAAATCTAGAAAACAGTAACAGCTATCTGCAATGCTTACCTGAACTATATCCAGGAATCTGCCCTTTGGCCTGTAAATCTGAGAGACCTACATTCAGACTACCAGGTACCATGTTGTCTAAATGTGACTTCGGCCCAACTGGATGGGATGGAGAATGTTTCATGCCAGGCTGCCTCTGCTGCTGCTGAAGGGCACTCACCATACGGGCAAGCTGCAGCCAAGGAAACAAACATACCATAATAAGCTTTATATAATAAGATTTATAAGATACAATTTTAGTATTAGGGCTTAAGTTACACTATGCACATCACCTTGTGCAGACCAAGTATATGAATCAGGCAATGCTGTACCTGTTGCTCTTGCTGTTGTCGTACAGCTTGAGAAATCTTTCTCTGGTTCTGTAACAGCTGCTGCTGCTGCTGCTGTTGCTGCTGCTGTTGGAGGAGAAGTTGACAAGCCTGCAAGGCAAGTAACAAAAAGATGTTGGCTTATTCTGGCCACAACCCTTAAAGGAATTAACTACTGACAAACATACATAATATTTTGGCAAATATGAATAGCTCTGACATTTTTATAGTGAAAGGTATAGGTTCGAGAGGAATATAATTTTTCCCTTCTGGCCTTTCTAGCATCAGGCTTATTATAAATACAAGTACAAATAGAGACCCCCTTCAAGGATCGCTGCCTTGTTGTGGCAAGGGGGCTTGCGTAGTTCAGTGAAGCTATGAGCTATGCCGTGCAGGGCCACCCAAGACGGACAGGTCATAGCTGAGAGCTCTGACAAAAGGTGATCCACTGGAGAAGGAAATGGCAAACCACTCCAGTATCTTTGCCATGAAAACTCTATGGACAGTTCCAATAGGCATAACGATATGACGCTGGAAGATGAGCCCCTCAGGTCGGAAGGTGTCCAATATGCTACTGGGGATGAGCAGACGGCTAGTACGAGTAGCGCCAGAATGAATGAAGCGGCTGGGCCAAAGCCGAAAGGACGCTCAGTTGTGGAAGTAACTGGTGGCGAAAAGACAGTCCGATGCTGTAAAGATTTTTATTCCATAGGAACCTGGAACGTCAGATCCATGAATCAAGGCAAGCTGGACATGGTTAAACAAGAAATGACAAGATTGAACATCGACATTTTAGGAATCAGTGAACTAAAATGGACAGGAATGGGTGAATTTAATTCAGATGACCATCAGGTATACTACTGTGGACAAGAATCTCGCAGAAGAAATGGAGTAGCCTTCATAATCAATAAGAGAGTAGGAAAAGCAGTCTTGGGATACAATCCCCAAAATGACAGAATGATCTCAGTTCGAATCCAAGGCAAACCATTCAACATCACAGTGATCCAGGTCTACGCCCCAACCACTGCTGCTGAAGAGGATGAAGTTGATCAGTTCTATGAAGCCCTACAACACCTTCTAGAAGCAACGCCCAAAAATGATGTGCTTATCATCATGGGGGATTGGAATGCTAAAGTAGGAAGCCAAAAGATAACCGGGATAACAGGCAAGTTTGGCCTTGGAGTACAAAATGAAGCAGGGCACAGGCTGGTAGAATTTTGTCAAGAGAATACAATGGTCATAGCAAACACTCTTTTCCAGCAACCCAAGAGACGACTCTACACATGGACATCACCAGATGGTCAACACAGAAATCAGATTGACTATGTGCTCTGCAGCCAAAGATGGAAAAGTTCTATCCAGTCAATAAAAACAAGACCAGGAGCTGACTGTGGTTCAGATCATGAGCTTCTTGTTGCAAAATTTAGGCTTAAATTGAAGAAAGTAGGGAAAAGCACTAGGCCACTCAGGTATGAACTAAATCATATCCCCGACGAATACACAGTGGAGGTGACAAATAGATTTAAGGAATTAGATCTGATAGACAGAGTGCCTGAAGAACTATGGACGGAGGTTCGCAACATTGTACAAGAGGTAGCAACTAAAACCATCCCAAAGAAAAAGAAATGCAAGAAATCAAAATGGCTGTCTGAGGAAGCTTTACAAATAGCTAAGGAGAGAAGGGAAGTGAAAGGCAAGGGAGAAAGAGAAAGATACACCCAACTGAATGCAGAATTCCAGAGAAAAGCTAGAAGAGATAAGAATGCCTTCTTAAATGAACAGTGCAAACAAATAGAAGAAAACAATAGAATCGGGAGGACCAGAGATCTTTTCAAGAAAATTGGAGATATGAAGAGAACGTTTCATGCAAAGATGGGTATGATAAGGGACCAAAATGGTAGGGACCTCACAGAAGCAGAAGAGATTAAACAAAGGTGGCAAAATTATACAGAAGAGCTATACAAGAGCGAGTTTAACATCCCTGATGACCACAATGGGGTAGTTACTGACCTGGAGCCAGACATCCTGGAATGTGAAGTCAAATGGGCCTTAGGAAGTCTGAGTAACAATAAAGCTAGTGGTGGTGACAGCATTCCAGTTGAACTATTCAAAATCTTAAAGGACGATGCAGTAAAAGTGCTACACTCAATATGCCAGCAAATTTGGAAAACTCAACAATGGCCACAGCATTGGAAAAGGTCAGTTTACATTCCAATTCCAAAGAAGGGCAATGCCAAAGAATGTTCAAACTACCGCACCATTGCACTAATTTCTCATGCTAGCAAAGTTATGCTCAAAATCCTACAAGCTAGGCTCCAGCAATATGTGGACCGAGAACTTCCAGAAGTACAGGCAGGATTTCGAAGAGGCAGAGGAACTAGAGATCAAATTGCCAACATACGCTGGATCATGGAGAAAGCTAGGGAGTACCAGAAGAACGTCTACTTCTGCTTCATTGACTATGCTAAAGCCTTTGATTGTGTGGAACACAACAAATTGTGGCAAGTTCTTAAAGAGATGGGAATACCAGAGCATCTTATTTGTCTCTTGAGAAATTTATATGCAGGTCAAGAAGCAACAGTGAGAACTGAACATGGAATCACTGACTGGTTCAAAATTGAGAAAGGAGTTCGGCAAGGCTGTATACTGTCGCCTTGCCTATTTAACTTGTATGCAGAGCACATCATGAGAAATGCGGGATTAGAGGAGTCACAAATTGGGATCAAGATTGCAGGGAGAAATATCAACAACCTCAGATATGCAGATGATACCACTCTAATGGCAGAAAGTGAAGAGGAACTAAAGAGCCTGTTGATGCGGGTGAAGGAGGAGAGTGCAAAAGTTGGCTTGAAACTCAACATCAAGAAAACAAAGATCATGGCATCCGGCCCTCTCAATTCCTGGCAAATAGAAGGGGAAGAAATGGAGATAGTGACAGATTTTATTTTCCTGGGCTCCAAGATCACTGCAGATGGGGACTGCAGCAAAGAAATTAAAAGACGCTTGCTCCTGGGGCTACACATTTGTATCGATATGTACAGATTTACAACTGAACAATAAGGGAGTTGTTACTAAACATGACCACTAAATCAATGTCATGGTTGGCAACTAGAAGACTATTTATGAGAAATAAATTTACGCAGGAAATTTCAGGCCAGGCAAGCCATAGGTTTCAAGGCCAGCCGTAGTTTCACAATCATAGGCTGTTCCCAGGCACATAGGAACAAAGAGGATGGGGGGAACAGGATGGAAGTTTATACAGTAAAAGCACAATTATTTGGCAGAACCAACTTGGTTCTGATACATATGGTGCAAAACATTTTAATATGTTTCACAAGTACTGGGTATACTTGCAGTTCATCTTATAGGAAACATATCTTTATATTTATGCAATCTGAAGAGAAACCAGAGTATATATTAAATTCCATGAATTATAAATGATGCATTTTATAATGCAAAATCAGTAAAGAAGTGATGGATTTTATACCCCAATTTTCACTACTCAAAGGAGTCTGAAAGTGGATTACAATTACCTTCCCTTCTTCTCCCCATAACAGACACCCTGTGGGGTAGGTGGGGCTGAGAGAGTTCTGTGACTATTCCAAAGTCACCTAGCTGTCTGCATGTGGAGGAGTGGGGAATCAAACCTGGTTCTCAGATTAGAGGGCATTGCTCTTAACCAGTACAGCACGCTGACTCTCAGGTTTAGGTTTTAGAGGACCGTATTTTATATATTTCAATTTCCCTCTGAATTTCAGTTTTCCTCCACAAAAACAAAATACCACCAAAACATTACTCCTCCGGAGCTTCAAAATTTCTAGCAATTCTACATTTCTAAGTACAAATAAGATGAATTATCAACACCTGACTACTTTGTACTGAATTTTCTTGCCAACTGTTTGCAAATCTCTCCCCCCCCCCCCAAAAAAAAAGAATTCATTACTGTGGGTTGGATCCTACTGAGCATCAGTACAATTTTCTAACCACTAGAAACAATATTTCAGGGGCATTTGGGGCTGCAATGTGGGGAAAGGTGGGAGGAATCATACAATATATACAAGACATTACACATTCCCAAGTTTTTCAAACCTACAAAAAGAGACTTAAAAATGCTTGAAAAAGAAGGATCGCGTGTACTTACAAGCTGAAATTGAGGAATCTGTGGAAGCTGGCTCAGCATAGCAATCTGTTGAGGAGAAAGTTGAGGCGTCATATTGAAAAGACCTGGGTTCAGACCACTGTTAGGAAATTGCTTGAGCATGGAGGCAGACACCTGTACAAAAAAAAAAAAAGAACACACATACTTCATCCAGAACTGACAGAATTATGAAGACATTCAGAGAGAAGTCTTGACTCTCTATCCCAACTCAAGTGTGTGTATGTGTGTTTGTATGTGGGGGTGGACTGTGTCAGGTTTTAGTGTACATTACCTATGTTCATCTGAGTTGTGGCTATCTGTATCTACTTGAATTTTTATGCCATTTAAGGCAATCTATGTATCTATACCATCAACCAGACTCTTTTACACCTTTAGAAAGGATGAAGAATGAAGCCATTATCATGCTGCTCATTACCATTTCTACTGCTAATTCACAACAGTCTGCCATCAAAGGGGAGGGAGGCAAACAGGACAGATGACTATATAGTTACTCAAAAGTGGCAGTCATGTTCAGCAAAGCTTTGCTGGATGGGCTATCCAATGAACAGTCAGAATTAGGGGAGCAACAGCTCTGGATCTCATTTTAGGAGGACTGGAAGAAGCAGAATAGGACAGACCAGTCAGACGATGAAGCAGCCAACATCTTCTCCTAACTTAGGGTCTTAAGATAGTTGGTGTGCTTCTTACTAGCCTTCTTAATTATACTGCATTGAACTTGATAGCCCAAGCAAGCCCTACCCTATTAGATCTGGGAAGCTAAACAGGGTTGGCCCTGGGCTAGCATTTGGAAGAATGACCTCCAAGGAATACCAGGGTTGTGGCACAGGCAATGGCAAATCAGGTCTCTTGCCTGGCTGCCAGACAATCTTTGGCTCTCCTGGCTATGTTACATACATAGCAAATCATAAATATGCATTGTACTGGGGAGACTCTTACAATGTACACCTCATCCAGGGAGGAAAAATATAATTCATGGCCATGGAAAGATAGGGAATTCAATTTTTTAAAAACTGCCCCTTAGTACCATAAAGCAGATAGTGCCTGCTGTCTAAAGACTTTCTTAATCACCTAAACCAATTGATAACATCAGCTGAAATTTCAAACATAAACCCATATTCTTATCACTGAGATTACAAAGTCAGACGGAGAATGCTTCTGTGCTTGACATGGTCAAAAGAAAGTACTGTATCTGTCACTTGGCTCCTAATTGGGCATAAAAACAGGCAGCTGTGGCAAAAGGCTGGTTCTGCCTCATTCTGTTAAGAGTTTTCAAGAAGATTTCATTGTGGTTTGCTCAAGAAGTTCAACCCAATACATGAAACTGCAAAATAGACTACAATGCATCATCTACAGTTAACCTCTTACTTACCTGGGGAGAAAGGAACTGGGGAGGCACTTGTGCCCGGATATTGGGGGAAGGATTTAGTGGCTGCACTGGTGGGTGCATTCCTCTCGATTGTGCTGTGCTGTTTCCAAACAGACCTTGATTGCCACCCTATAAAATTCAATCAAATGATGAGAATAATTGTTTCAACACTTAGAGATTCAGATAATATTAAAATAGTAATGGTTCAATGGAGGTTCAACTGTGCCTCTAATATTTAGAAGATACTAATTATTGTTTATTTGCATCTTTTTTATTATATCTCTTCTTACAGTTTTGCTTTCATATAATGCACATTTAAAGAGTAGAGTAAAAGATGCAGAGGAAAGCTTAAAAACATTTTCATACTTGATTTTCATGTCACTTTGTACTTTATATGTTTTCTGTAGATGGCAATTTTAAAAAATTAAATTCAGTAACAGAACAAATCAGGAAAAATGAATGAGAACATTTCTATACTATATATAGCTATTTCTATGCGACGTGTAGCTATATAATAATACATATTATTTTTCTAAGAAAAATTATTCTGAAGCATTTAAAAGTTTACACATTGCATTCAAAAATACCTTTAGAAATATCTATGTGCAGTATAATTTTTCCTAATACACTGAACATGAACAGTGCTAGCCCCCAAAAGCCAAGGCTACATTTCATGGTATAATGCTTTGTTTCTTATTACTGACTGTGATTTATTTTTCCAATAACCCCATGCCACCCATAAGTTCACTCTACATGTTAATCCTCTAAGAATATTTTTTCCTACACAGCCATAGCTTGTGCCAGGGATTTCCAAACTTATATTATTCTTAATCTTCTCTTTTTACTTTCTCAAAACTGTTACAGGATTTTTTAAAATAAAGAACTCCTAATTTCAATGGATGAAATCTAGACAAAGATTTTTGTATGAAAATTTGGTGCATGGTTTCTAAGGTCAAGTTTACAGCAATGTAGAAAGCAGGCTTTTTTCCAGGACATTCCAATATTTACACATCCACAGAGACTGCTACAAAGTGTTAGTAAGAGGTCAAAGTAACAGTTACAACCAACAAACTGAATGACTGGAAGGAAACAGAGAAACCAGTGGACTCCTGAATGAAAAGCTTGCAGACTTAATTAGTATAGTTCCTTGAATAAAACCTCTTTTAATTAAAAAGTTGTGGAAAACAAGCTGACCAGAATTTAAGCACAGGGTTCAGCCAAGATGCATTATATCCAAGAAGCAACCTCCTTACTTGTCTAGCAGCGAAGTTTTGGGGGTTGAGCCCTGAGCCGATTGCCCCAAGGCAGACGTTGGGTAGTGTGGAACCAGAGGGAGATAGCTTGTAGTTGGGAGAAGGGGAGAAGGGAGAGCAGGGAGCCTCATCCCCAAGGCACCCATCTTGATTGGAGAAAGGCAAAGTCAGCTGAAGCAGCAGTTAGCCAATCAGCAGGAGTTGGTTAGTGAAGCAAGAGAATGCAAAGAGAGAAAGAGTGACTATGAATGACCAGGCATATGCAAAATTAGTTATGTACTTTCAACCAGTAAAAGGGTAATTCTGATAGACTAAGCTATGTCTGGAGATGTGGCCTGAAAGCAGAGCCAAAACAACCCACACATTAATTAAAAACCCTCTCTGACAATCACTAGGCTGCTTAAAGAAAGCAAACATATTGACTGAAATATATGAGAATTTTTTCTTATGAACAGCCTCTTCAGGAGACCTATCATTATATTATAGCTATGATGAAGAAAAAGTTCCTTCTTCAATCTAAGTACTTCTACTAATTGCTAAGAGTACCTGCTTTTTAACTATTTAAGGGATTTGGCCTTCCATCTCTTATAGCAGGAGTAGTCAACCTGTGGTCCTCCAGATGTTCATGGACTACAATTCCCATGAGCTCCTGCCAGCAAACACTGGCAGGAGCTCATGGGACTACCCCTGTCTTATAGTATGAAAGCAGGGGTGTACACCTCTGATCCAAAGCAAGAGAACTGATATCCTTACACACACAGTTCAGTATTTTGTCACTAACAGCTTACTGGAATAACAAAAAGAATATCCCAGCACATAGGTGCTGACAAGGCTTGTCCTAACAGGAAACAGAAACAGCACACCTCCTGGACAGTCCAAAGACCAGGATTCAATTTTGAGAAAACTCTATACCTTTCATCTTAAGACTGACATCTGTTCTGAATGACTGGTTCCTCTAGGGAGTCAGTTTGGTGTAGTGGTTAGGAGTGCAGACTTCTAATTTGGCATGCCAGATTCAATTCTGCACTCCCCCACATGCAGCCAGCTGGGTGACTTTCGGCTCGCCACGGCACTGATAAAACTGTTCTGACTGAGCAGCGATATCAGGGCTCTCTCAGCCTCACTTACCTCACAGGGTGTATGTTGTGGGGAGAGGAAAGGGGAGGCGAATGTAAGCCGCTTTGAGCCTTCTTCGGGTAGAGAAAAGTGGCATATAAGAACCAACTCTTCTTCTTCTTCTACTTCTTAGGTTAGTTTCTCGATTGCTTAGGTTAGAATCAAGACCAATTCAAGACAGTTTAAGGCTGCTTTATAGACTAGTGTTTCTTTCACAGAAGTGCTTTCTTTCCACATGAGGAATGCTCTGATCTATAAAACTGCCCTTAATATTTTTAGTTTGAACCCTAACGCCCAGAGACTCCATTAAACAAGAACACAAATAGGACTGAAGCGAAGCACCTTTAATGAGAATTCTGTTTAGCCCCCACTGCTGTTTGGGTCCTCCAAAAATAACTTATAATGAAAAAACAAACAAAACAGGACTATTAAAATAACTTCTATATTATAAGATGGCTGCTAGATATTTTTAAAAGCTGCTATTGCTAATAGTCATGCAACCAGCCAAGTATAATAGAGACTCTAAAGATAATCGGGTTATGAAAGTGCTCCCAGATTTTGTTAGCTGTGTATGTGATGCACAATATTTATCTACATCAGGTTGATTATGCTTTCCTGTTTTTATAAGAGTTTCTGGCAGAAGATGAATTGTCAAGATTACAGAACTATCAATACCAAAGGGCATAGAATTTCCTTTGCCCATATTTACTGATCTAAACTGGAAGCTAGTTACTTTTAACTCAGAAGTATTCTTATTTTTCAGCTTTCTGTGCTATACTATTTTAATCCACAAAAGCATTCTTGTTTTCCAGCTTTCTGCACTACTTTACAGAATGCAAACAGTTCTTGTAGTAGAATCTAAGCCAGGAAATTTGTTTTACCTTTTCAAAATAAGGACCACTATCTGGGGTTCCCATTTCTTTGGAATTAGGAGGACGAAAACCAGATCGGCCCTTTCTCATTATGTCATTAAAATCCACAAGATTCATGCCTCGTTTGTCCACATCAAACTTCTTATCCTGAAGGCCACCTGAATGGAAAAAGGAGAAAATGAAGTACTCATGCCAATGGTTATGTGTTTGTGGTAACAGCTGGAAAATTACTAAATCTAAATATTTTTCTTTTATTACCATGTACACAACAGAACATACACCCAACATCCTGAGATTTCAGACAGCATGTGTTTATACATCAGCATATGTTTCTTCTTCAAATTGCTATAATTTTGCTAGGATTTAACAATATTCACTGAACAGAAGACTTAACTGAGCTAATTATGGCTTCTGATGTATAACTACTGTGTTCTCATTTATACACACATAGAGAATGTCGTAAATATCCTTCTCAGTGCAATATTATTAACCAAAACAGCATAGCTATAACAAATCGTGGATCTTTTTGTGTATGAATCTTTATGGATTATTCAATACAGGAAAACCCAGTTGTCATATAGGAACTTTCAGGAGAGGACGCATGTGTGGTAGGAGTTTTGAGGAACAGTAGAGGGGGAAGAAAGAATTTGGTTTTCCCTGATGTTTCTGCTCTGATCCCCATCTCCCGTGTCCCTCACTTTTTAAGGCTCAAATATACATTGAAGGATATGGAGTCTCAACACAATGTGCAGTTTGGCTCTGAATCACCAGCCTGTCCTTAACATCCCAACTCAAAATGCCATTTTTTCCTCCCCTTAGGATAGTGTATGTAGATGGAGTCCCCATTTACGCAACAACCTATGAAGTAGGCCTTGGCACTGGTACCTGAACACCTGGTATCGAACATCTTGCTTCCCCCATGCTGCCCTCGCAAGGACCTTCCTGTTTTAAGGAGGGCCATGGGATTTTTGCCATTGATTTTGTGTATTGTGATTGGGTTTTAATGGGGGTTTTAATGAATTTTATTGAATGGATTTTCTTTTATGTTACCCACTGCAAGCTGATCTTTGAGAGTGGCGGGTTATAAATCAAATAAATAAATTTGGCTAAAAGAGATTGATGAGTCCAAGGTCTATGCAGTTTGCAGTTCTTTCCAATGAGGTCCCAACCGCAGACATTCTTCAGTCAAGTCCAACACACTAACCCTGACAAATATCTCAAATACACACCTACAGATAAGTCCATCTTATTGCCTGGAGTATCCTCAGTTTGATTCTGAAAGGGAAAAAATGAACACTAATGCTTAACCAACTACTATGGGACAATTCTGCAAGAAAACATTGTCTCAAAAGATACAACCAGAAATAGTAGTACTGTAATATTTTATTATTTCTTTCTTTAGATTTTTACCTGCCCATCTCCCCTTAAGGCGGGTTCAGGGTCAATTTGAAAATAAGCTGTTCATAGATTTGAATCCAAACTCTAACATTTTCCAAAGTTATGTCTTTTCAAAGTTATTGGAACATAGTGTCCCAAATTATCAATAGAATAATTACTTGGCAGTTTATTTTAAGAGTAGAGGATAAGGTAACATTCTGGCTGCTCTTCTCAGAATATAATCCCTTGACCATCACATAAGGATAGAGGTTAATTTCTCAGAGCAGCTGTTCAGTGTGTGCTCTCTATCTGTCTGTCTCTCACTCTCTGTCTCTCAAAAATGGGTCTCAATATATCTCAGCTTCCCTATCTAAAATATGGATACAAATATTATTCTGTATGTCAATAAGTTTCCCAAGTATTTGTACAAAATCAAATATGGAGACCATCTCTGCACTCCTCAAACATTCAAGTTCCGCAAACACAGTCTGTGCCAAGTAGAGACAACTGCATTTGAATGAAGCATAGTCGTTCCAACAATGCTACTACCCTAGTTCCCCTATTAGGGTACTGAAATAAAAGGAATTCATACGAGGTCAGAACTGACCATATATTACAAGATCATACTTTGTATTAAATTAGGCTGCTAATACAGATAGAAGATAACCATAATCTTTTATTTTTCTACACTTTAGTTCAAAATGAAGTGAGCATATCTAAATTCTTTTACAGATCAGCTCTGTAAGTAAATCAGCAGAAAATTACCAGCCTGTGCTAGCCACTTGCACCACATTAGTGGCTTGAAAGATGTACCCGCTCATTTCCAATTTACAAAAGTTTCTACAGGAAATCTTTACTAAAACCAACCAGGCAAGCAACTGCTTAGAAGCCTGTTTAATATTAGAATATAATGTTGAGAAACAACCAAACTATGACATTTTATAAGCCTTACCAGCAATCCCATATTTGAAATCTGATCAGATAAAGTATTCATCCACGAATCACTACTGCCCCCTTTTAATGAACACTAAAAGCAAAGAGACAATTATCAGTTTTTCACTGCATCCTTGAGGCCGAAGCTCAATAAAAATAAGCATGTGTAACTTAGTAGAAATAAGATGGTTATGCTTATGTTCATGTTTTAACAGTTATTAGACACTATATTTTTGTCTATTTTTCATAATGGGGCACTAAGAGCACAGAAGGCAAATCTTGCTGTGTTTCCTTGCTGCATCAATTACTGAATGCACTCTGAACAGAGGTGTTTTTGCTGATGAACTTCTCTCTGTTTTTGAAATGACTAATGAGGAATCAAAAATATGCTCATGGGACTAAAGGAAAAATATTATACTGAAATCAGTTGGACCCATTATGGCTTTCAAAGTACTTTGCATCCCACCAATCAAACTTCCCTGTCTTCACTCCAGATGAAAACTACCTCACTACCATCAGTGGTCACAGTGTTGCCTCAAAAAGCCCCAAGTCCCACATTTCAATGGGTGGGGCTGAAGTCTGTTTGTCCTTTCACCCCAGCTCTGGCCACTGATGCAGAAAGAAGTGGGGTGTAAATCACCCAGATCCTCTGTTTCCTATGAAGCTGCTCCTGTGCCTCCTGGCTCTCTCTGGGACTTCACTTGGTGGGAGAGCAGAACCTGGCGTTGCAAAGCTTGAAACACCCCAGACCACCCACCATTGGCTCTGACTTCCCCTTTCCCTTCTTGTAAGGTCCTCTGGCCTTATGATCCAAGGCTCTTCCACCTGGCCTTGGTGCTGGGGCTATCACTCCCTTGTGGCTTCCTGGCCCATTGCTGATGCATCGTCAGGCTGAAGGGAGGAACACCACAGGGGCAAAGATTCACCAAACAGTCAAG
Source organism: Paroedura picta (assembly GCF_049243985.1). Lineage (NCBI taxonomy): Eukaryota > Metazoa > Chordata > Lepidosauria > Squamata > Gekkonidae > Paroedura > Paroedura picta. The sequence continues at coordinate 99,369,759 of NC_135373.1, forward strand.
TGCCAGGCCTGCTCACTTCTCTGGCACTGGTGAGTACAGAACAGCATTGTAAACCACCGAGGAGCCAGTGTGATGGACAGCAAATGGAGTGATGGAGTTGATGGGAACCCTGATCGCTAGATACATTGAAATACTTCATTGAACACGTAAGAGGTGGTTTTTGATGATCACTGATCTGCTTGAAATTCTATAATCTAGCCTCAAACTTCTCACCTTGATTTGTGGTTTCTTTCCTCCTTGTCCCCAACTTGTTGAATTATGGGAGGAACTGCTTCCCTGAGAGCCTGCTGTGTTCCAGACTCCTCCCTCTTCTTCCTCTTCCCAACTGGAATGACGTGTTCCAGGTACTGGCCCATCATTTTCCCCCCAGCCATCTTGAGATGGTTTGTTACCTTTGAAAGTAAACCAAGTATTAATAAAAGAAAACTAGATCAACAAAACAGTTTACAACAACATGACCCATGGTTTACATGTTGCTTGATTGTATGGATGCCTGCAAGCAAGTCCCCTTCTGACCCATGAGGAATTATTCCCAATTAAATATGCAAAAGACTGTAGCCTCAGCTTCCTATAATTGCACATTAACAAATACTAGCAAAAATGCTCCCAATGATTATGCCCAAATATATCATTCTAGATACCTGAAAGTCACCCAGGCCTTCCATCCCAAAGAGAACTGTGAGTTTATTCTAAGGAAGTATAATATTCCTGAAGCACTACGTATGAGGGAGGGCAGTATATAAACATAATAATGAATAAATATAAAAATAAAACAAGAACTACAACATGCTTCACAATTTTTACCCCTCTTCTAACCAGTCCTACAAAAGTAACAAGTAGGGCAATCCTAATCAGGGTTACACCCTTTCAAATTCACTGAAGTCAATGGATTTAAGAGGACGGCTTTTGACAAGGATTTGCACAGTATGGAAAGGAGTGACCCTTCAGGTACTCAAGTTCCAAGCCATTTAGGGCATAGGAGTCAAATATATACTTTTGTTATAAGGGCCAGATCAAACAGAAACATCAGGCCCAGTCAGGTACTGAAGGTATTTTACTGCTGACCATGACCCACACCTTCCTTCAGCATCTAACTGAGGGATATACACAAGAAATTTTGATTGATATACACAAGAAATTTTGAACAGCACAGACAGCTATTGTCTGATAGTCAACGTGCAACAACCGGAGACTCTTGTAGCTCTTTAAAGGCTAACACTTTTCAGAAGCTTCTGATTACCGCATTTGCCGGCGTATAAGATGACCCCCCAACATTTCCACTCAAAATATAGAGTTTGTTACATTACATTACAGTACTATGGGCAGCTATGACTATCCCAACTGAAGTGCACCCGGCGTATAGGACGACCCCCCCACTTGGAGGCATGTTTTTCAGGGGGAAAAAGTAGTCTTATACGCAAGCAAATACTGTAGTTGGAGCATGAAATGATACATTCTGTTGCTGCAGCCAAAGACAGGTGGCCAAGTGGCATCAACCAAGAGAACTCAACCAGCCCTATCTTAAAGAAACTGCTATGGTCAATAGGTTTTGGAGAGGGCAGGTGTGTGAGACACTTGCACAATCCCACACCTCCCTGTCAGAGTCCCAAATTCAGCAACAAACCTGAATAACGGGGAACTGCAAAGCCTTCCCACAAGGAAACTTCCAAGCGCTGCCACTCTCAAAAGATGCCAATTCTACTTTAATTGCCTTTTGCAGATTATTTCCTATCAGCTCAATTGCATTATCCAATCACTCCAAATATTACTTCTGTGCAAGTGCACAAACACACATCCAGCACCTGCCTCTGCCATGTGCAAATCCATCATGCTTTTCTGCATATTTGCTCCCATCCCTGACATGCGCCGTACCTCCCACCTCCTCCTTTGCTTCCATTCAGACTGTTACATAAGGCAGTGCTTGCAAGGAGGGAATCCAGGGAGCATGTGTTTCAGCTTCATTTATTCATCCTCCATGCACTGCCAAGGCAGGGAGGCAGGAAATGAGCCGTGCACGTTTGTGTCAGTAGGGTTAAGCTCATCCAACATGGCGGGCCACCTTTGCCCCCAACTTTCAGTGTTCTGCGTGTATTGTGCCCCAAAGCATTTTTCTCTTGCCTGGGATGCTGCGCACAATGTGCCCAGCCTGGTCAGATGTTCTGTCCACATGTTCACATGAGGTATGTTTGGTAAGTTGGTCAGTGGCTTTCTACGGGTGTCTGCGTCCAGAGGAGCATTTCCCAGGCTGCCTTGATGTGGTAAGCTGCTTGGCCGGGCTCATGGAGGTGAGGCCACAAAGATTCTGCCTTCTACACATGAGCAGTCAGCCACCTCTCCAGCAGTCCAATAAGCACAAGCAGAAGCCCAACATGCTCTAGCTAAGCCCTTTTCAATCTTCTGACCATGGAGGAACCCCTTAAATAATTTTCAGACTTCAAAGAGCCCTGGAAGTGATGTCAGTTGGCCACGCCTCCCTACCACACCTCCCCCCAAAGTCCCATGTCACTGGAAGTGACATCACCACCTGCATTAACAGACATGCTCGTGGAGGACTGAGGGAGGAAAGACAGGAGGCAGTTTAAGGTGAGAGCAGGCATGCAGTCTCTATTCCCTCCTAGGCACAGAAACCAAGAGAGAACACATGCTTGGGAGAGGGAGCAATGGATGCCAGTTCCCTAGCTTGTGGGAAGGGCAGCCTACTGGCCCCAAGGGGAGTGGCTGTGCCGAGCTTGTGGCCAACCCAGTTCTTCTCATCTCTTACCACTGCCAATTCTGGGTTGGGAAAGTCCTGAACATCTGAGGAAAGATCCTTGGGAGTCCTTGCATATGGGGAAGGTATAATACCCTAATGTAGGCCCTTCTGGTCCACATTCAGACTGGTTTCCAACCCAGTTGTTTGCAGGCCAGATAAGAGTCCTGAACAGGTTAATTCCAGCCTCCAGGCCATATGTTTGATATGTCTGATTTAGGATTTCATAGATTAAAACAAGCTCTCTGATTCTATATGGAAACAAATGGGCAGTCAGTGATTAGAACCTGCTTCCTGCCTCCAGGGGTTTTGGGTGGGAGAGGACCCAAGCATAATAGTGTCCCCTCGTAACATGTTAAAGGAATTCCACAGGAAGTTTGCTGTTTCATAATGAAAAATGAAGTGCTGTTAAGCCCTTGCCTTTGATTTGGTGGAAATTCTATAATGGAGGGAAATTGTGTAGGCTTGACTGGATTGGTTCTGAGACTTCTGCAATGATATACTGTTTATAGGCATGCTGGGACAAGGAAGCAACAGAGGATCTTGCTTTTGTGAGAGCTTTCTGAAAGAATGTCTCCCTGGCCTTCATGTAACACTTAGCTGAATTCTGTGGCTTGTTTTCAGATAAGTTTTTTTTTAATAAGAATATAACTAGACAAAGTGTTGTCAGTCTGGAATGAAAGGAAGCTGTTCATGCTGAATTCTATGCTCTGCCTTTTGCCAAGATACTAGAGAGGAACGGATTTCACACCTCAGAAATGACTGCTCCTTGCTATGGAATTTTAGTAATCGAACGAGTCTGCCATTTAAGGGAAGTATTAAGCTTAGAAACGTTATTTTGTTTTTTATTCCTATGCTTAAAACTGTATCTTATTAGTTATGTTAAATAATATAATTTACTGAACTTTGTTAATCAAGATATGTCTTAAAACTTCCAAATTATTACTCCAGAGAGTTAAGAGTCCTATTGCAACTTTACTGATCTACGTGGTGAATAAGGCTGTATTTCTATCATTTAAAAATGATCTTCCTGGTATTCCTTATGACAGCACTGGGGGGATGGGGAAGTGTTCACAATCCTCAGTGTGACCTCTTCCATAGCTAGCTCAGAGTACGCAACTCTGTAAGAGAAGGTATTCACAAATAGACCACACTACACCAAAACTGGTCTCAGGCAACAAAGACAAGCATAAACTGGAACAAAACATTTAGTCATGAACAGCAGCCAATTAAAAAAAGCTGGACAAGCATTAATTTATCCCTCAAAGAGTTCTGAATTTTATCAAGTGACCCCCTCACCCACAAAAAAGACTCCAGGGTGGGTCCAGTGTCCCACTCTTCTTAAAGTAAAAGAAACATTCATAGTAAGTCTAATGTTCCATTTTCACTTGAAGCAACGAAGACACTTGGATGACTGGGATACTACCAAGCAGTATACCCACGATCAGGGAGGGATGAAGAATGCCCACCAGTCAGAAAGGCAGAGGAATCAAACCACTTGCTGAAGAACCCTTTGCCCAAATGTTGTTATCAGCTGAGGCCACCAAAAGAAAAAAGAAGAAAAAAATCTTAACCCCAAAAACTGAATCAAGAACCCGAAAAGGGTTACGGCAATGCGTCCTATGCGATGTGTAGATTGTTTTTAAAATACTGTCTAGGTAGGGACAACATCAAGAAAACAAAGATCATGGCATCCGGCCCTCTCAATTCCTGGCAAATAGATGGGGAAGAAATGGAGATAGTGACAGATTTTATTTTCCTTGGCTCCAAGATCACTGCAGATGGGGACTGCAGCAAAGAAATTAAAAGGCGCTTGCTCCTCGGGAGGAAAACTATGGCAAATCTAGACAGCATCCTAAAAAGCAGAGACATCACCCTGCCAACAAAAGTGCGTTTAGTCAAGGCTATGGTATTCCCAGTTGCAATGTATGGCTGCGAAAGTTGGACCATAAGGAAGGCTGAGCGTCAAAGAATTGAGGCTTTTGAACTCTGGTGCTGGAGAAGACTCTTGCAAGTCCCTTGGACTGCAAGGCGAACAAACCGATCAGTCCTAGAGGAGATCAGCCCTGACTGCTCCTTAGAAGGCCAGATCCTGAAGATGAAACTCAAATACTTTGGCCACCTCATGAGAAGGAAGGACTCCCTGGAGAAGAGCCTAATGCTGGGAGTGATCGAGGGCAAAAGAAGAAGGGGACGACAGAGAATGAGGTGGCTGGATGGAGTAACTGAAGCAGTAGGTGCAAACTTAAATGGACTCCGGGGGAATGGTAGAGGACAGGAAGGCCTGGAGGATCATTGTCCATGAGGTCGCGATGGGTCGGACATGACTTCACACCTAACAACAATAATAACTAGGTAGGAAGGAAATAATTATATAATTGGGGGGGATTAATTGCATCACACTTTTGTCCCATGTATATAACGGTTCATATACCTAGCACTACTTTTTCTGCATACATTACATGCTATTGGCACCACACTATAACATAATTTATTGATCAGGATCTTGCAAGGAAAGTAAACACATACTTCGTCATTTTTTCCAGGGTTTTTCTAAATTTAGTATTTAAACTATTGTTTAGGTGCAGAGAGAAGTCATCATCTAATTACTACTGAAGCCTGCGAACAAAAGTGCGTTTAGTCAAGGCAATGGTCTTCCCAGTTGCAATGTATGGCTGTGAAAGTTGGACCATAAGGAAGGCCGAGCGTCAAAGAATTGAAGCTTTTGAACTCTGGTGCTGGAGAAGACTCTTGCGAGTCCCTTGGACTGCGAGGCGAACAAACCGGTCAGTCCTAAAGGAGATCAGCCCTGACTGCTCCTTAGAAGGCCAGATCCTGAAGATGAAACTCAAATACTTTGGCCACCTCATGAGAAGGAAGGACTCCCTGGAGAAGAGCCTAATGCTGGGAGCTATTGAGGGCAAAAGAAGAAGGGGACGACAGAGAATGAGGTGGCTGGATGGAGTGACTGAAGCAGTCAGTGCAAGCTTAAATAGACTCCGGGGAATGGCAGAGGACAGGAAGGCCTGGAGGATCATTGTACATGGGGTCGCGATGGGTCGGACACGACTTCGCACCTAACAACAACTGAACCAGGGTCTACATCTATAAAGAGGCCTCTGCAATTGCAACCTAGCACTGAGTCACAGTTTACAAGATTAGTAAGTTATTTAAAACAAATTCAAAACAAACTTTAAAACAATTTCTCTTTTATACCATATATATATTTAAAAATCATTTTGTGCTGAATCAAACACTGACAATTCTCCCTTCTTCTCCCCCCCTTCTCCCTTTACAACTATTACTGGATTTTTTTCTATTTTGATCATACTTATTATGTCTGGAACTATTCTGTAATCTATGCATGTATGCCTGACAAGGCTAATGCATCTAAATGCATTGGTCTAAGTCATTTGGTCGTCATTTCATATTTTATGTACTGATTTTGTATTCTATGTGAGGCTATTACTGAGGCCTTATAGTGTTTTTAACTATCTTTGTAATAAATACATGCATTTCTCTACTTGTGAATATTTTAAAATATGCATAGCATTAGGCTGCACATTTATATTGCTGTAATATTTTGGGATTCTGGATTCTTGTATCAGCAGAGGCATCAGGACCTATTTATCATGTCAGATGAACATGCATGCTGAAGTCCAGGTAACAGCTTCGCAGGTGCTGGAGATTGAAGCACTAATGTTGAAAGCCACAGAGGATGCTGCACTTCTGACTGAGCTGCGGACTCTGTAGACCTTGAGAAGACAATGCTAGAGATATACATTCCGTAACTCACGAGCTTAGGGTTTTAAAAACATTTTCCCCTTCACTGCGGAAAGGTAAGCCACAGACTATCTGGCTTTCTGAAAGGAGAGGTGTACCTGACGTAGATACACAGGTTTGCGACAAAAAAGACAGTATGAATGACAGAAAGCCAAATTCACTTTTAGCATAAAGGTGGGATCAATATGCAAAATCACTGTGTTCTTGTGGTAACAAAGAATTTTTCCATTATAAATGGTGCTCCGAATTTCTGCTCTTCTGGCCAAAATTATGGCTACTAGAAAAAGCATCTTGAGAATAAGGGATATTGTAAGAAAAAATAAAAACAAACAAACAAACTTCAGATACTTAAAGGTGCTTGAGTCAAGCTTTGTAAGAATACGTGCAGTGTCCATAGTGAAAGCATGAGAAAGAAGAGCCCTTTTTAAAACCATTCGATCCAAGGCTGCTGCAAGGTTGCTTAACTGTAACTGTTTGCTGAGTATCTTCTGTGCAAAAACACATGAGGATTGCACATGTGTAGGCCTGCTCCCGAGAGGTTTTGTAGCTAAAAAGCCTCTTGTACAGGGCAGTCGTTCAATGGTACTATGGCATAGGGGATTTTCAAAATGGCACCACCTGGTGACTGTCATTTCTGGCTCTGAGCAAAGAAAAAAGAAAGGGTTTGAAAAAAAAATTAAAAAATTAATTCTACCCTTATCTGGGTAGGTTGACTCACCCTCTCTCAAAGTGGCCAATAATGGGCCTGGAAAGGGTAGGAAGGGGAGGGATCTCGGCCATTTAAATCTCTGCTGGCTGAGGTTCCTTTAACTTCCGGGGAGGTATGGCCAGCTGACATCACTTCCAGGTAACTTGAAGGCTGCCAAAGTTCAAATGACTGCCAATGTCACTTTCAGAGTTTGTGGATTGCACATGTATTATTTTTGCTGAAAAGTAGGGAAAGGATTGGGCTTGTACAGGCCTTTTGTTTCACTGCCAGGGGATGGCTACCTGTTTCTCCCATAGAGGATGATGCAGTGTCTGACAGAACAGGTAAGTAGGCTGCTGAAAATAGAAAAGAAGCAGGATGTTTGGGTGTGTGTGTTTTGTTTGATTTGTAGGCCAGAGAAGAGGAGTCCACAGATCTAATAAGTAAAGGCATATAAAGAAAGAAATAACCAAAGAGCTCAATGAAGAAACAGGAGGTTCCTTCCTTGCCTGCTCTCAGGAGGGGACAGGAAAACAGAACTGAGGTTGGTTCTGTCCCCACTACAGACTGAAGTAAGAACTTACTTCCTGCTTCCAGGAACTGTGCATAGGTGAATACCCAATCATCAATGTGTCCTCCCCCCTTCAAGTGAAAATCATGTTTTACTCTTAAAAAATTAACTAACCCAGCAAGGAAGACAGACTTCTGTAGAAATCAAAAGCTCCCATACTGCTTTTAGCATATTAGTCCTAAGAATGTGAAATCACAAAATATATAGATTTTATCCAAAGCTACATGGGATTGTTACAGAAATGGAACCTGACAAGTACTCACTAGGTTTTATGGCATTTGGTGCAGCGGAGGGTCCATTTCCCCAACTGGTAGAAGCCCCTGCATCATCTACTTCACCCCATCCAGGACTGGTTTCATTCGGTTCACCCCAAGCAGCTGTACCATTATCTGGAGCAGGAGGTGTGCTTTTGTTCCAGACTTCACACAGAAAGAGTTTTCATTATGCACAATTCATGTAGTAAAATTGATGATTTCTAATACTTAGTATAGCATTACTGGAAGAGGGGGAATTCTTACCTTCTTCCTATACAGCTAACCTGCTATTTCATACTTTAGTATTTCTTTTGACACTGCTTGATTCTTAGCACTAAGAAGCAACTCTCAAATAAGTGTGATAAAATACTACTGATTATATATTCCTACTGTTATGATGGTCAGTTCTTAGTCTGACGAAGAGTGTGCTTGCACTCGAAAGCTCACTCGAAAGCTCACGAATAAATCTTTGTTGGTCTTAAAGGTGCTACTGGACTCTGATTTTATTGTGCTACTTCAGACCAACACGGCTACTCATTTGAATCTCACTGATTATAATCTTACACTCAATACATATTTTTCAGTTAATAATTAACAGTTCAAAATACTGAAGGATTAGAACATATTAGGTGGATGTTTCTTGTTAGGTATAGCTGAACAAGATCAGAAAAATGACTTTATAAAAGTGAAACAGCCAGCTGTGCTACTGTACTTAATATACTGTTACCTGCAGTATGCAAAGAAAACATGAGTCTGGAATACTGGTGGGAGTAAAAACAAGTGGGATGGTTTTTCAGGGGGCGAAGTAGCTAAAAGGGAAAAAGGTTAAGTACTACCTCATATTTCTAATGCCAAAGAGAAGTGACTGGTGGAGTCTCATTACATGTCCAACGTAACAGTTTCCTATACAATACTCTTCATACAAAACTATGCAAGCAGTTCACTCCAAATTTTGTCAGAATATAGAGACAAAATATACAGAACCATACTTTCCCCTCTGAGAAAAGCCAAAACCAGGAAAACATGTTATCAGTAACATAATTTGTTCATTTATATTTACTGGACAAAAGCTGATCTGATATTAACAAGAGTAGACAAACTGACAAAATTATTATCCCTGGCATCATGTCAGAGAAGTTGGTCATGAACTAGGGATTACACATAGAGGATTAAACATGGACTACATCCATACAAAGTATATACACATTTTCTGATCCAGTGGGTTATCCATATACAGAAGCCTACTTCCATGCACAAATCTCCTATGAATGAACATGCCTAAAGGGAAAGGTAGGAAGGAAGCTTGCAATAATATCTCTTTAAAGGGCATCTGCACAGGTTGGGTTGCACTAACTATGCACCACACACAAATAAAGCAAGGGATTCAGATAGTGTAGACTGAGACCGAGTGACAGGTCCAAAGCCACCAAGCAAGATTCCATGACAAAGTGACAATTTGAAAGTAGGTCACCCAGATTTTATTCCCACACTCTAGCTGCTACATCACTCTGGTTGGTATAATACCAGCTCTGGGTTGGTATCTAGATGAAGGTGGGAGCAATAGTTTAACTAGATCCTTCTCTACCACAATATTCATGCCACAGGAAGTCACCTTGAGCTTCCTCAGTCATTTGACTACCACATCAGTCATACATACAGTTAACATTTCAACGAAAAAGCTATAACTATAGGCAGTGCAATTATTCAGTTCTTAAACTCACATAGAGCACATGCGCACAAAACATTGGCTCTATAGAACTGCTGGTTTTCATGATATGTTTAAATGATGCAGAACTACCTACAGATTTCGAAGTGTCTCGTTACTATATTTAGAATTCTGGGTAATACTTTACGAAGAGCCTCTTGTGGAGCAGGGTGGTAAGGCAGCCAACATGCTGTCTGAAGCCCTGACCATGAGGCTGGGAGTTCAATCCCAGCAGCCAGCTCAAGGTTGACTCAGGCTTCCATCCTTCCTAGGTCGGTAAAATGAGTACCCAGCTTGCTGGGGGGTAAAACGGTAATGACTGGGGAACGGAATGGCAAAGCACCCTGTATTGAGTTTGCAAAGAAAACGCTAGAGGGCGTCACCCCAAAGGTCAGACATGACTCGGTGCTTGCACAGGGGATATCTTTTACCTTTACTTTACTAGTCATAGTTTGCAATACAATAAAAAGCAAAATAAAATAGAATACCTGAGGTTGCAGATTTACTAGTCCTTGGAGTAGGGAGGTTCTGTTCTCGTGGAGGTTGTCCACCTTGTGAGTTCTTGTCCCACAGGTTCACATTCTTGTAGTTGTAACTGTTAGGGTCGCCCCATGCTGAAGTGCCATCGTCAATATCCATTTTCCGACTAATTGATTGGGGGGATGGTTCTTCCCAGCCACTTGGTTCCTCGTCCTTTGAGGCAGTTGGCTGTGGCCCACTATTCCAGTTAGGATTTGGTGTCCTCCCATTACCTGGGGGCTGTGGAGGTGGACCCCAGGAGCTAGGTGCCTCTGACTGTTGATGGTGCTGTTGTTGCGGATTATTCCAGGAATTAGGTTGTCTACCAGTATCATTCCACGCTGGAGTTCTTTTATTATTATTATCCCACCCGCCTTTTGAAGAACAATTTACATTTGCACCATTACCCCAAGTTCCAATCTCATTTTGACTAGCTTCGCCCCAACCCGACATTGACTTGTTTCCTGAACTTTCCCAATTACTATTTTTTGTTTGGTCAACTTCCTCTCCCCAGCCATTTTTTCCAGAAGACCACCCTTGATTAGGTGGTCGTCCATTCCATCCTGGATCCTTGCTTGAATTCTCATTCCAAGTTGTTGTTGCCTTTTCATCAGGTCTTCCACCTCCCCAATTAGAACAGCTGTTCTTGTAATCATTCCATCCTCCAGTGTTTTTGGGCTCTTTCCACTCTGTTGGAGTAGAGAGCTCCCCCCATCCAGACTTGATTTGATTGCTTTGGCTGGGTGCATCTCCCCAGCCCCCTGAGTTCTTTGTCTGTATGGCAGAATTCTCCCACCCCTCAGTTCCTTTATCAGCCTTTCCCTCAGGCCTTGGCATCTCTTCTATATCCCAAACAGTATCCTGTTTGATTTGAGTTTGACCCCAGCCAGTATTTGAAAGCACTCGGGGGTCCAGATCAGTCCTGCTCAGCAAAGTTTGCAAGACAGCCTGGCAATCAGGATGTGTAGGCCTGTATGATCTACGTCCAGAATTGTGACTGTCACTACTTCCTGCTTTGTGGTTGCTTCCAGTGCTTTGACCTCCAACTTCACTTCCTGTAGAGCTGGAAGATCTTCCCCAACAGGGAGCCTGGGAGTTGCCTTGGTTTTCAGGAAGGGGGTGGCCCTTTTGATTGTCCCATGCTCCAGTGCTAGAATTTGGTTGGTTTGGACCACTCCATTCTCCAATCTTCAGTTCATCAGACCCAGACGGCTGTTTCCATTCTCCCTGAGACACCCCTGATGTCATTTTGTTCCCTTCACTCCATTTGCTTTCACTAGAGTGTTGAGGGCCAAAGGTCCAAGACCCATCACCCGTAGACCTGTTGCTATTATCCCAAGAATCATTTCTTGATCCATTTGATTTTTGAACAGAAGCTCCCTTCCATGAGTCCTCCCTATCTTTTCCATTGTTCCCATGATTTCCAGAATTGCTTTGACCAGAGGCACCGTCTAGTCCAGAAGGCCCCCTTACTGTACCCCAAGATCCAACACTCCCAGTCTTTCTCTCTCCAGTGCTTTGTGAAGGGGCATCAGTGCTCCTGGAGGCGTTCCCAAAGCCCATTTCAAAGGACATTCCCTTATTCTCCATTGGGTTTGGTGAACTTAAGTTCAAAGAGTTAGTGTTTCCATTTTTTGGTCCATCAGTGTTGTGAATTTGAGCCTGCTCTCTGCCAGAGACAAAGTTAACACCCGCATTTTCCATCTTTGACTGCTGTTCCCTAGAAGTCTGACCTGTTGTACTAATCTGTGCATTGGAGCTACCATTATCAGATTCTGAAATCCCTTTCCTTGAATTTCCCTCTTGAATCAGTGCTGGCCAAGCTGATGGGTTACTATTTGGGTTAAAGTTGCTGAAGCCAGAGCTGGGGCCAATTCTGTCCTGCCCACTTAAGTTCCTCCAGCTTGCTAGACCATTGTTACTGTCTGCTGCAGGATTGGAAGATTGAACAGATTTAGCCTTAGGGTCAGATTTCCAGGCCCCAAGATTACATTCGTTACCAGAGCTTACAGACTGGCACTGGTTTCCTTTTCCTTTGTTGCTAGTGGTGCTTCCTGGCAGAGTGCTCTTCTCCAAACCAGGGTTCGAGGCACTGTTGTTGTCTGTGGTGTTTTCGGAAGAAGACTCAGTATCTTTGCTGGCAATACAAGGCCACTCTTCCATGTCAGACCCGTCTACAATCACCTTGTCCCAGACATGAGTTGGGTTGGCATTGGTGCTGTTGGAGGAGGCTCCAGGACCCCAAGTGGAATTTGCATAATTTGAAGCAGCAGCACCTCCAGTTGTTGAATCTAAAAACAAAACATGATCACAATTACTCATAAGAACACAAATGATCTCCAACAGAACAGGCTATTGTTTCTATTCAGCATCTGAATGTTTATTTCTAAGATGTCATTTATATTATAAATGGAATACACTAGCTTTAAAATGCTTTTTCAAATGGATTAGACAAATTCATGGAAGAGTAATGGCTACTTCTACAGAATGAATATGAAATGGAACATCAATGGCTAGTTCATAAGCCTGTGAACACATTCCAGGAGAAACAAAACTGAAAAGGACTGTTGCTTGCAGCTGTTGCAAACTTCCCAGTGACATGGTGGAAACAAGATTTCTTGTTGGTGGAAAAAAGACTAGAATTCTTAGTCTGATCCAACAGGTTTCTTATAATTATCAAGGCTACACATTGTTTTACTATTGATGAATAATTAGTATCTGTATGGAGGGAATCTTATTAATTCTTACTATATTTCTATTTTCTTCGTAATATATAAAAAATGCTGTATAATAAAAAAACGTTTTCTAGTCTGGTATGAACTGCATTAGTACTAGTCCAAGGTTTCATACAGACAGCATCTTAAACCCAGAAGGAAAATTTAAATAAGTCTCAAAACATTGTAGATTTGGATGGGATATAAAAATAAAGTTTATTTATATCATATTAATTATCATGTCTCTAGCACAGATACATGCACACTAGAATAAACACTATTTAGTTTAATTTGTAACTATATTTGTATCAATTCACAAGCAGATAAAATAGTGCTAACATTATAGTTGGCGGCAAAGAACTATTTAGTTCCCACAATTCAAAAGTAGAAAAATACCATTAGGAATTAAAGCTACATATCTTAATCAAAAAACTAGATTCAATTCCAGTAGTAACCTCACAGACCAACAGGATTTTCAGGATATAAGGTTTTAAGAGTAAAAAGTTTCTTCAACAGATTTGAGCTTTCACTCTTGGAGGTTTATACTCTGAACATCTTGCTGGTTTCTAAGGTGCTACTGGACTTGAACCTAGTTGTTCTGCTACAACAAGATCTGAAATGATCTTGCACAAGAACCTCTAAATGGACAATTATTAAAATTACATATCTGACACTCCATTAGAGATCACTTGTTCCAACTAAAAACAATCCTTAAATCTGTAAAAGTTTAAATTTACAATATCATGGGGCATTCATTCATCCCCATACTGCTCATACTGAAAACTACATTTTTTTCATACAACTAAAGCACCATTCTTACCTGTCAGATGGGTTATCACCTGAGTTAAGACAGTAAAACTTATAATTTCTAAAAAGTGGATGTTTGAGAGAGGTCTTGTCCAAGACCTGACTTTCTGCGGAGCACAAAATTCTTGTCGCTCAGCATCTATTTTTATTCATGTAGCAAAAACATCAAATGTAGCTACCTGGCAGCTAAATTTGTATAGATTTTTCTACCATCACCTGGCTCCCTCTCAAGTCAAACACTGTTGTCTTGGAAGCATCTATTAGTACAATCCCTAAAGAGACTAAAACTTAGAAAAAAACTAATTTACACATATAAATGAGATAATTCATCACATGAGAATTCTTCACTAACAATTTAAACAAGTTATTCTTATATGCAGACAAGCATATAATGAGTTGTTTGATTATGGTTGTCATCATATATGTTATATATGTCATATATGCTTTCCCTGCCCAGGCCACACGGTCCTCTCATATCCATCCTCTTTTATCCACATTGCTCAAAGGGCAAATGTTTGCAGGGCTCAGGATCTATGCCCCTTTTTCTTCCTGTCCTTGGGCCTTTGTCATTGGTTGTTGCAGCAGCACTACACTAGAGCACCAACTGTCATCACTGTGATTGCCATGACCACATGACTTGTACTGAAGCTTGGGTAACTTTTCATAGAATCACAGAGTTGGAAGGGAACTCATGGATCATCCCCCTGCACTATGCAGGACACTCACAACCCTATCATTCATCCACTGTAACCCATCACCTCCTTGAACCTTCACAGAATCAGCCTGTCAGATGGCTATTGAGCCTCTGTTTAAAAATCTCCAAAGATGGAGAACCCACCACCTCCCGAGGAAGCCTCTTCCACTGAGAAACAGTGTCAGGAACTTCTTCCTGTTTGCTCTTCTTTCCCTCATTCTCCCTTTGCTCCCTTGGGGCCCCAAGTCTCAGCTACCTTCCCTTGTGTAATGAGGGCCTCCTAGCAATCTTCACCTTTCACAGGCAGGGCACTTACCAGGCCAAGACTATCAAGACAGCAGTGAAGAAAACTTGATGCATGTGGCAACTTGTTATGATGGCTTGAGCCACAGCAACCTCTGGTGTGGGATGTTGTGATGTCCTAGTCTGCAGTGGCCAGCAAGGACTATCAATATAGCAGGGGGACTCCATGGCTTTCAGTCCATTTACTGGCAAGGTCATTACAGGACATGGCCAAACACTTCTGGGCTGTTTGGGAGGGGGGTAGGGTTGGGCTGCATTCCAGAACTATTCCTAGCTTTGTTTTGCTTAGTCAGTGTTGGGGCGCATCACTTGCCCAACTAAGGTCATCCTGTTGGCAAGAAGAAGAGTTGGTTCTTAGATGCTGTTTTTCTCTACCTGAAAGGGTCTCAAAACGGCTCCCCACAACAGACACCCTGTGAGATAGGTGAGGTTGAGAGAGCCCTGATATTACAATTGTGATGTATTTTCTGTAAGATGACCAGATGCAGCTGGGTGTAAAAAAAAAAAGAAAAAAAAGTTAGGATGTGCGAACTAAATGTCTGTGCAAGCCAGGAGGGCCCAGGGCAATGCAGCCACCCAAAACTGTGCAGGTAGCTCCCAAGCAGGGCTGGAGGGTTGGTCCTGCCTGGTAATAACATTGTCTATCCACAGAGGGTAGGTAGACCCAAGGAAGCAGCCATCCCCAAGTGTGTAGGTGGCTCCTGGCTAGAGGTGATTCTGCTTGCAGTCACCTTTACTGCAATTAAAGGGTGGGCACAAGGAGATGCATCCACCTGCAATAATACGGGTGCATCCCAGGCCCCAGTCAGGGCAAGAGGATTGGTCAAGTCCAGTAATTATCTTGACTGTGGTGGGAGGGTGGGCCATAGACATGCAGCCTGACACCTCCCCAACCTTTTTCCTAGGGGTAACTTGTTCGGGTGTCCATAATTCTGACCCCTATTATTATTATTATTATTATTATTATTATTATTATTATTATTATTATTATTATTATTATTATTACTACCATTATTATATCCCACCACTCCTGCGGAAGCTTGTAGCCGCTAATAATACGCATAAAACCCCAATAAAATCCCATTAAAAATTTAAAACAATCTAAACCCAGCCAATCAGCCATACAGTCGAAAATATAGACCATCCAGTGCTCTGCGGCGGAAAACAACCAAATCCTATCCACTAAAAGGCCCCGGGCTGGGCAGAGGGGCTGATCTGTATTCTTTAATCTACCAATAGTAGCCCAATCGGCTCAATGAAGAGGGGGGCAATCTTCTTGGTGGACAATTAGAGGAGAGTCAGCTGGAGATGCCCCGTGATTCTGGGGTTTCTAAGACATTGGGGGCTACCCCTCCCCCACATCTCATACGGGTTTGGCAGTGCAATAGGGTTTGGGACATTTTCCCAGTTTATGCACATCCCTAGTCAACTACAGATCATGCTACTTTAATCTGGATATACCAGTGTCTAAACTTACACAGTATAAAGTCCAACCAGTCTAAGAATTCTTATTGCTGTAGGCCATGTGGTATTGGGATTGGATTTCATAGTTAACTAGAAAGTAATAGTTAGCTAACAAGCTCAGTCACAATGCGTGGCTATCTGTGCATTCATGCAGCACTCAAAGCCATACTTAAGATTAACAGAGGTTAGTAAACCGATTTTGAACTATGGTTCTATTGAAAAACACTGAAAAGGCTTCAACTGACTTAGAAGACAAAAACCTGCACCGTACTTTATTCTGGAGTCATTAGTGTATGGAAGAGGGACAGGATTTGACTACTTACATTCTTATCCATTAAAACGGAAGGGGATGTATCCCCTACCGCAGAAACTAGAGTCAGCAGCTGTAGATGTGGACTTATCTTGATGGCATCCCTGAGTGTATCTTTTTATTTTGTCCCATAGAACTTGAAAGCTGCCACTGGCTCTATCAGAAAACTGTTTTTGACAAGACTCTTGCAGAAGGAAAGAAATGTATAGTCCCTTCATGTCCTTTCTCTGTTCCAACCAAAGTGATGGAATTTTCAATAATTTCACATAGCCAATACAGATTAATAGAAAAATAATTTAACTTATGAATTCTAATTTAGAACCTCAATCTAACAATCAAGTAACCCCATAAGCAAAACAGCAGGAGTGGCAATGGTAATTTAAGCTCCATTAGTATTTTGGAACTCCTTGATCTAGGTTCAATTCAATCAAACTGCATAGTGACACATGCTTACCATTCAGCTAGTACAACTTTTTAGATAAAGTATTTAATGGTTGTCCTACTCTACCACTCATCATCCAATATTCAGTTTGCAAGGCAAAGGAGTAATCAAAAGAATAGCCTATACACATTATTTTGCCAGCCATAATTAGAATACTGAAGCAAACTTTAAAAAAAAGAAATGATACTGATATTTTCTCATGTTTTGATTTGCTTGTTCTCTCCAATTAAAGCTTTCATACCGGTTGCAGTCCCACTGTCACACGGCAGCAGCACTCCCGTCACTGGTTGTGCGTTGTTTGGATTTGCTCCAGGTGCTGGAGAAGAAGGTGGCCCTACTCCACTCCCAAGGAGCATACAGGATGGCGGAGGGGGCTGCCCACGTTTCAGTAACACTTTGTGGTCCTGCTGGCAACGGAATCGCGGCGGCACCTCCCGAGGCATGTAGCGGGCGGCGCTTGGCGGTTGACCGTTCGGCACTGCCACCCTTTTGGCATTGTTGCCACCGTTGACTGGTGGCGATGGAGAACTGCCAATTGGGCTGGCAGTCAATGGTTGGCTTAAACTTGGTTTTGTCGCTTCGGGCACTAAAACGAAAAAGGAAAAGAGTTCTAAGTTGTTGAAACAATTATCTAAATTATAACTACAGACCAAATGATATGGATGATTTTTCTTTTAATGTATTGTCTTTCCAACATGATCTGTGATTTTCCCATTTTAATAATAAACCATTGTTTACCATTAAAGTACGTTAGAATTAAAAAGAAAAAGGCCACACACCCTATCAGGTGAGTTCAAAAAGGTGCAAAAAGTTTATCATAGGGCACTTTCCCATATTTTTGAAATCAACTGAATCAACAACATGTATCAGGCCCCCAGAACCCCTTCTCCCATACAGATATGCCCATTAAGCACATTAAAGGGCAATCCTGAGTTGACTAACCTATGGGGTTACAGTTATCATGTTAACATTCAAATTCTTAGTGATGTTATCATTATTACTGGATATTATTTTTATTACTATTATTGCTGTTGCTGTTATCTGATGCTATCACTGAACCATATTGTATCAGTCTTATGACTTCCATGTTCTCTGTAAACTGCCCTGAGATGCGAGGTAAGGGCAGTATATATAAATATAAGAAAGAAATATATCAAGAAAAACACTCAATTTTACACTAGTACCAATTAAAGATGGCTATTAGCACCATCCAGGTTCCAATGGTTATTTAATCCATGGAGTTCCTAGTTATCTTTCAGGAAAGATGTCTGGAAAAGAGAAGGCTGTGAATGTAGATAACCACCTTGGTGAACCCCCAACATCAATCCGTATAGGTAACAGAACTTCTGATAATCTTTGGCAGTTTTGTATAGTGGGAAGTAGGTTGGTATTCTATCACAATGCACAGTCAAGACAGAAATAAAAGGAAAGTGAATACAACCATGCCCGTAGGGTGTCATGGAGGAGCTCCTCCCTAGCTCCTACCATAAATATAATCAATGCAGAAGACAAAAAGAAAGGGAGAAATTAAAGTCTGATAAAAGAACAGCAAGAAAGAGAGTGATTAAAGTTAACTTGCTTTTGTAAACAGGTATTCATTTGCTTGCCTATGGTAAGCAAAATAGCATTCAGGCAGGGAGCTTCTGCAAAGTCTCGGTTTATGCTGAAATTTCTCTCATAGGTGTCAATGGATAGACCTTTTTACTTTTTTGTGGGTTATCTTGTTTAGAATGTATTGTCATGTCAGGTTATCACAGGCACTGAATTATCAAATCATAACGATCAAACTATTTCCTGTCCTTTATCACAAAGAGGTAGATATATTAGGTAAGGGGAACTTGAAACAAAGAACTGAATATCTGTATCACCTTCAAAGACATCTGTCTTAATATTCAAAGGAGATACTGGATGCCAATACAAAATACCCATAGATCTCACTTAATTCAGCCAGTAAAACAACCCAAGAAGAAATCTGGTGCACTAAAGATGTAAAACAGAACAGAAATTTCTTCAAATGCAAAAGAAGAAAATAAGGCAACCAGGTAAGTATTAGGATTGCTTGATAATAAGACTATTACAGGAGTTTAGAAAGATAGCCCAGAAAATTGTAGAAAAGTTATAGCAATTATTTGCATTAGTCTTCAACACAGAAGATGTGGGACAAATTCAAATATATGACCCAGTAATCTCCCACAGAGGCTTAAGACATCTTTGGGTGTTTTTCACCCCTCTCCACAGGGAGGCAGGTTTGCTTTTTCCCCTTCCTGATCCAGTAGAGGGCGTGACTTCTCGCCCCAGTTCTTTTCTGCCTCGCAAACAGGGAGGTTAGGCTTTTTGGAGCTCTAACAGCATTTACTACTTTTTACTCTTATTCTTATCTTTCCTATCTTCCTCCTCCTCAAGTAGCCTCACAGCCAAACACTGATGAGACCTCTCGGGAGACTACAGTAAAGCCAGATGGGCAATCCTCTGTTTCCTCTGATATTATTAATGCCATTAATGCTTCTATTGCTATTGCTAAGCATATGCAATCTATTTGACAAGCACTAGAAAGTAGGCACAGGGGCAGGAACAAGTTGGACTCTTCTCCCCCAACCCCCCTGTAGGCACGATACTGATACCGCGCACTCCAAACATTCCTGGCCCACCAAAGCTGCTAGGAAAAGAAGGTTCAGCCCTGTGGTGAGCATGACCATCCTTCAGCAGTGACACTAAGATAAGATCTGATATTGGATTCCTTACTGATGAGGAGCTGCTCAGGGAGGTCCCAAAGATGTCTTTCGCCTCTGGGGGAGAACAACCAGTAGCTTATCTTTGAGGGGTCCTTCTCCCCAGAGGTACAGGAAGACCATCCCTCCTAGAAGATTTTTACCATGATCTTCTCTTATGCTGTTTTAAGTTTTCTGTTATTGTATTCCAAGAGTTGTAATACAGTTATGACTAGTATCAAAGCCCATTTTAAAAATGGGTTTTGAAAGGGGCGGCAGGGCATGAGAGGGTGGCCCTGAAGCTCCCCCCCCTGTCCGGCTCCCAGGTGACTTCTGCGTTAGGGACCAGCAAAGGGACAGGCCTGCCGCGTCTGCGATGCGGCAGGGCTGTCCCTTTGCCGGCCCCAAAGCTCCCCCCCGCCCGGCTCCCGGGCGACTTCTGGCTTTGGGGCCGGCAAAGGGACAGCACCGCTGTGCCTGCGACAGGGCAAGGCTGTCCCTTTGCCGGCCCCGAAGCTCCCTCCACCGCCCGGCTCCTGGGCGACTTCTGGCTTCAGGGCCGGCGAAGGGACAGCCCCGCCGCATCTGCGACGTAGCTGTCTCTTTGCCGGCCCTGAAGCTCTCCCGTCCGGCTCCCGGGCAACTTCTGGCTTCGGGGCCAGCAAAGGGACAGGCCTGCCAGTTCCTTCACCGGCGCCGAAGTCCCCCCCCCCCCGCCTCCTGGCCGAGGCCCACAGGGCAGGCTGGGCCAGCTGGTAGCCTACCTGCCGTGTTGGCAGCCATGTGGTGGGCCCAGTCCGGGGCCAATCGGCAGCCACAATTGGGCCCTCCACTTTTCAGTCTGGGCCAAATTGGGCCCACCCCCCCTTACTGCTTTATTTATACCGCTCACACGGAGTGGTTAAAGATTATATCCCTCATGTTTCTAATACCTGTTATAGAGTTTGTATTTAGTTTTTGTGCAGAACTCAAGGATTCCACGGAAGTCTCGAACTGGGGCAAGAAGTCACACCCTCTACCAGAACAGGAAGGGTAAAAAGCAAACCTGCCATCCTGAAGAGAGGGGTGAAAAACATGAAAGATGTCATTCTTCACCACTGGGGAGAAGGACCTCTCACAGGTAAGCCACTGGTCATTTTATTTATTTATTGGATTTATAACCTGCTGCTCTCGAAAATTGACTTGCAGCGGGTAACATAAAAGAAAATCCATACAATTAAATTCAATAAACCCCCCATTAAAATCCAATCCCAATACACAAAATCTTAATTAATGGCAAAAATCCCATGGCCCTCGTTAAAACAGGAAGGCCTTCGTGAGGGTAGCATGGGGGAAGCATGATGTTCAATACCAGATATTTGTAAGAATACATCTGACAAATGATGTCAATTAGAGGTAATGAAAGATGAAGATGCAGATCTGATAAGTTAAACTTGTGGTCCAAACCTATGGCCATACTACGATACTGGAAAACATTAATGAAGTCTTGCCTTAATAAACTTTGGAGAAATTTAAATGGAAGTGACTTTCAAAACCCTTTTGAATATTAACTAGTTCACACATACATATTCTCACTTGTAATAATATCAAATGTTGATTCCTGTACGCCATCAATTAGTACTTTCATACCACTCAGACACAATACATTGTAATGAAGCCACTTTACTAGAGTGCAAGTCATCAAATGTAAGGTAATCAACAGAAATTTACATGGATGTGTGACCCAATCTTTAAAAAGCTAACAGGTAGAGCAGCTTTTACAAAGTAGTGTAGACAAACAGTATAATGCCTACTGTGAATCTCAACAGAAATCAGCAATATATACTCAATCATAAATAGTTTGGAGTAAGAGATGGTCATGTTTACAGAAGATGCAAAATTGCACAGGAACATACAATGCGGACACTCTAAATTAACAAAAGCTATTCTCAAACTGAGTAACAGGTAGCAAATATGGTTTAAAATATAAAGTGATGCACAACAGACAAGACATACCCTCCTTCAAAACCTCAATAATAGCCACATAAAGTGAATAGATTTAAACTACCTACATCTTAAGTCATAGTATAAGGTTCACTGCAAACATCAGTGGAATGAAATTAGGAAGTTATGCATCAAATTTATTAAGCAAGAGGAAAAAACAAACAGGAATGGTTATAATATCAAGAATTTATTACATAATAATGACACTAGCCAATAGGCTTGTACGATTCGGCTGCCCCCTCCGGGCATAGCCAGCGCCGCGCCGCGGGCGGAACCACGCAGCCCCCCCCCCACAGTGCAGTGCTGGCTGCGCCTGGAGGGAACGGCTGCCGAAGCGCCCGAATCACACAAGCCTACTAGCCAAAGTTTACAATAAAGTAAGTGATACCCATCTTCCTATTTACAGTATTTGCTGGCGTATAAGACTACTTTCCCCCCTGAAAAACACGCCTCCAAGTGGGGGGGTCGTCTTATACGCCGGGTGCACTTCAGTTGGGATAGGCCCATAGTGGCCTATAGTACTGTATTTTGAGTGGAAATGTTGGGGGGTCATCTTATACGCCGGCAAACACGGTAATTATCTCCATGAGCCAGAGTTCTCCAGGATAGGTTTCATCAAAAAATGAAATAACAGCTGAAAACTATGCTAAGCCAAAATTTATGAAACCTTGTATATGTGAATTATACAAGGAGCTAACACACGGTTCATCTTTTATTCTAGAACCACAATAGAAGGCCACAGGGTTGCAGAACAAGTTTAAAAGGGAGCTAAGTAAATCAACATATATCAATATATAATATAAACAAGTGTTTAAGTTATGGTTCCTCTATCGTAGCGGTCCCCAACCTTTTTATGGTTGAGGACCGGCTCCGGGGGTGGGGAAGAGCCAGTGGCCTGGGCGCCACGCATATGCATTTGTGTCTGCCGGCATGCCGGAGGCCGTGCCTGCCTCTCCCCCCCCCCCTCTTGCAGCAAGAAGCTAGCTGGGCCGCGAGCGAAGCAGCCGCTTCTCTCACAGCCTGGTGAGCTTCTCGCTGCAGGGGGGGAGGCAGGTGTGGCCACCAGCAGCCCGTTAACAAGGCCTCCACGGCCCGGTACCAGGCCGCAGACCAGGGGTTGATGACCCCCGCTCTATAACAGCCTTTTTCAAACTTTTGACTGAAGGAACTCCTGAAATATTTTTCAGGCTTTGAGGAACCCTGGAAATGGTCACATGCCCCTTCAGAGAAGTGGGCATGGAAATAAGATGCAGGAGTCAGCCATTTACTGCTTCGATGGTGGAAAAAGAGACCAGGCCTAGAGAGCAACAGGGAAAGTTGGCTCCAGTGGCATCTAGTGATGTCAGTAACTACCTGAACTTCTGGGAAAAGCCATATAACATCTGGGGAACTCTTGCACAACCTTCAGGTTCCCTGGAACCCTGGCTGGAAATTCCTGCTCTACAGTATTGGAGGGCCTGTGTCTAAATAAAAATGTTTCAGTGTGGATTATGATTCCTGCAAAGCAGGCCTAAATGTATAGATCAGTAGGAACACTAAACATATTCATTTTCCATTATAATATAATTTTTATTAACCAATTAAGAGTTACCACTAATTCCCCAAAGTAGAGCCAGGATTGCCCCCCCCCCCCCCACAATTCCGGTACTCATATAAATCAAATAAAAATGTAGGTGCCTAACCAGCACTAAGTATATTTTGAGACTGGTAAAGTGAAATTGCACCATTACATTCTATATATCAGGAATATGATGTTTATCTGTCAAGATTCTCTCCAGACACCATTAAACAAGGGACTTGCTTCTTTGGATCTTGTTTTCAAGTGTGCTCTACATAATAATGGCAACACCTATCTATTGGGTTGCTAATCCTCCTTGTTGTATTTAACAGCCCCCTTTTGTATGTGTAGCCATATACGCACATGTGAATACATACGTAGGCACACAGTTTTACAATCTGAGAGTAACACCTTATGGCTTGAATCCTATGAATAATTTCCAGGTACATAACATAGCCTCTGCTGAGGAGTGTGCTTCTAGTAGCACTTCCATTGATACAAGTGCTGACTGCAAACCACCGTTGCTAATGCTCTAATGCTCTCACAAAAGCTAACAGGAGAGGAGGTACAATGCACAGTAGAGGGTTATCTAGCATGCATGAAATTTGTTCATAGGACCCAGGTCAGTGCATTTGATGAACTGTGCTCTGATCATGAATGCTTATGTTACAGTAAGTTTGGTGAGTTGTGGTTTCTGCTTTGTAACAGACTAACCTATATTTGTGCATGGCTTCTGATTAGCTATTTTGTCCAATGCTCTGCTCATGCAATGTTACTTCATATTAGTAGAATAGAATAATATTTTCCCCAATAAGGGTACATAAATTTTGATAAGGCCTATTCAAGGGCCAAGATAAGTTCTTATAATTGTAGAAAAATAAAGGTCTCTTACCTTTGGTTTTTTGATCTGTGACCTGTAAGTTAAATAATAAAAAAATAAAAGAGATTTCTTATGGTTAAGTTCAGCCTGTTTTCAAGGTGAAACTATTCATATATGAAAAGGTAACTTGTTTAGGCATATGCAAATTTTAACAAACAGCCCCAAAACAAGAATGTCTAAGACACAGTTTGAAATAGGTTTGGAAATCATGGTTTGGCTAGCACTAATGATAATTTGCCTAGTCTGATCAAAGGGAACTGGGAGATGGAGGAAGGAATTACATTATGAGGAAAGGAGACTCATGCAAGGTTGTTCCTGGTCATTCAAGCCATGGTTTATATTTCCATTGTCTCAAGCAGGCCAGAACTATGCATTCCATAATACTTTCCACATGCTGCTAACACTCAGCTACTCCCTGTGATGTATAAACTGATACCTTAAGGTATTCTAAACTTTGATCTAAAGTTCAGCAAATGCATAATCATTTAAATAAGCCTTTGAAGGAAGACTGCATCTATTAGGGTCGTTCGTTCGTTCATTCATTCATAACTTTTTATACCACCCCTCTCAGAAAGACCATCTTGGGGTGGCGTACAACAGTTCTAAAACTGTTAAACTGTCCAATCTAGCCCCAATAAGGTTCCAATTTGGTCAGTTGTTAATTATTCAGGGAAGGTACCAAGCACCATAAAATACAGTATCTTCCCATTGTTCACACCCTCAGGAAAGGGAATCATACAAATACAGCTTCTAAGTATAGATAGTATAGAAGAAAATAATTACTTTTTTTTAAAGCCCTACAAATCAGAACTTTACTGTTAATCTATATGATCTGAAATAAAAGTTGGTCTCAGTATGAATAACTATTGTTCAAAATTTACAGACAATTTCAGATACAGATGAACTGGAATTGAACTAAAGATGAAATGGCTTCAGTTTGTGCTATTATTATGTAAGTTTTACAGTTACTATATAATAATGTCAAATATGCCTCTAGGAGATCCCCTGACATTCTATGTTTAGGAACATGAAGCTATATAATTCTGAACCTGCCAGTCACAAGTACTTCACATAATAAAGTGAAATCCCTCAGATCATCATGTGTCATGCTTCCGGATAACTCCCAAAAGAATTTGCTGAGCCAGTCCCTAATTCTGGTTGGTGCAGAGTTGCAGTCTATAATAATGAAAGTACAATGTTGTTTGAAGCAACCTAATCAAATCTCTCATTTACAATAACACACACAGAAACAACCCTCTCTTCTTCCAACTGTGCAAAACAAAGTAGAACATACCCTTGTATCTGAAACAGAGCTGCCCAATAACATCTATACTGAGTGCATTTTAGTCACAGAGCCCTAGTTAGCAAAAGCTCACCGGTTTTGCTAGTTACCATCTGAAATAGGTTATAAGCAGATTCCAAATAGCTTAAAAGCAGACTCCAATCCAAAGCAGCAAGCAAGCAGCACTCAAAATACTACAAGGGAACTAGTAATTCAAATAGAAATGTAACAATTTTAAAGGACACACCAAACATAAGCAATAATATGTTCAAGTGAAGTTCCTCCTCCTCAAATGCCTCAACTAAAAGGTTCATCTGGCTCCTGCTTAGTTCATTCCAGGGAGGAAAACAATAGATCTGGACATAATAGCTGGGCCAGTTGTTCTCTAACTGTGAATCTTAATTCAAAAGTGGGTCACAACTTTTTTGCATGCAGACTGTGATGCCAAGAAGGAGGAGAGAGAACAGAATGAGCTGCAAGAAGACTTTGGAAAGTTCAATGACAAATTTGAGTTTGCTACTCCATAATGTGAAAAAACTCCATGAACTAAGTAGTCTATGTCTTTAGAAGTACTAAACATGAGAAGTACAACAAACTGGCAGTCAATGATTTCAACCCGCACCGGATGGGAAAAGGGATTATACTGCAAGAGGTTTTATCACTGTATTTTATCGTACTTTATAGAGGTTTATTATTGTAAACCGCTATGAGTTGGCTTGATCTGGGAGTGGCAGTCAATAAATTCAATACATATAAATATAATAAATAAACTTTCCCTATATTAACTAAAAAGATTCCTTTGTTCTAATTTGAAAAAAGGAGAAACTACTTTACTAGTAGATATGAGAAATACAGAAAGTTCAGAAGTGGGTTCATTTCAAAAAGTTTGGAAACCAATGAGTTCTGCATTTAGGGAGGAAAAAGCAAATGCATCATTATACTGTCTTGGCAGTAGTATGTGCAAAAAGGATCTAGAAGTCTTAGACTGAACATGAGTCATTAATGTGACTCGGTGGCTAAAAAGGCAAATGGAATTTGGGGCTGTATCAAAACTATAGTGTTGAGATTGTGTGAAGTGATGGTACCGCTTTATTCTGTTCTGGTTAGACCTCCCTTAGTGTACTGTGTTTTGTTTTAGAAAAGACAAACTGGAGTGAATCCAGAAGAGGACAACGAAAATGGTGAAGGGTTTGGACACCAAGATGTATGAGGAAAGGTTGAGGAAGTTTGGTCTGTTTAGCCTGAAGAGAAAATGACCAAGAGGTGATAGGGTAGCCATCTTCAAGTACTTGAAGGGCTTTCACATACAGGATGGAGCAAAGTTGTTTTCTTTTGCCCCAGAGGGTTGGATCAGAACCAATGGCAATACATTGATTCAAAAGAATTTTCAGATAAACAGCCAAAAGAAGTTCCTGACAGAGTGGTTCTCAGTAGGACAGGCTTCCTTGGGAGGTGGTGGGTTCTCCTTCTTTGGAAGTTTTTAACCAGAGGCTAGATCGCCGTCTGGCAGAAATGCTGATTCTGTGAACTTAGGCAGATTGTAAATGGGTAGACAGAAGGGATTCTGTCGGTGCCCAGCTCGTGTGACCCTGGTTCTTGTCTCCCTTTCTTGCATGCCCATGGAAATGCCAACTGCCACTTTGGGGTAGGGAAGCAAAGTTATTTCAGGCCAGACTGGACATGGATTCTGGTTTTCTTTGGGGGGGACATTATCTGGGCATGGAATTGGGGTCACTGTGGGTGGACAGGTAGTTGTGAATTTCCTGCAGGCCCCGTTCCAAGATTCTACCAAGGAACTACAAAGTAATCTTACAACTGTTCCAGTGATTATACTTGCGGGGAACACTTCTGACAATTATCTTGGCTTGGTTGATCCTGGGTGACAGGAAGGACAAAGCTGTAGGGGCTCCTTAGCGTCAAAGCTCTCTTTCACACAGAGAGATGGTTATCTGAGGCAAAAAGGGCTGAGATGGATCAGAAGCATCTATTCCAGGCAGATTCCCACCCCACCCCTGCGGCCAGCAGCACCCTTCTTAAAGCCACTAGAACATAGCAGAAGACAAATTCCTAGAGGGCCAGATTCAAGAAGGGAGCTAGAAAGGGGAAAATAAAGGGCAAGAATAATCATCAATGGGATAAAACATTTTTGCAATGAAAAAGGCTAAAGGGTTTGAAATTAGGTAGTTTAGAACCTTATTATGGGGGACACAGAGATTGAAGAATTATGAATTATTATGAAATTTATTTTCTGGGCAAAGCACAGAAGAGAGCTGTTTAGAATTCAAAGGCCATCCAATTAAACTGATGGTCAGAGTCAGGTGAGACAAAGAAAGAACTTCACACAGTGCATGATGAACACAGATTTCAATAGCACCTAGCAGTTGCTACTGGTTTAGAAGATTTAAAAACGGGATTAGAAAAATTCATGGAAGCCAGTTCTTAGAAGTATTTGCCATAATAGTTAAGTGTCACCTGTGTATTCAAGGACACTGTATGTCTCTGAATACCAGATGCTTGGGACAAACAACAGGGAGGGATTATTCCTGTCATTCATGTTTAAGTGGTTCTTGGAGATACCTGGTTTGTTATCCTCAGGAAAAAAAAACATGGTGCATTATAGAGAACGCTGATCTAATTCAGCAGGACCATTATGCTCTCATTAAAAGAGTAATACGATATCTTCACCGGTTCACAACAAAAGTTGTACCTGTACACTTTTAGAATACTTTGTAACAGTAGTCAAGACAATGATCAGCAGAAAGCAAATGTTACATTTGCTCTCAAATTTTATAAAAAGTAGGCAAAAGTAAGTCTTTTGTGGCGCAGAGTGGTAAGGCAGCAGATATGCTGTCTGAAAGCTCTGCCCATGAGGCTGGGAGTTCAGTCCCAGCAGCCGGCTCAAGGTTGACTCAGCCTTCCATCCTTCAGAGGTTGGTAAAATGAGTACCCAGTTTGCTGGGGGGTAAACGGTAATGACTGGGGAAAGCACTGGCAAACCACCCTGTATTGAGTCTGCCATGAAAACGAGAGGGCGTCAGTGCTTGCACAGGGGATACCTTTACCTTTACTTTTATTATAAAAGGTAGCTTTGGTACATGCCCTAACGGCAGCTAAATATTTGGTCTCTGTCATCAGTGAGAACAGAGAATGCTAAACATAAAGAACTATGAGATATGGTGTGTATGTGTGTGTGTGTGAGTGAGTGTGAAACCTGTACAACTGGTGTTCAACACTGTGGTTGTGATATTATCTATGGACCAATATTATGAGTTGCATAGTGCAAATTGTGCCAAATGTTTCACAAATTTGATTAAGAAATTTGATAGGCAGAGATGACCTTCTGCCTTGCCTGTTTTTCCTCATCAGCTCCACTGCATCTAACAGGCTGCTGTATATGCATTTCTTATTATAAAGGTTGAGAATCTATTATGAACTATTCTTCAATAGTTTTAATTCTGGAGGGCAAAAAGTTATTCCTCTTTGATCAATCTGTAAAAATTTGGCCCTTCCTCTTGGCTCAAATAGACTGTTTATGCACTGGAGGTTTCATGCCAGGCTGCAGGCTGGAGTTTTAGTTGTGGGTGCACCTCTTCTTGCACCCACACGGTGGAGCATTTGGTGCGCCTCATCCACCCACGATTTGTGCTCCTGCATGGGAGCTGGGGCAGTGAAGTTTCCAGTGCGTAAACGGTCATGAAGATGCTTTCTGGAAAAAAGCCTTAACCCTAGTAAAGAATAGTAATTTCTATTAATAAGTGCCCTATATTTTTATCCATCTCCTTTTTGTCTGATCACTTTTCCCAATGGACTTCACCAAATTTATGAATTAAATCTCCCCCAGAGGTTCTTCATACATGAGCATAATAGTAAAAACGTTCTAATATAACATTAATGTACATCATAAAAAATAAAATTGCAAGAACAATGCTTCAGACATCAGCCTGCCAATCTATAGAATTTACTTTTATAATGTTCATGTACAATGCCCTCAGAAAGCATTTATAGAAATGCTTAATCTGCTAAGACTTGCTCTGGTCAATTTCTCCCACACTTGGCTACTTTTAAATATCACTGCAATAATATGCCTTTGTTAAGCAATAACCTGTGCCCCCCCATAAAATTCTCAAATGTTACTTAGTTGCTGAATCCTTCTGAAGAAGTGTTTGAAACAGTAATTTTCTGTTATGATGGGCAACAGAGTTATATTTCAGTGACAGCAATAAAATGATTTTGTAACCAACCTGAAACTAGTAGGCAACTGTGACGCACATATTTCACCACATTTTCTATAGCTCTTGTAACCATATGTCAATAAACAGTTCAAAGCTACTTAGTAATAAACTGAAAATTATTAATATTCTTATATGTACATGTAATCCTTGAACAAATAATCTCTTTCTCTCCCTTTTTACTGGTTTGTGTTCAATGTATCAGATTAAACAAGCTACAGTTAGCGTTTTTGAATTTAATAATAATAACCCTCCTAGATCTAAATATTTATAGTTCTTAAAACTGCTAAGCACTGTAATTCCATTTAGGCTATTATACCCTAAGAATTGGATTGCAAAGCATTCCAGAATAATTTTTATGACCAGAATGAACCATTTCCAAGTGCAGTGGGATCCTGCACTGACTCAGGTTTAAGATGGCTGATGTGACTGCATGTACAATTCAGTATATTTCTTCCTATTTATCATCCAAAAGCTAGTAGATCTTTTTGACTAGCAGAGAAGGAAGCTGATGTATAAACACAGCATCATGAAGGAGGTAGAGGAACAGGCACTAGCATGATAACAGAAGTATTAAGTAGAGTACCTCTTGAAGTAAGGGCTGGTGTTTGTACTAGTCAACATAAAAAATAAATTATCTTAAATTTGGCAGTCAAAAACTTGGGGTACCTTCTGAGTAGATTCTTTCTTCTTCTTATCCTCTTTCTTTCTTTTCTTGTCTTCCATTAACTGTTCTTCCTTTTCTTGCTCCTTCTCTCTATTAAAAGTTTAGAACACAACATTATTTGTATTTTAAAATGTATTAAAATTTAAAATACAAACATACAAAATCCCATTTTAGCCCACCTATAACATACATAATTCCCTCCATGACTCAGTAAGACACTAAACAACATTTTAATTAAGTACAGCCACTGTGATTTGAAATGTATTATTTATTATTTTTTTTATACCGCTGCTCTCAGACCTGCGGACTCGTGGCTGTTTACAATAAGCACAGCAATCCAACCACGAGCCTACTTTTGAATGTATCTAAACAGTGGCTCTGAACTAAACATAATAGAAACATAGATCCAAAGAAACCACCAGTACACAGGACTGAGCTCATGCAGCTGGAGGGTTGATTTTACTCTGATATCTCACCAGTTCTATTAGGTGAAAATGTAAAACAATTTTCCTCCTTTCAGGATACTCTTCTTCCTTTCAGGTATTTTTTTTCTGTACCATGACTAAAATTTGGAAGAACCACACAATACTTCATAATATTCCTCAGCGGAACAGGCTTCCTTGAAAGGTGGTAGTTTCTCCTTCCTTGGAAGTTTTTAAGCGGAGGCCAGACAGCCACCTCACAGAAATGCTGATTTTGTGAATTTAGGCAGATTGTAAACAGCTGGGCAGAAGGGACTGTGTCCATGCTTGGCTCTTGTGGCCCTTTTTTGCATGTCCAGGGAAATACCAATCACCGCTTAGGGGTTGGGAGATGAATTTCCTCTAGGCCAGACTGGTCAGGGATTCTGCATTTTTTGGGGGGATGTAAATCATCTGGCCATGGAATTGGGGGCACTGTGGGTGGGCAGGTAGTTCTGAATTTCCTGCATTCTGCAGGGAGTTGGACTAGATGACCTTGGAGGTCCCTTCCAATTCTATGATTCTAAATCAAGTGTCAGTTGGGGTGGGGAGCTTATCCATGCCAGCCTCTGAAATCACAGATAATTCCAGAGATGACTTATTCATTATGGCTTGAAATTGGTTTAATGTGTCTGTTGCAAGCTATGTCCTAATTTTTTTAAAGCTTGCTGTATTCCAGTTTTAATGCACATTATTATTGGTTTTAATGTTTATTTTTGTATACTAGCAATGCTAGGTGTTTTTGTTGCCTAAAATACAAGATAAAATTCTCAATTACAAATAAAAAAGCAGTATTTGTGCTACAACTGTAAAAAGTTATAATCCACTATTTCCCAAAATTCCTTATATCTTGTGATTTGTAAGTGTAGACAGCAAGGTGTTAAGACTCTGAAGGAAAGATACTACAGATTAAAAAAAGGAAAATAAAACACCTGATCATTTTATGAAATGGTCATCTAATCTGTTACGATAAAGAGGGCAGAGGGAAAGTTTTAAGGAGGTTAGCCAGTAAAATCCAGGACAGTGTACAAAAGCTCTGCATATATCTCCTTATAAGACTGGAGACTGAACCACAAAAACAGCTGGCATTAGAACTGCTGTAATTAAACCACAACATTTTCATTTAACCCATGTACATTAATACAAAGTTTATTGTGAAGATGGTGCATTTATGAGTAGAGTATGTGTGTGGGGGTTAGCTGCATTGTAAATAGCATTCTATAGTACATCCAAGCTGTAAAGAAAGCAAAAATTAATTAGCAGATCTCTGAAACTAGGTTTGAGTAGCAAAAATCCAATGCAAACTTAAAATTTAAATATTTGCGTTATAAAGCAGAGCACAATAAAAGAAAAAATATGTGCCCAATTTCTAAACAATTAATTCTTCAAGGTTTTAAGCATTAACTACTTCTCATGCAACTCTTGCCAATTAGGTGATTTCTCTCAAAAAATAGCTGTCCCTAGACTAAATAGCATAATTATACATATGGGTCTATTTTCTAAAGATTATTTTCTACCCAAGAGCTTTATAAAAGGTTATCAATAAACTTTGCAAAATAGAACTTAATCCTGTAAGAAAAACTGATATGCATGCTTACTTAAAATGCCAGAGTGTTCTTTAAATTACCTCTATTAATGAGCACGCCACTTTACAAACTAGCAATAAAAAGACAGGGTAGTGATTTAAGAATAGTATCTCATGTAGCATGAGTAACAAAAGTTGAATTATTTCAGTGGAAGCGTTCTGCATAGTGCTGACAGCCAAGTTGTCAAAATGGAAAGCCTAACTGGGAAATTATTCAAGCATAAACTACAATTTTCACCAGGGGGGAAGGGGGAGAGCAAGAGGCATATTTTCACCAGGTTCTACAGGAACAGCAATGGACACAGAAAAAGCAGAAATGGGAGAATATATAGCAAAGCCAGACTTGCTGACAAAATCAGATTGGAATAATAGTAGTATTGGTCTCAAAGAGGCTTACAATCACCTTTCCTTCCTTTCCTCACAACAGATACCCTGTGAGCTAGGTGCGGATGAGAGAGCTCTAGCAGAAGCTCTAACAGAACTTTGATGAGCCCAAAGTCAATCAGCTAGATGCATGTGGAAAAGTGGGGAATCAAACCTTGCTCTCCAGATTAAAAGCCACTGCTCTTAACCACTACACCAAGGTGACTGGATGGTGACACTGTTTGCAGATCAAACTGAAGTATCAGAATGACAATTTATAATATGGGATTAAAAGGAACAATAAGATGGAGGTAGAGTTCATCAATAAACCGGGAGTATTGTAAGAACAGGACAAAGAAAAGCTAGACACACATGAATATGTTAGGGAAACACAGCTTTTATTTTTTTCTATAAAACCACGTGATTCCCCAAGTTTACCTAAGAATCTGCCTACTATCAGTATGACCCTGATCCACTGATTTATATATCCTGCAGATAGGGCCACATGTTATTAGAATATATAATTGCAGAGGTCAATAAGATTTACTCCCAAGCATGAATGCACATTAAAAAATCAAAGACACACTATGATCTCTTGGCATATTAAATTTATATAGATATTACAGTTGAGAAGGTGACGGTGCAGGTTTATTCACAACAGCTATACCCACCCTTCTCCCAACAGTCAGGACCAAAGGTAGGTGACAAAGTACAAAAATAATCATCTACAAATCACACAGTTTAAAAATCAATATTAAAAGTTAAGCTAGAGCCCATTCAATGTGGCCCATAAGCTCTTCTATGGCTGTCATACAGCCTTGACAGAACGTCTCAAGAGGAGGTGTTTGCCTTACCATTTCCAGATCATTATTCTAATAGGCTGCCAATAAAAAAGACCTCAGTACTTATGCATGTGGTCCTAATGGATGGTGTAGCGGACCCCCCCCCCTGGCTATTTCATATGGATATTTTCCGCCCTGTGCTGTGGAGAGGGAAGGAAAGAAAAGACTAATTCCTTGCTCATCTGCCTTTCAATTGTTAATTGATCTGGCCAGGAAGAATGTACCTGGAAGGGGGGGGGGATGTTTCTTCTTCCGAGAAATTCCTCGGAATCCAACAGGACAAAAGATGCAGAGGCTATACAAGCCCCACATGATGACAACTCTTAATGGTCCGTATGTCTAATCAATTGAAAATCCATGTGAACAAGAAAATGCCCTTTCAGACCTATGAAAGGGGGATTTTCACACCTAGGAATGTTCTGTATCAATCCACAATATTTACAAATAATCCTTTTTAACAGCAGAGGTTATGTTGGAAAATTCCAATGAGAAAATTATATTATTCCTCCAATCTCTCACTTTTGTCTGAAAAAGAGATGGCTTGCTAATAGTGTCAGCTCTAGATCTAGCTTTTTGAACTACTCTTTTTGGATAACCTTGCAAACATAAAACTGCTATTCCACTTGCAATGGAGGAACTGGCCATATAGTAAATCATTCCGTAACTTATAAGGGTGATATGAACTAAAATGAAGAAGTGAATTCTAATCAGAAGTCTCTCTCTCTCTCTGTGTGTGTGTGTGTGTGTGTGTGTGTGTGTGTGTGTGTGATTCTTCCCAGAATTCCTGGGAACAAAGTTTCCAGTTGAAGGGGACAGAAGGGTATATAGGATGCTGACCAGAGGAGGAAGAGGACTACTACCTGCTTACCATCATCGTAGAAGTCTGCTCTTGGGAGAAGAGTTGAGCAGCCAACTTGGCAGCCATCCTCCCTGATCCTTGACCAGGAAATTGTAGCTGGTACAGAATGCAGCTGTTAGGGTCCTTGCAGGGACATCTTGAAGGACCCACATCCAGCCTGTGTTGAGGCAGCTGCTCTGGCTACAGGTGGTGTTCCGATGTCTGGGTCCAACATGTCTGAGAGACCACCTATTGCCCCATGCCCCCTGCAGGACCCATCACTAGGCAGGTACAAATCAGTCAGTGGTTCTTGGGTCAGGGCCTTCTCTAAGCCCCAACCTAGTGGATGAGCTCCTGGAAGAGCTGAGGACCCTGCAGGAGCTTTCTCAGTTCTGCAGGCCTTGCAAGACACAGCTCTTTCACTAGGCATTTGGTTGAGGCGAGAGCGATTAAGGGTTGGGCCCTCCTTGGCTTAACTTGAGGCCAGAGCCTCCTTGGCTTAACTACAACACTATCCGATTATATGATCCAATTATTTGATCTCCCTACTATTTTCCCTGAAGCACAGGTTTCAAAGGGAGTGCCAGGAGTTCGGGATTTGGGAGGGTTTGGGGGATGGGATTGTTCCCATCTGTTTGTGTGCTCTGTATTTTAAAGGTTGGGGGTTTTATGCTTTTATTGTGGGGATAACTTAACCTGCCATGAGGCAGTTGCCTGGGAGTCATCATCATGAAGCTGAGGGTGGGATGATAATGGAATGAAACTTTGGGAACCCCTTAAGCAAATTTTATCCAGTTTCTTTTGTCCCTTTTGCTTAACTCTGTGCTGTGCTGTGCTAAAGATCTGCTTATGAACATTGTTTTAATACATATAAATAAATCTTTTATAGTTTGAAGCTGCTTATGGTTCTGTGATCCACATAGTACCCCCCCATCTCAGACATGCTAGCCCAGGACAAAAGGAAAACCAAGTATAAGGAGGGTGCTTGGCAAGCAGCTTCTCTTCTGGAGGGGTGTACCCTTGCAGGACCCATGCTGGGGCTGTGGGGAGACCTAGAGGTTGATAACCCTAGTCATGAAGATCAGTTGTGGTTCTCAGAGCTCTTCAGGCCCCATCTGGAGGTTAGCAACTCTAGCAATGTAGTTATTACATTAATATAGAACAGTAAAATGTAGATAGAGATGGGGGAGAAGAGGGGGAGGTCTGGCAATGTAGCTTCCTGTGATGTAGTGGTGGGAGTGGCCTGATCACATCTAGTGGGAATGTCTGGGTTACATGGCAGGGAAATGTGGCTAGCTGACAGTACTTCTGGGGTTACTCAAAGCCTGAATTTTTTTCAGGGGTTCCTCCATGGTCAAAAAGATTTTAAAAAGCTACTTTGAAGAAACCCTTCAAGGTTTCCAAGCTACATGGGGGACCAGCTGGAAGATATTCAGATTGAGGCTAAACAGAAATTAAACTGGAAAGATTATGGCAGCAGTAAGACAGAGCTGCCCCATTCTAGTTTTTTTTTAAATGTTTAAATACATCAACAAATTTAGATTTTAGCTACAATACCCAGTCTAGGAGCCCCACAACCTGGCCAGTTACTGCCCAGTTTTGCATTTAAGCGTTTCTGGGCAAGTTGATTGAAAAGGACAC
This sequence comes from Paroedura picta, assembly GCF_049243985.1. NCBI lineage: Eukaryota > Metazoa > Chordata > Lepidosauria > Squamata > Gekkonidae > Paroedura > Paroedura picta. Next base: position 99,405,799 of record NC_135373.1, read on the forward strand.
ATCAGATCAGATCTTGGCATACTTGGATAAAACTTTAGACCTTGACCCATACCAGTCTGGCTTCCGTCCTGGCCATGGGGTGGAGACAGTGCTGGTCGCCCTGATAGATGAACCAGCTAGACAGAGGTGGTTTGGCCCTTCTCGTGCCATTAGATCAGCAGTGTTTGATGTTGTCGATGACAAGTTATTTTCATACCAACTCACCGGGGCCAGAATTTGAGGTACAGCCCCATCAACAGACGATCTCCTTCCTTCAGAACAGGTAACAGAGGTTAGCATGGGGGAGGTTCAATCACATAGTCACCAACTATCCTGTGGGGTTTCCATTGGGTGATACTCTCTCCCACATTGTTTAACATCTTTATGCACCCTCTGGGCCACCTGGCAGAGTTTTGGTCCGGAATCTCAGTGGTATGCTGATAATACCCAGCTCTCTCTTTTGATGCACCATCATCCTGACTCCCCCACCAGAAAATATTTGCCAGTTGTTTGGAAGCAATGGTGGTATGGTGCAGGAAAACCTGGCTGAAATTCAACCCCTCGGAGACGGAGCTCCTGTGGTTTGATGGGAAGGGGTCAGATCAGGAAGTGTACTTGCCTAGCCTGGATGACATCACTCCCTCTTATCTTCATCCAGCCCAACCACCCATAGTAAAAACAACCTGAAACAATCCCCCAAATGGACTCACCATGCTGGAAAGCAGCAGCCTGCTCCAGCCTATACTAGGACCAAAATGCTGGGCTGCAACACCAGGTAGGAACTAGTCCCTCTTCCCCACTACTTATAAAAATATTACTAATTAAAAAATTAAATCCCCCCATTCACATCTGGACCTAATCTATTTTGGGAAGAGTGATCAAGGGCAGTCCAGTTGTTTCTCTTCTTTACTGTTAATCTTTGAATACAGTTAATACCTTCCTAAAACTGTTTTTTCTACACATTATCCCTATGTACAAAGCTCAATTTTCAAGTGCCTTCAACTATACAGCCACAGTTCATTTTTGATAAGCCACTCTCTTAGCTACAGAAGTCTCTGAATTGTAGACAGAATAATCAACCCATTTCCAGTCTTCCAGGAATATGGGTAGTAAACTACCAAAGTGTCAGTCTCCTCTTCTTCCTCAAGTAAAAAGAACCTTCATGGAAAATCTACTATTTTGTTCTCTAGGAGCATGGATGATTGAAATGCAGAAAAATTCAAGTTCAAAGTGGGGGAAAACTCTATTCAATCACAAACATCTTCCCTAAGATCACAAATACCTGAGAATGCTAGTATTTAACTATATTCATTTACCTAGTTTACTTATGATACGTTTACTTAGTTTCAGTTGGCATAAATTTATTAACAGAAAAGATAATAAAAACATTAGCCAAATTTTCTCAGTTAAAAGATGTAGCCTAACAGATATCAGGATAAATATCACTGCAATCATATCTGCACACAATTTTTTGGGAGGAGTTGACAATGGCAAAGACACGGGACGGCCTCTGGGAGCGCGCCCACTGGCCCAGGGAACCACAGATTCCCCTCTAACGCAGTTGCCGAAACATCCTCCTCGGAGAGGAATTCCTCCTCTCTCCATGAAGCCATTAAGCCACCTTTGATCTTGCTGCATCTCTCCTAGGCTACTGGGAAGGTCTGTAGTCTCAGCAGGAAGTCATGGAATCAAGAGGAAAATGTCTCCTTCGGATAATAGCTTTGAAATAAGAGGTCAGTTAGAAGTGCAAACAGAGTGAAGAAGAGAGGTAAGTAGTAGGAGGGAAAGGAATAGGAAAAAAGGTGAAAAGTTTATATTGAATTGAGAAAGCCTGCTAGCATAGCGAAAAGCTTTCCTCCCTTGGTCAGAGGCAGGAAAGAACAGTAGCAAAGAGGCACACCCACACCAGAGCAGGAAGAGGAGAAAAATGTTATAAAATCAGGGATAAAAACACCCAAGATGTCTTTCTGCCTCTGGGGGAGAACTCTTGTTTTTTAATTAAAAGACCTTCTAAAACTCTTTCCCATCAATGTTGGTTTTTCTCCGGTGTTGCGGTTCAACAGGTAATACAAATCATGATATTCCACTTGAACTAGCACAGTTTGTCCTATTGTTCCATTCTCTTGAGAGAATCTGAATAAGGGGAAGGAACATGACACATCCCCTCAAACACCACAGAAAGCCTTGTAAGGAGAAGACAAAGCCCTAGACATCAGTTGGCTCAGGGCTCCAAGCCAGGCTGCCCTTGCCCAGAAATTGGGGATGTACATACATAGTTCTGATTCTTCTGCATCCCAGCAACTGCCTGCATTCTGATTAGGTATGAAGTACTTTTCTCCCCTTGGTATGTGGCTGATTCCTATATGTAATGTAGAAATTAAATAATTTTATCCATTAAATTATTACATTCAACAGTGTTAGCACCCTGTTCTCCCTGCAATCAAGGCTGCTGGGATCTTGTTTCCTTAGCAACAACCCATGTTGCTCCCACACAGTGTCATAGAAGTAGAGAAGGATGAAGCAGGACATAACTGGACTTGAATTATGTGAATGATTATTGCTGCAAGCAGAAATGAAACCATGTTCTCTCATAAGAGAAAGGATCTGTGTAAATGAAAGAAGCAGAATAATAAAGTTATTTTTAATTACAGCAACACCTCCATACTGGAGAATTTGCATTAACTAAAAATATCTTAACCTGATAGAGATACAGAAACCCAAAGTAGTTCTAGAAAGTTGGATGGAAACACCATTTAAGAGGACAGTGCACAACATTCCAAATGTCAGGGAAACCTCTTCAGTCTCCCTGAAGATCAATCTTTCATCAGAAGTACCTTCTTCTACACTTCATTAGCTAGCTAATGAAAGTTAAATTACAATACTACAAAGGCATTCTAAGTGCATTTGCATTATTTTGTTCTTTGTTTCAGTATTATACAATGGCATCAGGATGAGCAACTAGGTTTTTATTGGAAAATAAATGCAAGGTAAAGTAGCTGTTTCTCTTACTAGCCGGGGTTTCTTAGCAGCCCTGGGTTTCCAAAATGGGTGGGATTTAATTAATTTTAAAACATATTTTTTAAATTTGTTAAACATTTATTGGGTGATATGACCATATATAATCATATCAACCTTCTCCTCTCCCCAAATGGCCAATGATGGGCCTGGAGGGGATGGAATGCTGAGGAACACCTGGTGGACATGTATACGTCCCAACCATATTCTGCATGCTTACGCCATATTTTCAAAGCCTGAAGAATGTTTCAAGGGGTTTTCAAGGCTAAAAATCTAATCAAATAAAATAAAAAGTTGAGAAAGGCTGCAATAAAAGAAACTATGACTCTCAGTTTACCTGAGCAAGACTGTTAATGGTAGGATGTTTTGGAGGTCATTAATTCATAGGGTTGGAAGTTGGAGGCAACTTGACAGCACTTAATGCACACACATCCTCTAGTGCAGGGATAGTCAAACTGCAGCCCTCCAGATGTCCATAGAGTACATGGAGCATTCTCTGGCAGGGGCTCATGGGAACTGTAGTCCATGGACATCTGGAGGGCCGCGGCTTGACTACCCCTGCCCTAGTGTGTGACTACTGAAGACTTCTCGTGAAGGTGTTTACTTTGAGTAAGTCTAGGATGTTGCACTGAGCCACTTATGTTCAGGAATCTATGCAGATACACTAGATGAGCATGTTACACTGAGAGATGAACAGAAATAAAACTTTTCTGAAGAGTATTCATAGGTTGATAATCTTTAAAAAAGCAATACTTAATCCTGTAAACTATGCCAGTACAGATTTGGTTTTTCATTACTCAAAGGAATCTCAAAGCAACTTACAATTGCCTTCCCTTCCTCTCTGCACAACAGATATCCTGTGAGGTAGGTGGGATTGAGAGAGCTGACAGAATCGCTCTGCAAGAACAGCTATAACAGAATTGTCACTAGCCCAAGGCCAAACAGCTGGCTGCATTTGGAGGAATCTTTGTGAATCCAACTTAGTTCTCCAGATTAGAGGCCACTGTTCTTAACCATTACATCAAGCTGGCTATAAGTAAACAGGTTCATCCTCTGAGACTAAACTTTGGCAAATTTTGCACCATCATGTCATTGCTATTCTCCTTTACCTATTGTAGAGTTAATGTAGGAACTCAACAGCTGCTGGGCTAAATGAGGTGAGTCACTGCAGTTATACCACCATCTTTCAGGTACTACATTGCTGTAATTTTAAAATATGGCATTTCTATTACCTGTTTCTATGGTGCTCAATTTCCCAGATTTTGAAGATCACTGCGACTATTACTTTCAGTAACCGCTGGCCATTCATTTTCCAGTAAGGCTGAGACTCAACTTTTACCCTCCACTCCAATATTTTTCCTCAGTGTGAAGTACACATTCACAACACATTCATTAACTAAGGTGAAAAACTGTAATAGTTCTTTTCTTCCATTAGGAATATTAGTCAAGGTGCTTTGTATACTAGGAGAGGCAAAAGCTAAAATGTTCCAGCGTGGTGTGGTGGTGAAGGGCAGCAGCCTCTAATCTGGAGTTTGGTTCTCCACCCCTCCAAATGCAGCCAGCTGGGTGACCTTGGGCTGGTCGCACTACTTTCAGAACTCTCCCTGCCCCACCTACCTCACTGGGTGTCTGTTGAAGAAAGAGGAAGGAAGGGTAATTGTAAGCCACTTTGTGAGTCTTTCAAGCAGTGAAATGCAGGGTATAAAAACCAACTCTTCTTCTTAATTTTCCAAATTTAAAATGTTCCAGAATACTCCACAAAAGGAATCTGAGATATTAAACTTAAGAAGAAGAAGAAGAGTTGGTTCTTACATGCTGCTTTTCCCTACCCGAAGGAGGCTCAAAGCGGCTTACAGTCGCCTTCCCATTCCTCTCCCCACAACAGACACCCTATGGGGTAGGTGAGGCTGAGAGAGCCCTGATATCACTGCTCGGTCAGAACAGTTTTATCAGTGCCGTGGCGAGCCCAAGGTCACCCAGCTGGTTGCATGTGGGGGAGCGCAGAATCGAACCTGGCATGCCAGATTAGAAGTCCGCACTCCTAACCGCTACACCAAACTGGCTTTAGTATAAAATACTGGTATAAAAGATTTAGCAGCCAAAAGCAGATATAGTATTGGGTTCCAGATATGTAGCCAAGTTATCTGCTGGATACAGTAAGAATGATGCAGATGGTTCAACAAACTGATAACTGATGTAACTTCTCTTGAACATGTTGGTAAAAAATAGCACTTCAAGCTACTCAGTGCACATTTGCAAAGACAATCAGGGGAGGTGTTTTAAATAATGAGCAAACTATTTCAGGGCAAGAGATTATCCAAGCGGTTATGGCTGGAGATGACATAATAGGCTCCAATTAAGGAGAGATGTTCATAACATGACTACAGTAACATGACTTGTTACTATAACAGCCAATGCACCTCTCTCTTTTCTTCAAATGCAAATAACAATTAAGGATTTTGGATTTGAAACATTTCCAGCTCCCCGTAATATATGAATGTAAGCTTCAAGCCGAAAAACTTTACTGCAGTTCTGGCTTGTGGCAAGTACATTGATTCAGCCAGGAAACCGTATACATTTGTCATGGAAAACCAGGAATCTTTAACTGTATGGGGGGAGTGGCATGTATGCAAACCACGGCAAGCTTTTATTGTTATCTGCCTTGAGTGCCAGTCAGGAGAAAGGTGGCTTATACATCCCAGTCTGGGATGGGGAAGGGTGCCCATTGGCCCCGGCCTGACAAGTTGGGAGGTGCAAAGCGCCTCCCGACCCGCCCACCCCCCAACGTTGGCAGCCTTCCCCCCACTACTGCCATTACCAGGCTGCCTGGTGCAACGACAGGCCGGGGCAGCCTGGTGGAGGTGGCAGCAGGGGGAGGCTTCGCCCCCAGCAAGAGGACAGCCCCGCTAGCCTCGAAGCACTATGGCTGCCTGGGAGCCGGCACAGGAACAGCCCCGCCCACAAAGCCCTGCAACCATACAGGGCTGGGAGGCTTCAGCCCCGGCAAACAGACAGCTCCCTTTGCCAGAGGCCTGGACACCTACTGCCCACTGTATTACTCATACAGCGGTTTTGATTTCTTGTGTGTGTGTGTGTGTATATGTATAAAAATAAAATTACAAATTACTTGCTCAAAACCTCAAAAACTTAATAACATATTTTCAGTGCTTTATAGCAAATTTTCAACACTTGCATGGGGCAATATAGAAATCCGCTGTTAATAATGGCAAGCCATTATTGTAAAAGAAGTTGATGGTTAAAGATTCAATTAAACCAAGCACAAGAATGGGACCTTATGACATCTTGTTTCAAACTCATATGAATGAAGATAAGAACTCATAAACATAGTATCTTTCCTGAAGATGTCAACAGCACTTATAGCACACTGTTTTAAGTACGCTGTAACGGAGTATCTGAAGCAGCTGTTTTATGCACATTTTAGCCTTAGCATTAACATAGCTTGGAGATGTCATCAACTAAACAAACTTGCTGATAAAATATCAAGAATTTGCTCTGAGTTTGATTCTTACTGTAACACAGGCCCACTGAAAGAACTGCCTGATAACACTGCATGTTCTATTTAGGGAGCACTTTGACCCAGTTTCCATGAAGGATGTTACAAATTCCTGGGAAGGCCACTGCTTGTGCCTAAGATAATTGCCCATCCTGGCTTCTAAAATCACATAAAGACCACATTAAAAATTCTTATTCTTAGTATATCTATTATAAAATCAATCACTAATTCAGGGCACCTTCTCTTTACACCACTCAGATACCTGTTCATTATTTAAAAAAAAAACACCCCTAAAGAAAAATGACATTGCCAATTATTGCCCTACAAGATTTAAAGCCTGTTGTACTTGTAAATACAACAGGCGCTAGAAAGGGTGGATGGGAGGAGAGAGTTGTGTGAATAAAGAAGACAGATCTGCAGGGAGGGAGAAAAGAATGGAAGAATGCAGAGGGGGTGGAAGGCAGACGCAGGGTAAGGGGGTGGACCAGAGGTGGCTGAGTTAAAGAGTGAATGGAGAAGAGAGGGAGAAAGGTATCAGCAGATGGAGAGGAGTGGGGGCACAAAAGAAAGAGAAAGATAAGGGTTTGAGAGGGCTTCTTGCCCCTGCCCAGCCCTGGTAGCGGTGTGGCCTTCCCCCCGGCCCCCCTCCCCCAGGCCTTCCGGTTGGGTCCAAAAGCACACACGGGGCCTTTTTGAGGCCCCAGGTGTGCTTCTGGGCCTGGGGGGAAGGCCTCTGTCCCCCCTCCCCCCGGCAGTGGCACGGCCTTTCTGTTGGGCCTAGACGTACACCTGGGGCCTCTTCTAAGCCCCGGGTGTGCTTCTGGGCCTGGGTGGAATGCTTCCCTCTGTACTCACGCTGTTGCGCCTGGCTGGAACTCTGGCCTGCCCTGGTGAATACCCAACTACAAGGCGCTTCACGCCTTCCGATTGCGCCCGAACCCAGACTGGCCCCGCCCACTTAGCCCTTAACCAATCATTTATACTATATTCCCCGAGCGGTTAAAAGAAAGCCCTGATCTCCCACGCGACTAAAATCTTATTGAAGACCATCCAGAACCGTCTCAAATCAACCATTGATGCTCAGCTACCGGATGTCCAGACTGGTTCTCGATATGGTCGTGGCACCAGAGACCACATTGCAAATTTGCACCAAAGTCATGACTGACAATGAGAACATTGAATATCCTGATGATTTCATCATTCTTGGCTCTATGATCATTCCAAGTGGTGGATGCAGCCGTGAAATCAGTTGGCGAATAACTCTAGGCCAGAACGCAATGTTAGGCATGAACCGAATATGGAAGAGTAAATATATCAGCCTTAATACAAAGTGCCGGCTAGTCAATGCCATTGTCTTCCCCATAACAACCTATGGATGGGAAAGCTGGACCCTGAAGAAGGAAGACAGGAGAATAGATGCTTTCGAATTATAGTGTGGGAGACAACTGCTGCGAATACCATAGACAGCTAAAATTACCAACAAGATCGTTTTAGAGAGGAGCAAACCAATGATGTCATTAGAAGGCAAGATATTACGGCTAAAGCTCACTTACTTTGGACACATCATGCAATAAGAATTGTTAGAAAAATCATTAATGCTCGGCATGGTCAGCAGCAAAAGGAAATGTGGTTGCCAAAAAATCCGCTGATTCGACACTACCAAAGTCAATACAGGGATGACCATGAACCAACTGTAAGAAGCAGTCATTGAGAGAGATGGAGAAATTTTCCTATAGAATGGCTGAGGGTTGGACATGACTGAACGGATAATATCATCATCAACTGCCTTTCCTAGGCAAACTGATTGAGAGCAGTAGCGGATCAACTCCAGGTCTTCTTGGATAACTCATCTACTCTAGACCTTTTTTATTTCAGACAAGGCTCTGGGACAGAGGCAGCCTTGCTAGCTTTAGTTGATGACTTCCATCTAACTGAAGACAACTGTCAGACCTCCCTGTTGCTTCTACTGGATTTATTTGCTGCCTCCAACACAGTGAACCATGCCATCTTGTAGAGGGTCCTAGAGGCAGAACTAGACTAGTTCAAATCATTCTTCATAGCCCATACTTAAAAGGTTGCCATTGGACCCAAATTATCATCAGTGCTGTACCTACCATGTGGAATCCTACAGGACACAATGCTTGCTCTTCCATCTTCATTTAGTCCTTGGACCAGGGGTAGTCAAACTGCACCCCTCCAAATGTCAATGGACTACAATTCCCATGAGTCCCTGCCAGCATTTGCATTTGCTGGCAGGGGCTCATGGGAATTGTAGTCCATGGACATCTGGAGAGCTGCAGTTTGACTACCCCTGCCTTAGACCAAATCATTTATTGTTTTGAACTTAGCTGCCATCAGTGTGCAGTTGTCTGAAGTTGACTGTCATCATTATATGTAGTTATGTGTTAACTACATATATCCTTATCTATGATGCAATAAAGGTCTTAAATGGCAAAAATATACCTGGTAGCCTTGGTTAAATGACTAAGAGTGAATAAACTGAAATTGAATACTGGAAAGACAGAAATAATGCTGGATGGAAAGGTGGAGCTCTGGGAGGATGCTTCTAACTTGTGACATTATTTAGTTCATCCTTAATACACCCGCGGTGCGGGCGCCGCAGACTAAATAAAGCGCTAAGCGCTTTGGGGGAGGAGTTAGGGCGGGCTTTGTCCGTGATGAGGAAGGGGCCTGATTGGTCCCTTCCTCCGGACAGACCATCGGCCGGGCCAATCGGCAGGTGCGAAGTCCGATTCCCGCCCTTCCCACAAGGAAGCAACTGTGAGCCGCGCGGAGCTGCCCGGCCGCCTGGCGCGGCGAGAGGCACAAAGCGCCTCTCGCCGCGTCAGTCCGCCGACCGAGGCAGCCCCCGGCAGCCGCGCTCTGCGAGACTGCCGGGGGCTGCCTGCCCTAGCGCCCGCTGCATTAGTCGCAGCAGGCTTGATTACTAGTAGAATCATAAAGTTGGAAGGGACCTCCTGGAGCATGGGACACTCACCACCCTATTGTTCATCCACTATAATCTGCCACCCCCTTGAATCTTCACAGAATCAGCCTCTCCGCCAGATGGCTATCCAGCCTCTGTTTAAAAATTTCCAAAGATGGAGAACCCACTACCTCCTGAGGAAGCCTGTTCCACTGAGAAACCGCTCTAACTGTCAGGAACTTTTTCCGAATGTTTAGATGGAATTTCTTTTGTATTAATTTCATCCCATTGGTTCTGGTCCGTTCCTCCAGGGCAAGAGAGAACAACTCTGCTCCATCCTCTATATGGCACCTTTTAAAATACTTGGTTATCAGATCCCCTATCAGTCGTCTCCTCTCCAGGCTAAACAGACCAAGTTCCCACCACCTTTCTACATATGTCTTGGTCTCCAAACCCCTCACCATTTATTGCCCTCCTCTGAATACACTCCAGTTTCTCTACATCCCTCTTCAACTGTGGTGCCCAAAACTGAACACAGTACTCCAAGTGAGGCCGAACCAGAGCACAGCGGTACCATCACCTCCCGTGATCTGGATACGATACTCTGATACAGCCCCAAATACCATTTGCCTTTTTAGCCAGCGAGTCAAACTGTTGACTCATGTTCAATATATGGTCTTTCGCACATGCTATTGCCAAGACAAGTCTCCCCCATCATATATTGGTGTATTTCATTTTTCCTACCTAAATGCAGAATTTTACATTTGTTCCTATTTAATTTCATTTTATTGTTTAGCCCAGTTATTGAGCCTATCAAGATCATCCTGTATTCTGATTCGGTCTTCTGTTGTGTTTGTTACTCCTCCCAGTTTAGTATCATCTACAAATTTAATAAGTATCCCCTTCTAATCCCTCATCCAAATAATTTATGAATATGTTGAACAACAGATTCCTGGGGCACTCCAGTTATCACTGTTTTCCAAGAGGATGCTGAACCATTAACTAGTACTCTTTGGGTGTGATCAGTCAACCAGTTATCAATCCACCTGACAAAATTAGGATCCATACCGCATTTTACCAGCTTGTCAACAAGAATATCATGTGGAACCTTATCAAAGGTTTTACTGAAATCCAGATAAACTATGTCCACAGCATTCCCCAGATCCAGCAAGGTAGTCACTTTCTCGAAAAACGAGATAAGGTTGGTCTGGCATGACTTTTCTTGCGAAACCCTCATTGCTGGAGAAACCTTAACACAGTTGCAAAAAAGGTGTTCTTCCAACTCAACCTACCTCAAAAAACAGCCTTACCTTGAGAATGCTGATCTGGCCACCTGGAACTACGCCATGAAGATAATAAGACTAGACTACAATAACACATTGTACATTGTCTCCCCCTCAAAATCAATTAGGAAATTCCAGTTGGTGCAGAATGTCACGGCTTGGTTATTATAACGAACTGGGTAAAGCATGTATATTACTCCCATTGTATGGTCTCTCCACTTGCTGCCCTTACTGGACTCTTAAATATTGGCTATCACAAACAAAATCCTCGATGGACCTGCAAGACAGCCTCTCCCTTTGTGATTAAATTGTGTTTAAATTGTGAGATCAGGGCCTTCTATAAGTCCTAATCTGTAAACATGCAAAATCACCATTGTTCATACACATGCCTTCTCCACTGTGTGTCCACTTTGTGTAATAGCCTGCCCTGAGGTTAAGAATGTTCCCACTCTCCTGAATTTTTGCAAACTATTCAGCACTGATTTATTCAAGAGAGCTTTTTAATGCAGGTAAGGTTTAAAAAATCCATTGTGATTTCTTGAATCTCCTGCAGGGGCACAAAAACTGCTATTTTTCATATTCACTTTTATACCGAAAGAACCATCAAATCCACCTATGGGTAAATAATCTAAGAAAGCAGTGGGATTGCAGGGCAATGGATATATGTTTAGCAGGATGGATAAAATCAGAGGAGTCAGCTTGGTGTAGCAGTTAGGAGTGTGGACTTCTAATCTGGTGAGCTGGGTTCAATTCTGCACTCCCCCACATGCAACCAGCTGAGTAACCCTGGGCTCACCACAGCACTGATAAAGCTGTTCAGTAATATCAGGGCTCTCTCAGCCCCATCTACGTCACAGGGTGTCTGTTGTGGGGAGAGGAAAGGGAAGGCGAATGTAAGCCGCTTTGTGACTCCTTTGGATAGAGAAAAGTGGCATATAAGATCCAACTCTTCTTCTTCTTCTTCTTCTTCTTATTATTATTTGAATTACTTATTTAAGTCTTTTGTTTGATGTATAAGCTTTTGTTTGATGTATAAGCTTTTGTGAACCAGAACAGGTTTGCTGTTATTTAGAATCACAGAATTGGAAGGAACCTTCTGGGTCATCTAGTCCAACCCCCTGTACTATGCAGGACACTCACATCCCTATTGCTCATCCACTGTAACCTGCCACCCCCTTGAATCTTCACAGAATCAGCCTCTCCGCCAGATGGCTACCCAGCCTCTGTTTAAAAATTTCTAAAGTTGGAGAACCCACTACCTCCTGAGGAAGCCTGTTCCACTGAGAAACCGCTCTAACTGTCAGGAACCTTTTTCCGAATGTTTAGATGGAATTTCTTTTGTATTAATTTCATCCCACTGGTTCTGGTCCGTTCCTCCGGGGCAAGAGAGAACAATTCTGCTCCATCCTCTATGTGGCATTTTTTTTAAATACTTGGTTATCAGATCCCCTATCAGTCGTCTCCTGTCCAGGCTAAACAGACCAAGCTCCCATCACCTTTCTTCATATGTCTTGGTCTCCAAACCCCTCACCATCTTTGTTGCCCTCCTCTGAATATGTTACAGTTTCTCTACATCCCTCTTCAACTGTGGTGCCCAAAACTGAACACAGTACTCCAAGTTAGCAATCCCCAACCTGTGGGCCGTGGACCATATGTGGTCCGTCGACTAATTGGAGATGGGTTGCAAAGGACGCCTTCCCTGGGCCATTTACTTCATCCCCCCCCCCCAGCCCTTTACAACACACTTCGGGTGTCATTGTCTCCCATCACTCCCAGATGGGACTATCTCAAGCGATCTCAAGCTTAGGGTTCCCATTGATTTGTCATTGTTATGAGTTAAAATTTCCATGAAAATAAAATGTTCCTTATGTTCATTGTTGTGGCGTGTCTGTATCTTATTTTGAAGGGATGTTAGGCAGTAGTTGAGAGTAGAGGAGTAAACTACCCCCCCCCCCGGGCCTCAGTAAAATTATCAAGCATTGAGTGGTCCCCGGTGATAAAAAGGTTGGGGACCACTGCTCCAAGTGAGGCCAAACCAGAGCAGAGTACAGCAGTACCATCACCTCCCGTGATCTAGACACAATACTCTGTTTGATACAGTCCAAAATACTATTTGCCTTTTTAGCCACCGAGTCACACTGCTGACTCACGTTCAATGTATAGTCTACTAAGACTCCTAGATCCTTTTCGCACATACTACTGCCAAGACAAGTCTCCCCCATCCTATACTGGTGTAAATGGTTTTTCCCACCTAAATGCAGAATTTTACATTTGTCCCTATTTAATTACATGTTATTTAGTGTAGCCCAGTTATTGAGCCTGTCAAGATCATCTTGTATTCTGATTCGGTCTTCTGTTGTGTTTGTTACCCCTCCCAGTTTAGTATCATCTGCAAATTTAATAAGTACCCCCTCTAGTCTCTTATCCAAATCATTTATAAATATGTTGAACAACACAGGCCCAAGAACAGGTCTCTGGGCACTCCACTTGTCACTCTTCTCCAAGAGGATGCTGAACCATTTACAAGTACCCTTTGGGTATTTAAGATTCCACAAGGCTACTCTTAGGCTGGCCCCAAAGCAACAACCCTGGAACAGGCTTTAAGTAAAAATCTGAATACATAAATAAACAAAAGCTGCTCTTCTAATTCTCCTTTATACTCCATATACTGAAGTTATCACAAGAAATACTATCATAAAATCTCAATACAATTAAATCCAAGAGTAGTGGGAAAGTTGTATCAGGTGACAAATTATAACCACATAACAGAACAGCGTTCCTCCAGCAGGAAGTGTCACAGGTATTTGTGACCAGGTTCCCACATAAGAGGTTTTGCCTAGTGCCTAAACACCATTAAAGAAATACTAAGTGCTCCTTAATAGGTATATATTCCAGAGACCATAACTCCCTCTAGTAGTTTTCCATCTCTTGGCACTGGTACTCATAAAAGGGTCTCTAATTAAGCCCATTATGAATGCAGAGGTTGGTACTTAAAACTGAATTGTGGAATATTAAGCAGACTGAGCTAAAAGTTGCAAGAACAACCAATAAATAAATGTATCTTTACAACTGACACAGTCATGTCCCATATTTCCTGGTAGACATCCGTTAGAGAGCCAAAGATTTGGGAGCTCCTGCCACACAAAGAACCACAGTGCTGTAAGGGCAAATGAGCTGGACTAGAATCTGGGAAAACCAAGTCTGAATCCCCACTGTACCACCGATTTTGGGCCAGTCACATACTCTTAGCATAACCTGTCTCACAAGTCTGTTTTGAAGGTAAAATAGAAAATTATTTAAACCTCCTTGGGTCCCCGCTAAGTGAACTACATAAAACTGTACCAACAAAACCCATACAAATGATCTTGTACATCTATTTTACATTGTCCAGCTATCAGAATTGTATGTATTTATGTTCTTAAGTTAAAAATAAAAATAATTATGATATTCTTTACCGAACACCAATAACAGTGTGCAGAAACATTGTTCAAACTACTGCTTACCAACCTTGCTTTTGGAAAGTTCTGAACATTTACAACTCAACTCTAGCACATTTATGTCCACCTTGTTCCACTGAGCTTGCTTTCAAACAAATATTCATTCAGGACATAGATGGATTTCAAAATGTGAATGCTCCCATTCCAATCTATCCACCTTCCTCCCAGCACATGTTAACCTGCAACACTCACCATGTTTCCTGAGGCCCCAAAGCGTAATTATCATTTTAAAATGATTAATGCTATAAGAAGAATATGACTGAGTTACAAGACAAAAACAACAACAACAACAACAAGAATGACAATATACCCTTCACCTATTAAGCCTCGTCTAGACTCAGGAAATGTGGCATTGTTTCTTAGCTGCAGAAGAGCAATCATGTTATATTATTGCTACCACACAAGTGTTAAAGGGTCTTACAGTATTAACACATTTATTGTGGCATAAGCTTTTGTTAGCTAGAGCTCGCTGTCAGGTGCATGAAGTATTCCATTCAGCTGGCAGAAAAATGTATGGGCAAAGCTGCAAACAAGCAACAGAGGGAAGATCACAACAGGTCAGAAATCCCAGTTTCCCAAGAACAACATTACAATAAAGCATTTCTCAAGTAGGTCACCCAGAAGATGTGTTTATACACTCACATGTGTCTACATAAGCATACAGACGCTCACAAGATGAAATAGTCATTTTCACTCAGATTCACAAAGATTAGTTTTCTGCATGCCACATAACCCAGCACAATTTAAAGAAAGTGATTTTTTTAAAAAGACACAATTTACTTAATGCTATGCAAAAACATTGATGGAAGGGCGCAATTTTTTCTTAATTTGTGCTGTAAATATGCAGTGGTAAGTTCATGAAAGCAAGCAAGCTTAAATAAGGTATACACCAAGAAAGAAATAATTTATCTGATAATTTATCACAAAAAATCTAATTAGAATCACAAAACAAACTGAACACAAGGCCTTTCAGAAAGAGAAAAATACATGACAATCAAAATGTACAATGTCCAACTCAAATTCACCCTACAGAGAGGTGCATTACATCACATTCTCACAATGCAGGGGGAAAGGCTTGCCCATAGAAAGCAAGCTTTACAATGGTCTCCTGCTGCTGTTCTGCTTCCTTTGGAGGGACACAAGACTTCATTTTAAAGGAACAGCATCTGAAATCCATATAATATATCATTTTTATTCAGCTGTGTGAATATTTATATATAACATAATTAATCCAATCAGTATAAACAAATTCATCTTTTACATCTCCACAGAAAAGCCAGATTTATAAAATTTAAAAATGTTATAAGAGAATGTCATTTCTAAACTAGCACTAATTATTCAGGCAGCCTCTTTAAAACTATTAAATGCCATGCTTACAGGGTATGACCATTTAGTTCAAGCTGCAATTCAAATGAAATGCATCTGGTTACAGGGAAAGGGGGAGGGGAAGCAGTCTGGGGGGGGGGGGGAGACACCCGCACACAAGAAATTGTGCACCAATATACATTTCGCATTATGGATTACAAACCACAGAAATCTTCCAGAATCCCAAACAGCTTTGAAAAAAGCAGTGATTTCAAAGGATGTAAATTGCAATGCTGTATTTTTAGCTCCCAATCTCTGTTAAGTATCAGTTTATTATAAAAATATGCACCTCCCTCCTCTCTGTCCAATCCTAGCATCAAGAAAGAATGCAAGCCCATTTAATTTATGCTAATTTTTGCAGCAGAATTAAAAGCCTGAAGACTGTGTAGCCGATAACATGTGAATAGAATCTTTAGAATGAAACGAAGATTTTAATATAACCAAGCGTTTTACAGCTAGTGCATCCAAGCAATTTAAAACAGATTTAAATTCTTATACGGATTTTTCTAAAGCTTAACGATTGATTTAGACCCAAGATCTCAAGCGATTATTATTATTCGTTATGCGAAGCAATGCATCACTGATGCAACATCAGATGAAACGGTCAAATTAAACGTACCAAAAAAAAAAGGTTTTTAAAGGATCACAGATATAAAATTACTAACCTCATAAAGTGCAACAGTGCTTAAAATCCAGCAAGTTGAGGCATACAAGGTAAAAATGGAAGTGAAGAGATCCCGAATAATTTTGCTGTATTTCTAATTTTCTCAGTTTGAAATGTTCAAAAACCAGGAAAGACTCCGTCGGCCATTTTGACTTGAACTCGTTCTCTCCCTCGCGCGCGCACACACACTCCCTCTCGTTCGCTTTCCCCCTCAGTCTCTATAAAGGAAGCAGGTTTTTGTGACCTTCAAACAGAGGCAGGACACGTGACTCAGGACGCTGTCAATCAGAAGGGGGGTGGAAAGCTATAATCTTAAAGGGAACGCAACTTTTCTTTAAACAAGCAGCGTTTCTGCTCTTTATTCGCTGATACGTGCAACCTACAGCAGAATATCTTTTCCATTATCTCTCAGCGAAATATACAATTGTATACTACATTTTAAAATAAATCTAGCGAGACTTTTAAAGTTCTTTCTCCTGGAATTACATTAGCTGAATGCTGAACGTTCCCAACTCCCCCCCAGTGAATTTAATTTTCTCTATTTTCCTCTGCCTATTTTCCACCTAAAAACTTAGGATATAATAAAACTGTCAATAAGGAGGGGCAGGAAAAGAGAAAGAAGACAGAGGCTTCTCTTTATTTAAATGTGAACAAGAGGCATCATTATCATTACACCCATATAATATGCACACAGGTGTGAATATGCAATCCAAAGGAACATTTAAACTGTGCTAAAATTTGATCTTACTTCTATACTGGAACAGAGATTGATACACATATTTACAAACTTTATATTTGGATTCAGAGCCCAAAAGTTTCACACACAGCATTAACTGTAACATTGAACACAAAATACAGTCATCACATGTAACATTTAAATGACTGAAATATAAAGTAGACAATACCAATAACTTAATTCTAAAGTAAATTATAATGGAAAGTTTATTTTTTGTACAGAGAAAGTAGCTTCAAAAATTCTGCTTTCCAAATAGTGCCAAAATAGTTTTCTTATATGGACAATTTGTTTAAGTTGTCCAAATCAAACAAACCCTGCACCAGTATTATCTTTAGCACCGAACCCAAGGCCAAATTGAGATCTAATACCGAACCTCTAGGTCAAGTACTGTATTTATTATGCAAAACCAGCCCCATTAAAGTACCTAGATGGTTTTATTCATGAATAATAAAAAATAAGAGTTGGTTCTTATATGCCTCTTTTCTCTACAGGAAGGAGTCTCAAAGTAGCTTACAATTGCCTTTCCTTTCCTCACCCACAACAGACACCCTGTGATGGAGGTGAGGCTGAGAGAGCCCTGTTATTACAGCTTTATCAGTGCTGTAGCAAGCCCAAGGTCCCCCAGCTGACTGCATGTGGGGGAGCACGTAATCAGACCAGGCTCGCCAGATTAGAAACTGATGCTCCTAACCACTACACCAATCTCTGATTATGTATCATTCCTAAAACTCAAGAATATTATGCACAGAACCAGGACTTCACAGGGGATTAATACCCAATATCCAGGGTGCCTTCTTGAAAGCAAGTAGGCTTCAAGCATTCTACTTAACTTTACCACCTCTCTGGACAGAATGCTGGAATTGGACCTGGGAGATTAAGTGTAAATCATGCAAAGTCATGATGCTTACTGTGACTTTGAGTCAATCACTGCTTCTCAAGCATAACCTCTTCTACAGGACTAATGTATAAAGCAGAAACACAATACCTTCACAATACACTATCATAAACTCTTAGAGAAAGGAGAAAATATGCTCCAAATACCACATTTTTTTCCTGAATTTACAATCTACTCTCACTGCTAGTAGCACACATGGCCACCAAATATGGAGACAGCATTAGCAATAGTATAATATGTCCATAACTTTAACCACAATCGTTTATTATGCAACATCATCCTCAACTCCAAAGAGCAGAACCAAGTGTGAGTCCAGCGGCACCTTTAAGACCAACTTCATTGGACTAACTTTGTTATGCTGCTTCAGACCAACACCCACCTGAATCAAACTCCAAAAAGTATAATTCAACCCTCTCCCCAAGATCTTCCACTCCTCCCCCCCAGTGTTTCATGTACCTTCAAAAGCTTTCAATCTGTTGCTATTCCTACAAAACTGCCCACTCTTTCAGAAAGTGCCTCATTTCATAAAACCCACCCTTAAATAGTAGCTACACTAATTTGTCCATCACAGAAGCTCCAACTGTGGCAAAACATTTCTGGGTGTGTTCTAGGAACTTCAGAGGAGTATGACCTCCATATTATTGGAATCATAGAATCATAGAGTTGGAAGGGATGGATCCCCAAGGATCATCTAGTCTGACCCACTGCAAAATGCAGGAAATTCACAACTGCCTGCCAACCCACAGTGACCCCATTCCATGCCCAGATGATGCCCCCCCAAAACCTGAATCCCTGGCCAGTCTGGCCTGGAGGACATTCACCTCCTGACCTCAAAGTGGTGACTGGCATTTCCCTGGGCATTAAAAAACGGGCCAAAAGAGCCAAGCACCAACAAAATCCCTTCTGCCCCCCGAATTTACAATCTGCCCAGATTACCAGAATCAGCATTTCTGTCAGATGGTTATCTAGCAACTGTTTAAAAACTTCCAAAAAAGGAGAATCCACTATCACTTTACAAAAGCAGAGCGCATGCAGAAAAATACACCCCGAGGTCTCTTGCAACTATAGTGCAGTGGATGAGCAGTAGACCACAGCTACCTTCTAAGAAAGTATGTCAGTCATTGGTCTTTTCAACACCCCCCCCCCCCGCATTTTTAAATATCTGGCTTACGCATATTCACAGTTCTAATCCTTCTGATGATCAAGGGAATGCTGTGTAATTTCACTTACATTTAAATTAAAACGAGACACCATCAAACAACTGACCACAGAATTGTACCCCATTCTCCAAAGGCGCAACCATCCAAGCACCAACCCCCACCTTGATCACACTGAAGAAAATTATGAGACCAGAAAAGAACCTCTAACACAATGGTTCCCAAACATTTTGGACCTGCTGCCCACCTTGGTCCTAAGCCACACTACTAGTGCCTCCTTATCTGGGCCTCCCCGCTGCTGTCCCAGACTTCTCCTTGGGACTCTGGGAGGCCCCCCCTTCCCTGACCATGGAGCCGCTCAAGCTGTTCGGATTCACCTGAGCATCACCAAAGTCCACATTTCAGTAGCCACTTGCTGCAGCCACTCCACACATACACCCCCGGCAGAGGAATAGCTACCACAGGAGGCAGGAGGCAAACACTGCTGCCACACAGCCAAGGCAGACACTGTTGAGGCCCGGCTCTCCAGTGTGCGTGGGGAGAAGCCTCCGGGTAAGAGTTACAGCGCTCAGCCCCCATGTAGAGCTCAAGGAGGCAGTAGGCAGCTCCAGAGCAAGCAGGATCCCAGGGAAAGCTGGCTGTAGCCAGCACATTGGCTCTGACATCCTAAATGCCCAGGCTGGTCAGGCAAGACTGTGTCAGCAGGCCAGCCAAACAGAAACGCAAAACAGCCAGCCATGGAGGGAAAAGAGAGGGTGGGGCACAAAGGAGCAGCTGAAAGCTCAGGGAGAGGGGGATAAAGGAAGGAGGAGTGGGAATGGGGAAGAAAATAAAACGGAGATGAGAGACACAGTCAGGGATGGGTGCAGGGAAGGTAAGGAGGAAAGACAACCTGAAGAGGGAACAGAAGAGAAAGGAGTCATATGTAAGAGGAGTGAGAACAGAGCAGTGGTCTGGGGTGGGGCAGTCTCAACTTCTGGGACATAGAAAAGCAGTGTACTTAGGGAAGGACATAATGAGAGGACATACTGCAGGACCCTTCAACCAGCAAACTCTTCTCCCCCCCCCAAAAAAAAAACAAAACCAAACGGGAATCTTGGAGTGATATAGATAAGGTTAGAGGTTTTTTTTTTTTGCTGCATCTGTTTTACTGTGTATTTTTGTATACTTTGTTTCATGGATTTTATTGTATGTTTTTTATTGGGGGCTTTTATGTACTGTAACTCGCCTCGAACCTCCGGGGAGAGGCAAGTAACAAACTGAATAATAACAACAACAACAATACCAAATGCAGTCTCTGCCAAAGCTAATTCATCAATCCTGTAGTGCCCAGTGAAGGAAGGAATGTTCAGACATCCAAGTAGCAGCCTTGCATCTGACCTCTAAGGAAGGAAATGACCTATAGAAGTTGTTATCTCTCTGAGGGAATTTTTTTTTTAAACGCCTAGAGTCTAGACCCTTAAACTTGTGAGAGCCTTTGGGTAGGAAGGGCAACAGCCAAAGGATTCTGGCATGGAGAGTGTGGCACTGAGCTAGGTCAGTAGATCTTGATCCATCTCTAGATGTTGGAGTTATATACATTTATTTGTAAATTATATTTTAGGTAGATTTTGAAAGCTACACAGTCTCCAGTGGGAAAAAAGGCAGGAGAGAAATGCTTAAATGGTGTTTTAGGAACAGGAAAACCAGGAGGAATTTTGACATCGGGTCTCTTTCACAACATCTTTAGGTTATTGTTTATTCCATTTATCTTTAATGAACCACTAATTTCAGGGCAGCAAAGAGACCTACGGAGCTCACTTTTTTCTGACAGAATCAAGAAAAGCTGCTGAAAAAGAAAACCTCATACTCTGACGAGATAGTGGGCCTGCACGGACAACCAGTATGGGGCAGAGATGAGAGTGCTGGACTAGGATCTGTATGATTTAGGCCAAAAAGAGAACACTAAGTGGAAAAATGAAAGCTAAAAGTTTATTGCAGCTGGATGCAAGTAATGGATTGGTTACGGGTTGGTGTGGGCTACATAAAAACACAGCATGCTCCTCTATGAGTCAGTTTCCATGGATTTTGGCTTGGATTGTAAATGTGCAGGCCAAGTTTGCCACATATGAGTAAACAATAAAATATGCAGGCTGTGTGCTATAAAAATTTTAAATTGTTTCACCATTTATCAGATGCTTAACCTTGTAGACTGTTCACACACAATCAACATTCCAGGAGCAAAGGAAACATTTGTCTGCTACTAGCACAGCAATACAATATTCGCATAAATGTTTGCTTTTAAAACAATTATTAAATGAGACCGAGTGAACAGTCTTATAGTTCAAAATATAAGAGTAAATTTTGGGGGGCAAACTTCCTCCACAAATAGCTCTAAAATGAAAGCAACTGTTCTAACACCACATTTCTTGTAATTTGTGGCATTTTGCAGTTAATATTTTGTTCTATTCCTGCTGGGAAGTCCTACTGGCCTTAGGTTTCTGTAAAGTAGGATCAGAGGAACCAGATTAAGCTACCAGCAATCGGAATACATCAACATCAAAATGAAAAACTAATATGTTTAACCAATAGGTGTGCTAAAATTCAACTGATTTATACTCCAATGCTAATTAAAAACTGTGATACTTTGGGTCATTGTGGATGATAGCATCAGGGATTTGAGCCTTGTCCTGCAGCAACCTGCATAGTTCGATCCTTTTGCTTATACTGTTTAATTTATATGCAAGACCTTTCAACACAACCATCCAAAGCTTTGAGGTTGATGTCATCAGTATGCCAAAGACTCCTTGCTTTCAACAAATGACCACAAGTAACAGTTTTCATACTGAGTCTGGATACAAAGCTGAAGAGGCTGCAGGATAACAAAATGAATCCAGAGTAGAAACAGGCAATGTTGACAAAGTAAAGTATTTACTTTGAAAGATACTGTTTTCCCACCCCAAGTGGTATGGGGCTGAATCTGACTGCTTAATTATTTATTATATTCAATGCTGCTATCAAAAGACCAGAAGATTAAGTAAAAGCAGTTGTGAAGAATTAATCCTTCTGACTCCACTTATCACTAAGACAGTTTTGTCTTCCCCAATTCTGCTGTTGGTTGTGCTAACCTCTGGGACTAATGTACTGCACTCAACATGGGGCTTCCTTGAAGACATTTCAAAAATTACAATCGGAAGGATATGACTACTGATTAAAGTCTGGAGAGAGGAACATATTACTCTTATCTTGAAAAAAGGTCTCTAGTTATCTTTATGCTTCCAAATCCAGTTCAAATCACCATGACTCACTGCACTTTATTTATTGATTGATTTATAGCCCGACACTCCAATACAAAGCAGCTTGTGGCAGGAACAATCATAAAACCCCACAATAAAATTTCCTTAAGCATAAAACAATAGATCCATTTACTTCAGCCCATCCTGGGGGCGTTATTATCCCCTTCCCCTCCCACTCAAGAGGCTGCATTTCGCCTCAGGGTTAATGGGAAGCAACCCAATATACCGATAGACTCTGGGAGGGGCCCTAGATCTTACTTGCCCTGGCCTCAACCGAAGACCTGACAGAAGACCTGACAGAAGAGCCCTGTGAAACTGTGATGGCTCCGTCAGTGCCCGCAACTCTTCTGGGAGCTCATTCCACCAGGTTGGAGCTGGGACAGAAAAGGCCCTGGCCCCGGTCAAGGCCAGGCGAACCTGCCTTGAGTCAGGAATCTTCAACAAATTCACACCCACTGAGTGAAGTACCCTGTGGGGGTCACAAAGAGGTAGGCCGTTCCTCAACTGTGGGGCTCAGACCACAAATAGCCTTAAAGGTTATTACCAAAACCGTGAACTTGATCTGAGCTGCAACTGGCAACTAGTGCAGCTGCCTCAGCATAGGCTGGATATGGATCCTCCATGATGTACATGTAAGGACCCTACCAGCTGCAATTCACGGGTCAAGGACAAGGGTAGGACTGCGTAGAGTGAGTTGCAGAAATTAAGCATGGAAGCGATCGTTGCATGGATCAATATGGTCAAGTGGCCCAAGGACAGATAGGGTGCTAGTAACCTCACCTGGTGCCGATGGAAAAACGTTGTGCAGGCTACTTCAGTGACCTGAGCCTCCATTGATGATGCATCCAGGATCACACCCAGATTATTGGCTGAGGGTGATATCTTAAGCTGCACCCTGGCTGGGACAGGCAAGTGCACTTCCTGATCTGACGCCTTCCTACTCAGCCACAGGACCTTTGCCTTGGAGGGGCTGAGTTTTTGGTGACTCTGCTCCATCCATCCAGCTATGGCTTCCAAACATCTGGCAAATGTATCCGGGGGCAGTTCGGGTGGCTGTCCATCAGGAGATAGAGCTGGTTGTCATCTGCATCTGGTGACAACCCAGCTTATAGCTCCGTACCAGTTGGGTCAGAGGACGCATATAGATGTTAAGCAGTGTAGGGGCAAGGACTGTGCCCTGACAAGGGAGATGATAGGGATGTGACAACATTCCCCCACCACCCTTTGTGTTCAGTTCTGGAGAAAGGAGCATAGCCGCTGTCCCCCAAGTCCCGGCCCTGGCAAGGCAGTGGGCATTGATCAACCATGTCAAATATGGCCAACATCACAAGGATAGCCAAACCACCCCTATCCAGCTGGCACCAGAGATCATCTTTTAAGGCGACCAGCACCATCTCTACTCCATGGCCAGGATAGAAGCCTGACTGGTATGGATTGAGCACCAAAGTTTCTTCCAAGAATGCCGGGAGCTGGTCCGTGGTGGCCCTTTCAATTTTCTTACCCAGAAATACAAGATGTGAGACTGGGCAATAGCTGACCAGATCCTGCAGATCCAGTGATGGCTTCTTCAGTAGAGGATGAACTACCATCCCCTTCAGTGTCTCTGAGAACTTCCCGGAAGACACGGAGAGGCTGACCATCTCCCTCAGAGGGCTGCTTATTCTCTATTGTGCCAGAGTCCACTCATCAACCACTGCTTGGACACATTTTCTTTTGATAATAGTGCCAGACTATGGAATGCTCTCACTGAAGAAGAGCGGAGGCCTATAGATTGGCCTGGTTTCATAAATATGGTAAGCCTGAGATATTTAGACGTGCCTTTGGTGGCAAGAATATAAATGTTTTTATGCTAGGGAAGGCATAGAGGTGGTTTATTTTGTTTCTTAGAACCAGCCTATTTTGCTAGTTGCAAGTGTCATTAGAAGAAGAAGAAGAAGAGTTGGTTCTTATATGCTGCTTTTCCCTACCTGAAGGAGGCTCAAAGCGGCTTACATTTGCCTTCCCATTCCTCTCCCCACAACAGACACCCTGTGAGGTGGGTGAGGCTGAGAGAGCCCTGATATCACTGCCCGGTCAGAACAGTTTTATCAGTGCTGTGGCGAGCCCAAGGTCACCCAGCTGGCTGCATGTGGGGGAGCGCAGATTCGAACCTGGCATGCCAGATTAGAAGTCCGCACTCCTAACCACGACACCAAACTGGCTACTAATGTGCTTAGTAGGGTTTTGTAAACCAAGTAAGCTACCACACATGGCAGGAAATGACCATTGGTTACCTACCGAGAAAGATCCTTCTCCTCTGAGGTAGGAGGGCATCTGCGTTGAGCTGATTCTTGCCTGTTGCTAGGGAGGCAGGAGGCAAATTCTTTTTTCTTTAACTTCCTGTTTCCTGGTGGGAATCAACCAACCTAGTGTATGAAATTCTAGAATCCTTAAGGAGCATGTACTAACAACAAATACAATGACAATAAAAAATCAACAGCAGTAAAGAAACTGAATCAGAGAACCAGAAGAAAGGAAGACTGCAAAGTAAAAGGTGCTCTGTGTATGGTTGTTTTCCCACTGAAAAGAGGGCATCTGCATTGGGCCTTTTCAAAGCAATGGCTACATCCTGGGAGAATCACCGTGTCCTGGACTCATGGCATGTTTTAAGACCCTTCTGTCAAGGCAGGTCAGCAGAACTATGGCTTGTAGTGGCTAATGAATGTGGAAAAAAACTAATAGCCACCCTGCACACTTCCTTAACTGAAGCCTGATTCCTGAAGGCCATGTTGGTAGCTGCACTTTTAAAGGAGTAAGCCATAATTCCTTGCAGAATAGGTAAACTTTGAATTCTATTAGCCTCAATGCAGGACCTCAGGCTCCTGCTAATAAGTGCTGTAGGCATTTTTATACTCAGGTTAGATGGACTGATTGAAACAAACTCTCTTTCTTCCTGATAAAAACTACCAAAATAGGACAGAAAGTAAGTACACTTACGACATCTAATTTGTGCCATTCCTTCTCCTTGGGACTTTTTGGAGAAGGATAGAAGAATGGTAAGTAAATTTCCTGTGAAATGTAGGAAGATGACCTGACCTTTGGATAGAAGGTTGGGTCGGTCCTGAGGAGCACCCTGTCTTTGTGAAAGATACAGAGATTTTTTTCTGACTGATAAGGTTTCCCGTTTGAAACCTATCTAACTGACATAATTGCAACTAAAAATAAAGCTTTCATTTTTAACATTTGACATGTTACCTGTTTTAATGGTTTAAAAGGTGGCTGAGGTAGGGATTTGAGGACCACGCTTTATCTCCACAAGGAGAATCTATGGCTCTGGGAAGGAGCCCTAGCTGCCATCCCCTTTAGGAACCTCACAATGACCCATTATGCACGGGGGTTTTAGCGCGCGTTCGGGGTGGAATGGCGGCGACTAAAATCACCGATAACGCACGGAGTCGGCTGCAACTGGCTGCAGATTTGGTGCACGCCGCCGAAAAAGCAGCGTTAGCAGAATGCGGAAGAAAGCTCAGCTTCCCGGGAGACCAGGGTGCTACCGGAGGCGGCGCCGAATTGACCGCGTGCATAATCGGGGAGGCCGGAGGGTCGGAGGTGGCGCGACCGCTCAAGGGCTGCTGGAACGAACGGCGGTGCAGGCCGGGGGGAACCCACGGGAACACGGACGGAAAGGCGGCCGGAGAGCTCACAGTGGAGGGGGGCGAGGGGATCGCCGCGGCTAAGGAAGGCAGAGAGGCTGGCCACCCACCTCCCACCCATTCCCAAACACCCCTCCCCAACCACAAATGAGAACAGAGGTGAGGTCTCTAAGAAAATACAAAAACTTTATAAAACAGTGTGAATGAACAAAGCACAAATATACAATTCAATACGAAGCTTAAAGTAGGGGAAACCTATGGGGCAGAGGAACCGGGGCAGCAAAGAAGGGGAGAGGCGAACTGGGAGTAAGCTAAGGGGAAGGGGAATCATGCTCCCTCCCCCTCTGTGCCCGACAAACCCAGCAAGGCTGCGCCTGCGCAGGCTGCTTCTGCCCTTCCTGGCCTCCACCTCCGACGCTCACCAATGCAGCGGTGCGCTCGCCTCGCTTCCCCTTGGCTCCGCATCGATGCCTCAACACCCGCCGCTCTGGGTTTTGCCGCCGTCGCACCCCGGCCCATGCATAACCGGTTTGCTTCGCGTCTTCCCCCTCCGCGTTTTCCATGTGACCCGAAATCGCCGTTTCGGCGGCTGTGCATAATGGGTCAATGTGAAGGTGTCTAGAGATAGGAAACCATTGGATTGTTGGAATGATGGTCACCATAACTGTTATTTGCCTTATCAAAGTAGCTGGTTGTAGTCCCCTTTATAGGCTCTCATGGAGAAAGTTTAAAATCTCCCTGATCATAGGATGCATGTAGTCCACTTTCTTCCATCTAGTCCACCTAACAAATGCTTTCCAGGAACAGTTATAGATACGAGTGGTGGACTATTACCTGGAGGCCAGAATTGTAGCTGGGAACTGTAACCAAGTGTCAGAAGAGGAGCCTGTTAAGCTTCCAAGTTGTTAGTCTCAAAAATTCTGGGTCTAGATGCCAAATCAGACCCTGATGGAGCAGGTCCAATATTGTTGGTAGAGCAACATAAGGGCCCTCCATCATCTGATGAATGGATGAAAACCAAGGTCTTCCTGCCCAAAAATGGAGCTACCAAAATGGCTGCTTTTTGTTGAAAATGTTTTTTGAGGAGCCTTGGTAACATGGGAAATGGAGGGAACACAAACAGAAGCCCTGGATGCCACTGGGATTTGAGTGCATCAGGTTGTTCTGCTTTGTGAGATTGAACTGGAATAAAATCTGGGAACCTGATTATTTTTGCGTGTCACAAAGTGGTCCACTCCCATCTCCCAAAGTGTTGCATGATGTCCTGGAACAATTCTCATTTGAGTAACCAGTTCCCCACTGCTATTCTGCAATGGCTTAGCCAGTCTACCTGGATGTTGAGGTTTCCTTTTATGTGATTGGTCCTGATTGATATTAGGTTCTTCTGTGCCCAAGACAGAAATTTGGTTGCTTCTTGATGTAGGAGGGTAGCTCTGGATTCCCCATTTTTTTTATATATGTCTTGCTTGTGGTATTGTCTGTGCTTATCAGCAGAGACTTCCCCCTGCGTTTCTGTTCAAAATGAATCAATATGGGTCTTATTTCCAAGAGGTTTATTGGAAGCTTGGATTCCTCTGGGACCCACAGACTGTGGGCTGATAGATCCGGTCATGTCAGGCACCAGCTCCAAAGGCCTGCATCTGTAAACATTCAGCCTTTGTCTACCATCTCCTAAATTTTGCCTTGCTTCCGGTTGCTGGTTTTGGTCCACCAGCATAGATTATGTTAGACCATCAGAAGATTTGCCCAAATCAAGATCTGATGCTGATACCAGTTCCTAAATCAGTTCCGCAGGGCAAGATGAAGCTACCAGGCCTATGGATTTGCCTCCTACCTCCCTAGCAACAGATGAGAATCAACCTGAGGTAGATGCCATCCCCTCAGAGGGAGAAGGCAAGATATAAGTGTTTAAATATACAAGTACCTTGACAGTAATAAGCTTATCAGAAGAAAATTTCAAAGAGGTTATTCTAATAATTTTTGTTGACAACAACAGCACCTACTGTATTAGAAGATGATACACACTCCATGCCTCTGTTGATAGCCACAGTATCAAAATTCCTACACAAAGGTATTCTAGAGCTCTTTCAACCACCAGTGAAAGCTCATATAAAACCTTGTGTCCACAATGACTATGAAAAGCAAAAATAATCTCTTCTTCTACTTTACTCCTTTGTAATAAGTTGTATGTATAAGTTTATTTGCAAATGCAGAAAAATAATACTTTTGATCAATTGAAACATAATAGCTAATGCTAAGGTAGTCTGTACCAGTCTAAAATACCTTCTGTAACTTCTCAATATAATTAAAGACAAAGAATTTATGTAGAAAAACCAAAACAATTTGAGACCGAGAGGAACCGAGAGGAACTGAGGAAGAAACTTGTTCCTTGGCGCCCTCTTGTGGCGACAAAGATTCTTCTGGGATAAAGAAGAACTAGTACAGCCAAAAAATCTGATAGCTGTTGTTGGAGCTGTGGGAGATGCTGGGAGAAAATTATTAGGGCGGCTGGAGTGGCCTTAAGTGGAGTTGTGGGGGAGAGGGGAAGCTAGAGAGCCCCGAAAGGCGGGATCTGGCAGATCCTCTCCTCTGTGAGGTTAGACCAGCTGTTAGGTGTCAGGTTGGGTTGGGTGGGCTAGGGGGGATTTTTGTAGGGGGCTGTGTAGGGAGGGTGAGGTTAGGGTGGGTTAGGGAGGGAATTGGTAGCAGCTAGGTTAAATTAGATTAGTTAGATTGGTTAGGGCCAGTGAGAGGGAGGAGCTACAGCCGCTCTACCCAAAGTATTGCAGTAATTAGATAAGGTTGGGGCCAATATACAGGGCACTACTGGACGTGGCTAGACATGGCATGGTCTGCCAGACAGGAACGACAGAGTGGGCATGGAAGGGGAGAGGGGGTTATAACCCAACCTGGGAGAATTATTCCAGCACTTCTGGGCCAAGGGAGGTATGGCGGTGGGAGGAGGTTCAATAATAGGGGGAGAGCGGCACACGCAGGTCCAGAAAGGCCCCGACCGTGGAAACACGGTAGGTGGCCTGGTCGATGTGCTCGCTGTCCTTCAAACCTCCGTCCCATCCCCAAATCTGTAGGAGAGAGGGCTAGGGCGGAGCCGGTGCTGATGCTATGCAACGCCAGGTCGATCAAGAACAAATCCTCAACCCTGCGGGACTATTTCGCAGGGCATGGGGTAGACCTGGCGTGCATCACCGAGAGCTGGGTGCGCGAAGGTGAAACAGTCGCCCTTAAAGATCTTGCGCCACCCGGCTTCTCGGTCCTCCATCAGCCCCGGCTCCATGGTAGGGGGGGTGGGGTGGCGATCCTAGTCCGGGACAGCTATGCCTTCAGGGCTCTCCCAGCACCATCGATCCCAGGAGTTGAATGTGTCGGCCTGACGTGGGAATCGGTCGAGAACGTGGCCATCTGGGCGGTGTACCGTTCACCCACTGCCCCGCCCGATGCCCTGCTGGGCCTGCTGGAGGCGGCGGCCGCCTGGACATTGCAGTTCCCCAAATTATTAATTTTGGGGGACTTTAATGTCCATGCGGATTCGTCGGCTCCAGGACTTGGCCTGGACCTGGTGTCGGCCATGGCGACACTGGGGTTCTCGCAATTTGTTGCTGGTCCCACTCATCAGGCTGGCCACACCCTGGATCTGATCTTTGGTGCTGGTGTTGAGATCGATCTGGTGGCTAACAACATCGTTCCGTGGTCTGACCACCATACCCTGAAGGCTCGCCTACGGATGCCACCCCTCCCCTGTTTGGGTGACGGACGCATTTTAGTCCGCCCACGGAGACTTATGGAATCCGAAGGATTCCTGAATGCTCTGCGGGACCCGATGCCCTCCGGTGTCTCGTTGGAGGCCTTGGTGGAGGACTGGCAGTCCCGCCTGTTGGCCGCCATTGACGAGATAGCTCCTGAGCGCCCTCTCCGCCCTCGCCTCAAGCAGGCCCCGTGGTTTACCGCGGAGCTTCGGGAGAGGAAGAGGGAGGTGAGACGGCTAGAGCGAGTGTGGCGGAAGACCCGCGACGAAGCTACAAGAACATCTCATCGCACGCTTATGAGGGCATATGAGATGGCGGTGAAAGCGGCAAAGTGTGACTACTTTGCTGCGGAAATCGCGTCCGCTAGCTCTCGCCCAGCCCAATTATTTAGGATAGTTCGGACCCTTACTGCCCTCGAAGGAGGGCATCAAAATAGTAGTCAATTGGAACTAGGCTGCGAGGCTTTTGCGAGCTATTTTGCGGATAAGATCTTGTCGCTCCGTCGTGACCTTACTGCCACAGTTGATACAGTTCGTGAACTAGAAGCTCCGTGGCCGTTACGGGGGATCAGGTTTGATGGCTTCAGGCGGCTCTCTTTATCCGAAGTGGACAAATTGCTAGGGTCGGTGAGGGCGACCACTTGCCCCCTTGATCCCTGTCCGTCGTGGTTGCTTAAGATCAGCGACCCACGGATAGGTGTTCCCCTGAGGGAGATTATAAACCTCTCCCTTACATCGGGAGAATTCCCTCAGCGGCTCAAGGAGGCAGTGGTTCGCCCTCTTCTGAAAAAACCATTGCTGAATCCGCGGGACCCCGCCAGCTACCGCCCAGTATCGCATCTTGCATTCCTGGGCAAGGTGGTTGAGAGGGCCGCCGCGGACCAGCTCCTAGCATTTTTGGAGGAAACTTCGGCCCTTGATCCATACCAGTCTGGCTTCCGTCCTGGCCATGGGGTGGAGACTGTGCTGGTCGCCCTGACAGATGATCTCCGGCGCCAGCTGGACCGGGGCGGGTCGGCCATTCTCGTGCTATTAGACCTGTCAGCCGCATTTGATGTGGTTGACCACGAGCTCTTGGTTCACCGCCTCGCTGATACTGGGATTGGAAGGGTGGCTCTTAAATGGCTATCCTCCTTTCTAGAGAACAGATCACAGAGGGTCGCTGTGGGGGAGGAGTTATCCGACTCCTTTGCACTCCCATGTGGGGTGCCACAGGGAGCGGTGCTCTCCCCCACGTTATTTAACATCTATATGCGTCCCCTGGCTCAGCTGGTACGGAGTTATGGGCTTGGGTGTCACCAGTACGCTGATGATACCCAGCTCTATCTCTTGATGGATGGCCGGCCAGGTCTCCCCCCAGAAAAATTCGCCAGTTGTTTGGAAGCAGTGGCTGGATGGATCAGGAAGAGCCGCCTGAGACTCAACCCCTCTAAGACGGAGGTCCTTTGGCTAGGCCGAAGGGAGCAGGAACAGGAAGCGCGTCTTCCCTGCCTGGACGGGGTACAATTGTCATCTGTGCCCCAAGCCAGGAATTTGGGAGTGATTCTGGATGCCTCACTTTCCATGGAGGCCCAGGTCACTAAGGTAGCCCGGACGGCGTTTCTCCATCTACGCCAAGCTCGGCTACTAGCACCCTACCTGCCCCCGGAACACCTGGCCACTGTGATCCATGCAACGGTTACTTCTAGATTAGACTTCTGTAACTCGCTCTACGCGGGCCTACCCTTGTCTCTAACCCGGAAGTTACAGCTGGTACAGAATGCAGCTGCACGGGTCCTCACTAAATCATCTTGGAGGTCCCATGTTCAGCCTCTGCTGAAGCAGCTGCACTGGTTGCCAGTTTGTTTCCGGATCAGGTTCAAGGTTTTGGTACTAACCTTTAAGACTATACGCGGCTTGGGTCCTGCATACTTGAGGGACCGCCTATCTCCTTATGCCCCCCGCAGGGCACTTCGCTCTGCGGGTAAGAATCTGCTGATGATCCCAGGACCCCGGGAGGCACGCCTGGCCTCGACAAGGGCCAGGGCCTTTTCGGTCCTGGCCCCTACCTGGTGGAATGAGCTCCCTGAAGAGCTGCGGGCCCTGTCGGAGCTCTCTGAGTTCCGCAGAGCCTGCAAAACGGAGCTCTTCCGCCAGGCGTTTGTCTAAGGCCGGGTGATGGCCCGGGGCTAAGATCGGACCCCTCTCCCCGGAGGGGGGAGGCCAGTACTAAACTGACCTGGTTCCCCAGAGTGTTCCATCCTATGCCCAATTATCCTCCGTTCCCTTCTGCTCATCCAGTGGGCCTGTACGGGAATAGTTTTAATCGCCATCATTGTGACTTAGTCATTGTTTTAATGGGGTTTTAATGGGGAATTTTAATGGTTAATATATTGTTTTTGTATTAAAATGTTGTGAACCGCCGCGAGCCGGTTTCCGAGAGCGGCGGTCATACAAATCAAATAAATAATAATAATAATAAATTATTTAGATTGGTTATTAGCTCAAAGAGGTGCTACTACTTGAATTTTAGCAGGACTTTTATAGATTCTTTATATTATAGAAAAACCGGCACTTTTCTGCACGTGTCCCCCCAAAACAAACACACAAACCCAATATTTGAATAATTCTCTATTATCCTGTCAGAGTCATGCTCTGCCACACTTGCCTCAGGTAACTCAAAAAGAAAACCAACAATTTCTTTTAATGGCACCAGCTTCATGCAGTTCAATATATGATCTCAGCAGGATAAACAAACCTCTCATCCAGAGAATCCTAAATCATAGTGCTCAAAGACAGAGCTAAAATGGTGGTGGTGGTGGGGAAGATGTTGAAGGATGAGAGAGAAACAGAGGAAGTATGTAGCTCTTGTTTCATTCTCACTGACTACTAGCAGTAGGGGGACTACTACCAAAATATGTATAGCCCTGCAGATATGTAGACTGAGCCAGGTATCTGACAAAAAACCTAGCCTTCAGTTGTAAGGGGTTTTCCACCTGCATTTATCTTATTCTATGAATTTCCACCTGATCAGAATAACAAATAAAGGTAAAGGTAAAGGTATCCCCTGTGCAAGCACCAAGTCATGTCTGACCCTTGGGGTGACGCCCTCCAGCGTTTTCATGGCAGACTCAATACGGGGTGGTTTGCCAGTGCCTTCCCCAGTCATTACCACTTAACTTTGACTTATTTCACACATCAAGTCAGGAACACACATGTTCCCGATTCAGAGAGCTGCTACATGGAGTTTTTGCTTATGAGCACCACATTATTTTGATTAATAATAATAATGTTTGTTATTATAATATTTGTATGACTGCCGCTCTTGGAGAACCGGCTCACGGCGGTTTACAATATTTAAAATACAAATCAATACATTAAAACCACTTAAAATTCCCCATTAAAACCCCCATAAAACAATGCATATTTACAAAGATGACAATATAAT
This sequence comes from Paroedura picta, assembly GCF_049243985.1. Taxonomy (NCBI): domain Eukaryota; kingdom Metazoa; phylum Chordata; class Lepidosauria; order Squamata; family Gekkonidae; genus Paroedura; species Paroedura picta. Next base: position 99,438,927 of record NC_135373.1, read on the forward strand.
AACTGTACCCACACAGGATACTGGTTGGAAGACAGGCAGATGGATAATTAGGCATAGGATAGATCAATCTAGAGACTCTTGTGGCACAGAGTGGTAAGGCAGCAGACATGCAGTCAGAAAGCTCTGCCCATGAGGCTGGGAGTTCAATCCCAGCAGCCGGCTCAAGGTTGACTCAGCCTTCCATCCTTCCGAGGTCAGTAAAATGAGTAAACGGTAATGACTGGGGCACGCACTGGCAAACCACCCTGTATTGAGTCTGCCATGAAAACGCTAGAGGGCGTCACCCCAAGGGTCAGAGATGACCTGGTGCATGCACAGGGGATACTTTTACCTTTAGATCAATCTGAGAATCCAGGCCAGTATAGTACTGGCTTCTGTCCCTAGCGGGAAGGGGCCTGATCTTAGGGCCCGAGCCACCATCCGGCCTCAGACAAACACCTGGCAGAAGAGCGCTCTTTTGCAGGCTCTGTGGAACCCAGAGAGCTCTGACAGGGCCCGCAGCTCTTCAGGGAGCTCATTCCACCAGGTAGGGGCCAGGACTGAAAAGGCCCTGGCCACTGTCAAGGCCAGGTGTGCTTCCAGGGTGTCTCTGTTCTGAACATGGAAAGCCCATATCAGGCCTGTCCTTATGCAGCTGCATTGGCTCCTAGTTGAATTCTGAATCAGGTTCAAGGTTCTGGTCCTAACTTTTAAGGCAATACACAGCCTGGGCCCTATGTACATGAGGGACCACCTGACTGAATTTACGTGCTGAAGGACTTTGTGCTCAGCTAATACTAAACAGGCGGGTGATTTCTGGCTTTCAAAAGGGACATTTGGCCCTACTAGGGCTAGGACCTTCTCAGTCTTGGCTCCTACCTGGTGGAATGAGCTTCTAGAAGAGCCGTGAGCCCTTCAAGAGCTAGCCCAGTTTCAAAGGGCCTGCAAGATGGAGCACTTCTGCCAGGATTTGGTTGGGGCCATTGATTAGAAACATCTATATTAGCCCCTTTCTGCTGTGATCTCCCCTGGAAATGTGTAATTATGGATTGGCAACTGCTAGGCAATAGAATTTTAAGGAATTGTTTTAAATTGCTTTTTCCCTAATCAACTATTATCATAATAAAACTGTTTTATACTGCAATTCTTATTATGTTAACTGTCCCAAATCAGCTTGCTGGGAGAGGCATCATATCAATCCAATAATAAAATGAAAATTAAATAACTAAAAATTTGAGAGGACTATATGTTTTATATTAAGCTGATTTGCATGTTAGGAGTTCAAGCTTTCTCCTTACACAGATACTCATGGACATATATGTTACCTTAATTCTTGGCACTATTTGCCATTACAAGCTCTGATGGAACTGGCCAGATTTTGCCTTATAGTCCTGGTTCTGCCTTGCCCACTCTACCTTGCAACCAACTCCAGGAGGGTGGCAAAAGGGACTCTCTCTGGGTAACACACTGCTACCACCTGATTGTAGTACAGGGCTGCAGCTGGGAAAACCAGGACTCCTTGCCACCCCTTTCCCTCCTGAGGCCTCGCCTCTGTGGTCTCCCACAGTCCCAACACGTGAGTACCATGGGTACACCCCTCTAGAAGGGAAGCTGCTTGCCAAGCTCCCTTCCTTAGCCCTAAGTCTTCCTTTTGCACTGGGCTACCATTTCCAAGATGGGGGAGCACTACATTGATCAGAGAACCATGGTCTGCTTCCAAAGTATAACAGATTTATTAAGAAGAGGAAGAAGAAGAAGAAGAAGAAGAAGAAGAACAGCAGTCCCCAACCTTCTTGTAGTCGGGGACCGCCTCCGAGGGTGGGAGAGAGCCGGCGGCCCAGCCACAGCACCTGCACGTAAACACGCACGCGCAGTTGCCGCGCATGCGCGTTTTCGCCACTAGGTGGCACTAACGTGCATGCGCAGAACAGCTGCTCCGCGCGTTTGCGTTGCTGGCGTGCCAGCGGCCGCGCCTGCCTCTTCCCCCCTCTTGCTGCGGGGGGGGGGAGGCAGGCGCGGCCGCTGGCGGCCCGGTACCATGGCCTTATTGGCCCGCTACCGGGCCGCAGACCGGGGGTTGAAGACCCCTGAAGAAGAAGAAGAGTTGGTTCTTATATGCCGCTTTTCCCTACCCCAAAGGAGGCTCAAAGCGGCTTACAGTTGCCTTCCCTATCCTCTCCCCACAACATCCTGTGCGGTGGGTGAGGCTGAGAGAGCGCTGATATCACTGCCCGGCCAGAACAGTTTTATCAGTGCCGTGGCGAGCCCAAGGTCACCCAGCTGGTTGCATGTGGAGGAGTGTAGAATCGAACCTGGCATACCAGATTAGAAGTCCACACTCCTAACTACTACACCAAACTGGCTCTCTTGTTAAAAGAACAAGGTTCAAAAACAGATATTTAGCACAACACAGAGTTACGCAAAAGGAGCAAAAGAAACTGGATGCAATGCAATCCTTCTGTACCTCTGCTAAAACATTCCCTATCTGATGTTAAATACAGGGCAAGCACCGCTGGCTTAAAGACTTCTCAATATTGAATAGCATTATCAGCTTACCCCAAGCCACATGTCCAAGATGGCTTCTTACCTCTTCTCCAAAGAGCAAGTTCCCATCCTGATGGTCAGGAGGCAAAAGACCCCTTCCTCTCTGGTCAGTATCCTATACCTCTCCACAGGAAGTCCCTCTCCTAGGAATTCTGGGAAGAAACTCCCCCCCCCCTCCAGGTACCTGCTTCCTGGCCAGGCCAATTAATATTTGAAAGGGAGATGAGCAAGAGATTATCTCTCCACAGCAGAGGAAAAACCCTGCATCCTTTTGAAATAGCAAGAGGGGGACATTTTGCCACACAAATCAATACATTTATGTTTGTTTATATCAGCTAAGCAGAAGTATGTTAGCCCTTTAAACAGCCAGTTCTTTAAGCAAAGAAAAATTATTTGCAAAATCATTGCGGTGTGGTGTAGCACACTGGTCATAAGGGACAGTTCACTGGGGTCATAGAATCATAGAGTTGGAAGGGACCTCATGGGTCATCTAGTCCAACACCCTGCACTATGCAGGACACTCACATCCCTATCACTCATCTACTGTAACCTGCCACCCCTTTGCCTTCACGGAATCAGCCTCTCTGTCAGATGGCTATCTAGCCTGTTAAAATTTTTCCAAAGATGGAAAACCCACCACCTCCCGAGGAAGCCTGTTCCACTGAGAAATCACTCTGTCAGGAACTTCTTCCAGATGTTTAGATGGAATTTCTTTTGAATTAATTTCGTCCCATTCATTCTGGTCTGTCCCTCTGGGGCAAGAGAGAACAATTCTGCTCCATCCTCCATATGGCACCCTTTTAAATACTTGAAGCTGGTTATCAGATCCCCTCTCAGTTGTCTCCTCTCTAGGCTAAGCAGACCAAGCTCCCCCAGCCTATCTTCATATGTCTTGGTCTCCAAACCCCTCACCATCTTTGTTGCCCTCCTCTGGACACGTTCCAGTTTGTTAACATCCTCTGAACATGTTCCAGTTTGTTGTAAAGTGAAATCATCTATACTGCATCAAGTTTCTTCTACCTCCACTAAGACAATGAACAAGCACCTATATGAACCTACAAGTTTATTACCCATTCTGTCAAAGAGATCTGTAAGTACAATAGCTGTGGAAGGAGGCAATCACTCTAACAAAATACATCTGTGTTATTTAATTAAAATTAAATTGCAGAAATTAACACCTTACCGGATATTAAAATCAAAAAGGGGGGAAGGCTTGCACACATTCAAACAGTTTCCCCATCACAGAATAACATACCAATGTCTGAACTGTATCAGTCAAGAGATATATAAATAAGCAGGGAAGATGCTCTTTCTGCTAAGAAAGCCTGCCTCCTAGCATGACACTGAGTTTTTTGTTTGCTTTATTTCCAGCAGCATCTTAAATGTGTGACAGTTGTCTTAATTCCTGGCATTAGTAGTCACTAAAAACCAAATAAATATGAATCAGAACAACAATTGCCCATTAAGGTCACCTCAATGCTGTGTTTGTTCTACTTATCTTAAATCAACATATATATACAAAGCTTTTTCATGCATATCAGAGAGAATGTTGGGTGCCAACTAATGCTGTGACATATTTGAATCCAAAGTCCTACTTCACCACAAAACCAAAAGAATAGCTTTGGACAATCACCATAGTGCTATTCAATAATACTCTCTTGCTCTCTTATACATGCCAAGACCCAAAATGAGTCCCAAACTCACATTTCTAGCTCCGATCTCATTAACACAATGGGGAAAAAAAACACAGCCTAGAAATCCCAGATAAAAGATCCTCTCTAATTTTGAACCATCTTTTTTTGTTTGTAGCAGAGGAACAGAAACATCTGAACAATCTCCCTCTTGGTATAATTTACAATATTGTTAAGAGTGAAATCAGTATTTGTACAAAGAAATGGCCATAGAAATTATGATAGGCCTGGTCTATTCATGCAGTACTCTAAAATTATCCAATGGCCTATATCGGGGTAGTCAACCTGTGGTCCTCCATATGTTAATGGACTACAATTCCCATGAGCCCCTGCTGGTAAACACTGGCAGGGGCTCATGGGAATTGTAGTCCATTAACATATGGAGGGCCACAGGTTGACTACCCCTGGCCTATATGACTTCACAATGCAAGGACACTGCAAGGAGACAATCATATTTTCAAACTTTAAAGTTTCTATATTAGAAGCAATAGCTATCAAATGGATATTATTTGTTAAAAGCCAGGGGCAGAGTTGCAAGAATGACCAACTTCATAGAAATGATGTGATTCAAAGCTGGTTGTATCAGAAACTTCCTACAAATGGGAAATCAGCACAGATTTTCAGTCCTTGCCTTTTTACCTACGATTTTAAGTTTTGAATTATCAGGGAATAGTTTAAAAAGAGAAGGCATATTTAAAATTAGAATTCTTCCACCTGCAGTCTGAAGAAGTACAGCCCCTTCATCTTCCTCCATATTCTACCATCTCATTTTCCTGTGTGTGCATATGAGGCCACAGACAGTGCAGGCTTATGCAGACTTCAAGGTTTTCTGACGCATGACCCCAGCATGCAACAAAGGACATAGTAATTTCACCTTTGACACTGCTATTGATAACTTTACTGTCCATCTCTTTCAGGCATAGGCATGCACTTAAGAACTCAAAGGCATCTAGTTAGCTTTCCTGTATCATATCATTCAATTCCTGGAGGCTAGAGGTACCCTTCAATAATGATTTACTAGGTTCGTTATAAGTTAACACTATCAGAGAATCTGCGCTTCATTGTAAGCATTCATTTTGCATAATTACCACTAACTCAAAAGAAAATTATACTATCATGCATTGTTACATAGATAATTACATTTGAGTAATTACAGGAGTCCATAAAAGTATCTTACCCAAAATATAAGCAGGTCACAAGCCAGGAGCCTTTTTCAAGAAGCTCTCAATCAATTTTGTTGTTGTTGTCAGCCATTCAGTCATGTCTGACTTTTGGTGATCCCATAGCACAGCTGTCGCCATGATCCCCCATCCCATACTGCCTCCCTCAGCCGTGCAATGTTCTGGCCAGTGTCCATCCCGATCATGTCCAACTATTGAGCCCTTTGTCATCCTAGTTTCCTTTTTCCACTGACTAATCCTAAGATAATTGCTTTCTCCATTGAGTTGGATCGCATGATAGGGCCAAAGTAAGTGAGCATGTGTTTTGTGTTTTTGCCTACCAGTGATATATCAAGACTTTATGCACTGTAGTATTTCCTTGTTTGTGACTTTTGCTGTCCACGAAACCCATCTACACCAGAGTTCAAATGAATCGATCTTTCTCTTGTTCAATTTTTCCATCATCCAACTTTCACACCCATACGTGGCTATTGGAAATATGATATATCTAACTAATCTACATTTAGTAGCCAGGGTTACATCCTTGCTTTTCTGTATTCGGTTCAAGCTCATCATTGCTGAGCAACCCATTTTCCATACTGCAATCACCACTGACATCAATTTGTGATCCAAGAAAAATGAATTCTTGAATGCATTTGATCTCTTCACCATCAATTGTTATTGTGACATATCTGGATTTTTGCAGAGGTCATTATTTTTGTCTGTTTAGTGTTTAAGAAAAGGCCAAATTGCTTTCTTACTTCATTGATCTTTGTAATCAGCTGTTCTAGGCTTTCCTTAGTTTCTGACAGGAGGACAGTGTCATCAGCACCCCGAAAATTATTTCCAATCCTTCCTCCAATCTTAATTCTAGGGTTTGATTTTTTTATTTCAATCTCTCTCATAATGATCACATCATATAAGTTAAACAAGAAGAGGGAAAGAATACAACCTTCGTGCATTCCTATATTTTGAACCAGTCAGTGTCACCAAATGGTGTATGCATAATGGCTTCTTGGTTTGCGTAGAGTGACTGCATCAGTTTGATCAAATGCACTGGCACAAAATTTCAATTTTGCAGGGCTTTCCACAATTTGTGATCCACATAATCAAACGCTTTCTTGTAGTCAATAAAACAGATGTAGACATCTTTCTGATATTCCTATGACTTTTCCAAAATCCAGTTCAGGCTTGCTATGTGATCACAAGTGCCATGCCCTTGTTGAAAGTCAGTTTGAACATTTGGTGATTCTCTTTCAATGGTCGTTGATACACATTGTTGTATGATTTTGAGCAGAATCTTACTAGCATGAGAAATTAGGGCTACTGAACAATAATTGGAATAGTTTTTTGAGTCACCTTTTTTGGTAGTGGGATGAGCAATCAATTTAACTTCCTGTATTTAAGGGATTTTAAAATCATCTCCTAACAATAGCTAGCTGTCCCACTTGGCAAGGTCATACATGCTTGGCTAACTCGTTATTTCAAACGTTAAATAAGGTTATACATACTTCTTAAAATACATTTAAAATATCAGTTGATTCTTGCTTCTTTTAAATATTAAAGTCTAGTTACAAATAGTGATTACACGTTTCTCAACCAAGAGGATCATTGAACCACATCTTCATTTCTATGAAATTGGACATTCACTTCCGCACCTGGTATGTCCATCTGTCCTTCCTTATTTATTATTTAGATTTTAATACCACCAATCCAGGTGACCCAGCTTAACAAATAATATCTACTGCTATAAATTCAGCAGCTTCTAATCCAGAAAATAAAATTGTATCTCTGTTTCTTGCCCATCTTCTAGGCCTATTACATTTTGAATCTCTAAACTCCCTTTTTGTTATGTTGAGTTGAAAGATCACCCAAAGCAAACAAAACCAAAAGGCAAAAAGTTGTGTCTTCTTGAAATTTATTAAATGCAATCCTGAATAATTTTGCAATAATTTTGGTTTTGTTTGCTTTGGGTGTATTTCTACAAGAAACTAATGGTGTTTCTTCATGTGGACTGAGTTGAAAGATCAGGCAATCTTGGTTTCTGTACACAGAAACATCTTTAATTATTGTTTTTCTTTTCTTTTGTTCCCCTATATTCCTGGCTATGTATCTGTGACAATGTTCTTTCCCTTACTGAAAGAGAAGAGGATAAACAGTCATGCAACTGGCAATACAGATTATTCTTGTTCATCACTACCCAGGTACTCACCGCAAACCACAAGTTAAAGACTAAAGCTGTAGCACTATCTTCTTTGCTGCTGGTTAACACAATTCTAGATTACAGCTTAAATCTCTAATGAAAATAAAAGGTAAATTAGATTTTCATATGACATCTAGTACAATCTAATTCTAATCCATAAGAATTAGCTTGATTTAACTGTTATAAAGCCTATAGAAACTAGCATATTCAGTCCCACAATTTTGGATTGCACACGTAGCAGAAACTATTGAGGGTAATGGAAAACACATTAAGATCTTTCAACCTGTTTTAAAACATTTTCTAGCAATTTTCTGCAATGGATGTTCTAATGTTCTATCGATAACAGCCATTCAACATTCCAGCACCTTAGACTAAACATTATGCAAAGTTAAAAGAGAAATAGTATTTCTACACACACATATAGGTTGATATTTTGCCTGGTGTACAGCTTAAATTTCTTGATTTGATTTGTTGCAATCAAAGCTACTCTTTGACCAAGATGCTCTTTCGATGTATCAATCAACACATCTACATCTACATACAATAATATTTAACCTGAATTTCAAAGCTCCAAAGCATTTCTCAATAGCCAAAACGAATGTTTCAAAGAAATCGTTACAAAAGTCCGGCTGTCTTCAAGTAGCTACTCTCCCCAGACCAAAGAAAGGAGAATTAATCCCTCCATTACTCACATAGCTGCTCGTAGCTGGAAGGATTACAGGAATTATAATGCATTTTCATGTAATAGTATGCATTTTACAAAAGGTAGTCCAAAAGGATAAGATGAAAAACTGCAAACGGCATGACATTTCTAAAAGTATCACTTGAGGTGGGAAAATATCCCTCTCCCAAGCTTCAATTGTGAAATAGCAATAGTATATTTCTTCAAAACTAAATCATAGAATGATAGTTGGAAGGTAACTCCATGGTCATCTAGTCCAACCCCCTGCACAATGCAGGAACATACAACTACCTGCCCATATACAGTGACCCCAATTCCATGCCCAAGTGATCCCTCCACCAAAAAAAAAATCTCCAAAATCCACCCCGGCCTGAAGGAAATTCACCTACCATCCCACAGTGGTAACCAGCAATTCCCTGGGTATGCAAGGAGGGGCCACGAGAGACAAACACTATTCCTTCTTGCCCACTCACTCACAATCTGCCTAAATTCATAAAATCAGCAAAGAAGAACCCACCACCTCCCGAGGAAGCCTGTTCCATTGAGGAACCGCTCGAATTGCAAGGGACTTCCTCTCAAAATTCTTTTGACTTAATTTCAATTTGTTGGTTCTGACCCTCTGAGGCAACAGAAAACAACTCTGCTCCATCTTCTATACCTTCAAGTATTTGAAGATGGTTATCATATCACCTCTTAGTTGTCTTCTCTCCAGGCTAGAAGAAGAAGAAGAAGAGTTGGTTCTTATATGCCGCTTTCCCCTACCCGAAGGAGGATCAAAGCAGCTTACAGTCGCCTTTCCTTTCCTCTCCCCACAACAGACACCCTGTGGGGTGGGTGAGGCTGAGAGAGCACTGATATCACTGCCCAGTCAGAACAGTTTTATCAGTGCTGTGGCAAGCCCAAGGTCACCCAGCTGACTGCATGTGGGGGAGCGTAGAATCGAACCTGGCATGCCAGATTAGAAGTCCGCACTCCTAACCACTACACCAAACTGGCTCTCTCTAAACAGACCAAGCTCCCTCAACCTATCCTCATATGACTTAGTCTCCAAACCCCACACCATCTTCATAGCCCTCCTCTGGACATGCTCCATTTTGTCTACATCTTTCTTTAGTTGTGGTGCCCAAAATAAAGGAATAGCCCTCTTACACCTTAAAACAAATTTGTAGTACGTATGATTCTATGGGCCTGAGCCTACTTCATGACAGTTTAAAGCTCAGAAAGGCTCATGCTACTAGACATTTGTTACTGTTAAGGGTGACATTCTAGAGCTTTTGCTTTTCAAATCTAGTTCAGTAACTATCAGTAAACTGCAAAAATCAAACAGTAGAAGTAATCATCCTGGCCCTGTTTGTTACTATTTTGTAAAGATTTCATTATTAACACAATACATGGAGATTGTCTTCAAATGTTTGTGAACTATCATTTGAGTCCAAGGCCTTTTAGATTCACTGAATATCCAGAAGTATCATGTATTTTGCACTTCAGTATGTATTCAATGCTTTCCCATACCTTCCCATCCCACAGCAATCCCACAGCAATTATATAAAAGGCAATCTTTCCTTGCCAGAAATGCACTGAATACAAAGTAGCAGATTCTTAGAGACTGTCTCATGTGCACATCCATATTTCCCTCCTTCCAAGTGTAGTCTAGACTTTGTAGTCTAGAACAGTGATTCTCAACCACTATATGATCAGTATATTTACATAAGTATGTTTAGTTCAATCACCCTTTCCCCCAGAAAAGAGGAGCCTTAGAATGATTCATTTTAAATTAACAGTAAATTACTGATGATTTTATTGTTTGCATTGACTTATTGTTGTTTATCACATATGTTGTTATCTGCCCTGAACGTTTGGGGAAGGGTAATGTATAAATAAATATATTTATTTGTTATAATTGCCAAGAATCTTGTCTACCTCAGTATAAGAGTTGGTTTTGGTACCCTACTTTTTACTACACAAGGGAATCTCATAGCAGCTTTCAATCATCTACCCTTCCTCTCCCAACAACACACACTCTGTGAGCTAGGTAAGGCACTGTGTCATTCATCTTGAAATCAAACTTGGTTCTCCAGATTAGAGGCTGCCACTCATAACCACTATACCAAGTAGTCCACAAAGCTTCTCCAGCCAAACCTACTTGCCATGGATTATCCATTTAACCTTTTGCCATGCTAGCAGTAAACCTGGACCAATTGTCCCATAATCCTGAGCCTCCGGGGAGGGCGGTATATAAGTATGATAAATAAATAAATCAATAATAAAATAATCCATTGTCATCCACCATATTTTTCTGATGCACTATTTCTTGCTGTCCCTACCTGCCAGGTATTATCAGTTACAGTCATATCCATAAAATATATCCTTAAGAACACTACTGCAATTTTTATGAACCTAAAACCTACCATAAAATAAACCATATTTTAACATACGTATATACAAAGAATTAAAACTTTTTAATACAAAAAGACTTTCTCATCAAAATATTTGCATAGGTAAATCAGAATGAACAGGGCAATACAGAAACTCCTGCATTTGTCACTTAATGATCCTGACTGTTGGGTAAATTTATTTAAGACTGAAATACAAAAATCCATCTAGGGGAATAGATCAGCAAGCAGATCTTAACTTTCATACTTCTGTATTCGTTCTAGTACAGTGAGGTAGAAACCTACTTACGAGCGGTTTCATCATACCTCCAGTCATTTCCATCAAAACTGATATTTTTCATTCTAAATTTAAAGAGCCTATTATATATTCAGTACACTTATCCTGGCTACTTAAGATCTAATATTGAAATAACTAAAGGATGAATGCCTTAGAAAAGAAGCAATGCTTCAAGCACATTAATTCACAAGTGCTTTTTATATCATACACCCTTGTTATGGCCCTTTTTAAATAAACTTGTGACTCACTGTTTGTTTTCTTCACCAGGAGGTGGAGTCTTGCCATGCCCTTCCATTACAAAATCCTCATGTTCCATCTGCGAAGGCAAGCATTGTATGTCAGCATTGATGGAGCAAAATACACACCATTCTAAGTGGTCCTTTTACCCCTGTCAGCACTTAACAAACTGTCATTTCTCATCCCTATTAACCAAGAGATTGTCATTTGTAGTTAACAAATGCACATCCTCAGACTCACGTTACCATTCAAGTACATTTTCCCAGGTTTGTCCATTCTTAAGATAAAAGCAAGCAGAGGGAAGAATGAACAGATATGAGAACTGTAATTGGCATACACAACTAAATACATATATGGATGGAGTTTTTTTGGCTTCTTTTTCTCTAAAAGTCAGAAAGCCAAACTCTAAAACAAAAGTGCTACTTTATCAACTAAGATTACTGTTTTTACAATGATTTATTCTATCATTGTGGAATTTGGTATTTTTAAAAGGTGGCTTTGGGGAGGGGCACAAGCTGTCTAAAATTCTGAAAAACTGTGTGAAAGATAGCTGACATAATAAAATAAAATACTGAAGACTTCCAAGTTTGAAACTAACTTCAATTGGCGGTACAACAAAAATTGAGTCCAATAGCACTTTCAAGACCAACATAGATTTATTCAAGGCGTGAACATTAGTGTGTGGACACACTCAGACAAAATGGTTGTGATATCCAAAACTGTGGACTGTTTCCTGACTACAAACCTGATTCAATCCCTTTAAAATATGATTTATAAAATCTTTAATCTCAGATACACATAAGGGGATGGAGTGAAGGGAAGCTAACAATAAAGTATGCCCATTCTCAACCACAAATTTTATATCAAAAGGACACCTTTATTTTAGCTTCTGAATGAGATTTTCAAAATTCAAGGTTTTCTGTAGCTGAACTTTTGAAAAATTGTCCTACATTTTGTAATGCTAGAATATTTTGGAATTTTGATATTATGCAACAGACATGGAACCTATGTCATGCACTCCCTATGGCAACAGCACCAATTTACTTTTTATCGTATTATTCATAAGGCCAGCCAGAAACAGTCTCTGCTACACTGCCTGCTGACACCACTTTCACGCTGACCTGTCTGAATTCCCCTGTTTCAGCATGTGACATACAGATCCAGTTCAGGTATTTCCAAAGTACTTTCAGCACATTCAGCAAAGCTGTGAATCCAATACAGACTTCAGAGTTTGTGTGTTCCGCATACTGCAACAGTAGGCTCCTATCTATAATTGTCTAGCAGTGAGTGGGATAATCATAAAGGACCAGACAAGCAGTTGGCTGAGGTCTGTGAAGAAAGGGTTTGGACACAACACAATGGAAAGGATAAGTGCTGCCCCTGTGGAGCTCTCCTTCCAAACTGTCTCCCTACTCACAGCACCAGCAATCAGGTCATTTTTAAAGAAATATAAAGGAAGACAGAAAGGCAACTACAGGAGGAAGAACTGGGCATAGACTAAAGATAAGCACAAGGGGAAGGGATTGGGTATCACTATAGCAAATGTCTTTTAGACAATTTTACTAGAACAGAAGTGAAATAAATTTTAAATTCTTTTAAATTCATTACTTTAATACTACTGTACACAAATATTTAATGACATGGTTTAAATTATGGATAACGGGAAGAGTTAGATTTCCCCCCTATAGCTTACAACTTAACGTTGCTTTTCAAGTGTATGTTTTTGCCGTACTGTTGGTTTTTAATGGGGTTTTATTGGTGGTTTTGGTGGACATTCTGTAACCTGCCACAAGCCAGTCTCGAAGGTGGCGGACCAGGATATAGAATTATAGCGAATCCCTAATAATTGTATGATCAATCAGAAGGTTGCAATCATTTTTTTTTTACCACTAGGCCATCAGAACGAACAGATCAACTGCTGGTTAGGAAGGAAATCCTTAAAATATTCTCATTCTGCAACATTTTGTATTTTATAGGTCAAAATCATCACTTAGAATTCTTCCCAAATAATCAATTGGGAGGCAATTTATTAAAGGGGAATGAGAAAATACACATGATACTATTTCTTTCTTAAGCCACAGATAATTCAGAACATGATCACTTCTTTACCTGCTCTAAGTTGTTTACTGAACTTAACAGAATCTTCACCTTCAAAATTTCACTTTATTCAGTCTGCTTTCCCATACTTCTTAACTCTTCATCTTTAGTGCATTGCTAGAATAGTCAACGCACACACACACACACCTCCCTCCCTCTTTGCTGAAGTTAGAGCCTAAACCTTGCTGAGCTTAAGAGATAAACTCTTATCACCCCCAGCAGATATTCAGTATTTTGCTGCACAATATAAGATGACCAATTTTACAACTCTCCTGTGTTACTAACTTGCATGGAAGAGGACAAGAACTTTAGGCTAGTCACAATTCAGAGCTCTCTCAGCCCCACCTATCTCACAAGAGTACCTGTTGTGAGGTGAGGAAGGGAAAGCAATTGTAAGCCACTTTGAGATTCTTTTAGGTTGTAAAAATGGTGTACAACTCTCTAAAAAAAAAATCAGATTCTAATTTGTTTAAACAAATTCCAGAGATGAAAGCACTCTTCCTCAAGCAATAAAGAATAGGATACAAAACATAACCTGAAAACTTTCTAATAAGTACGGTATTATATCAGATGCCACAGCACTGACTTTGAAAAGCAAAGTAAGTCAATGAATTAAGCATTATTTTAATTCATAGTTTCAGAGCAAGTCAATTCAGACAGCATGCCAGAGCATGGTTAAGGAAGCTTAACTCTATCATGATGAAAACAGAATCTTGCTGGCATAGACAAATGCAACTTCACCAGTCAAGAGATGCAATGTCATTGTTATTCTACTTTTCAGGCAAATATTTTCTCCCAAAACAGCTCAAAGGAATCAGAAAATACTTCCAACTGTTTAATAAAAGTATTTATTTTAGAAGGGTTTCTCAACAAGCTACCGCCTGCCTTCCCTGGTGAGCAAATGGATAGCAATTGGAGTCTGACTAAATAGGATTTTAAAGCAAAAGATTATAGACTTGTCATCCATACAATCTGATTATAGCAGCATTTTAAAGCTATTATAAAAAGCAACTTGTTGAGTGTTTCACTCGGGAGGATTGGCCATTACTTTAGTGCAGCCTTTTGATCATGGAGGAGCCCTTGAAATAATTTTTCAGACTTTGAGGAGTCCCCAGAAGTGATGCCAGTTGGCCAAGCCTCCCTGCCATGCCCCTCAGAAGTTACATGTCACTGGAAGAGACATCACCACCTGCGTTAACAGAGTTGAGGAGGACCGGAGGGGGGCGGGGGGAGAGGACACAATTTAAGGTGGGAGAAGGCATGGAGGCTTTGCCCCCTCCCAGGTGCAGAAACCATGAGAGACCTCTCACTCTAGAGAAGAAAAGCAATGGAAGCAGCCAGTTCCCTATCTTGTGGCTGAGTCTATTAAGGCAGGAAATGAAATGCTGTGGATCCCCTCCAGAGCTCCCATGGACCCCTGGTTGGGAATCTCTGTTTTAGCAGAAGAAATACAAGTGAACTACAGTCCTAAATAGAGATTTCGATGTTGAGAGGAAATTGAAGAATACACTTTGTTTTCCAAGCTCTACACCTCATTTTTCTGATTGAAAAACAGAAAATTTTCAGAAGTGTCAAAAAAAACCCCAACCTTTTATAAGTGAAATGCTTTTAAAGACACATATAACACTTCAAGATGTACTTCTGCACATCTGCAGAGGGTTACCTAATCTTCATGAGAGGAACATGTAGGACTTTCACAGCTTCTCAACTGCTGCATGCTTCTTGTTGTGCTTCTGACCTGACTCTTCACTTTTCAGCTCACCCTCAAACAATTATGATATACATACTGCAGACAGGGTAACTAAGAGCTTATTGATATAAGGTAGCATTGCTGCCATTTTCTCTCAAGTATTATGTATATTTCCTATTTTGCTCATAGAAAAATTAAGCATTTATAACTTTTACTAAGAATCAAGCCCGCTGTACTCACAATACAGCGGGCGCTAGATTATGGTCTCGGTGCCGGCGAGCCTGCAGGCCACTGGCACGTGGGACATGGCAGCCTGACACCGGCCAGGGAGCTTTGCGCCTGCCGATTGGCCCCGCCGATGGTCTGTCCGGAGGAAGGGGCCAATTGGCACCCTTCCTCATCCCAGACAGAGCCTGCTTTATGGCTTTATTTAGTCCGTGGCGCCACAGGCGGGGTCAGGATAAATTCCATAAATGGAATTCTATATGCTGTCATACATTATGCATTTTGTTGTTCAAAGTAAAACAGTAAGATTTTATAACATGTTATAAGGGGTATGCTCTTGAGACTATTTAGATTGTCAAGGAAGCCCTAATGGCCATGGCTGTGACTTCTTGGGCCTTTCTTAGGGTGAAGATGGCTCTCTCTCAAATCATGCCCTTACCATCTTCTGAGAGGGTCCCAGATGACTGTAATGCTACTACTAGAGCAGTGGTCCCCAACCTTTTTATCACCGGGGACCGGTCAACGCTTGCCAATTTTACTGAGGCCGGGGGGGGGGTAGTCTTTTGCCGAGGGACGTTACTGCCACCGCCTGAGCCCTGCTCCACTTGCTTTCCTGCTGGCGCCCCTGACTTCCCGCTGTCCACTGGGGGGCTCTTGCCAGCAGCAGCTGTTCAGTGCCATGCCGAGGGGGAGCCTCAGCCATGGCGGCCACCAGAGAGCATCAAAGATGAGCAGCAGCCAGAGAGGAGGACGAGGAGGAGCCGCGGCCCGGTACTGACTGAGCTACGGACTGGCACCAGTCCCCGGACCGGGAGTTGGGGACCACTGTACTAGCGCATCACCTAGAGCAGTGGTTCTCAACTTGGGGGTCGGGACCCCTTTGAGGATTGAATTACCCTTTCACAGGGGTCGCAGCAGGGCAAGCAGCTTGGCTGGGGAGAGGGCACCATCCACACAACAGCCATGTGGGGTAGAATGGATCTTCATGCCATTGGTCAGTTTTTGTTTAATTTCTGTGAAAGAATTTTATGGTTGGGTCACCACAACATGAGGAACTGTATTAAAGGGTTGCGGTATTAGGAAGGTTGAGAACCACTGACCTAGAGGGACCTGAGAAAACTGATTAGTGAAAGACAGCAGAGCATACAGTTTCTTGATAAAACTTGGAAAGATCAAGGAGTACAGAAGAGGAAAAAAGAGGAAACTGAATAGGTGAAACAGCCTATTTTGTATTGCTGTTCCTGTTGACACTTGAAAAGAACTAAGGAGAACCTATTAAGGCATGGGAAGAATATCCATATCCTACTATAGAATGCTAAAAGAAGAAATTAAGGTTTTGTTCTATAAATTAGTAAATAACCTTGTTAAAATGCCCAAGGGTAAGACCTGCTGTTGTATTTAGCTTCATATATTTATAAATGAGCCTTGTTTGTAATCCACATTCCTGTTTTTCTTTAGATATTCTTTACTATAAGAGCCTCTTGTGGCGCAGAGTGGTAAGGCAGCAGACATGCAATCTGAAAGCTCTGCCCATGAGGTTGGGAGTTCGATCCCAGCAGCCGGCTCAAGGTTGACTCAGCCTTCCGTCCTTCCAAGGTCAGTAAAATGAGTACCCAGCTTGCTGGGGAGGGGGGGGTAAACAGTAATGATTGGGAAAGGCACTGGCAAATCACCGCATATTGAGTCTGCCATGAAAATGCTGGAGGGCATCACCCCAAGGGTCAGGCTTGACTTGGTGCTTGCACAAGGGATACCTTTATCTTTATTCTTTACTATAACTATTTGGTTTGTAATAATAACTTGTATATCGTGCTGGATCAAAGCAATAGTCCATCTAATCCAACATCCTGTCTTACAAAGTGGCTAACCAGTTCCTCAGGACAGCTGATGTGGAGGCTTCCCACAGTCACCATTGACAATTACTAGTAGCCACTGACAATCATCCACAAATCATTGTAATCTTTTAATCTCAATGCAATCTCCATCACTATATGGCAGCAAATTCCACTGTGTAAACAAATATTTCCTCTTGTTCATGCTCAATATACAGCCCATGACCTTCATTGGATGCCCTCATGTTCTAGTATTTTGGTAGAGGAAGAAAAATTTCTCTTACCTCTCTCTACCCCTTACATAACTGTATAAGCCTCTAGCATATTCCCCCCTCAGTCATCACTGAAAACTGAAAAGTTCCAGACTTGTCAGCCTTTCCTCATTACAAAGGTGCTCCAACCCTCATTTAATTGTCCAAGATTATTATAGGGCATACAATGTCTAATGGAATGCTGCCTATAAGATATATTATAGGTGATGGGTAAGCAATTAGTGAGTCTGGTAATTCTATTTAAAAAATATATATTTATTGAATTTCTAGACTGCCACTCTCGGCCAGGCTGGCTTGTGGCGGTTTACAGTAATAAAAATATAAACACCATTAAAAACCCCAATGCAATTGGGGGCAATACAATTTGGTACAGTCAGCACAGTCAATGGCGGCAATAAAACAATACCCTATTCTCTCCAATGGAGCTTCCACTCTTCTGCTCCCAGTCTATGTCCTCAATAGATGACCCCAGGTGATGTCAGCCTATGGGGTGCTGATCACAAAAAGGAAGGGAGGGACCCAAACTTACTGTCCCGGTCTTCAGTCTAGTTAAGACTATATTGAGTAATTTGGTTTAAAGAACTCATGATTTAGGGATACAGCTGTTTAGTAAGAGCACTATTATGCATTTTTAGAGTCTGTGTGTAAATCACATGAAACAAATTACACGTAATGAAACTTTGTAAAAAGGAAAGCATTATATGAGACCAAGACATTTATTTATAGACATTTAGACTAGTACAACAATTAGTATTGTAATTAAAAAATGTAAGACATTTCGATTCAACAACCAACCTCTTCTACACCACTTCTGATCCCTCTTGTACAAAGAGACATTCCAAAAGAACAGGAAAACAAACTACTGTGCTGGATGAAAAGTACAGGAACATCTTGGTGAACAGGGGAAGGGTCTTACACAGCCCTTCCAAAATTTGGATGGAAAACTATAACAAGTTATTAAGCATTAAGAGGCACTGCTTTGCAATTTCTTGTACAGAACCTAAAAAGGTTCCATTTTAGTATATTACACATTTATACGAAAACAAACTGATTTAAGTAGTAGCAGCAATACAAATTTGAACCACTTTTTAAAATGGACTTCAGTTTCCCATATATCATCATGTTTAAAAGGCCTGATTCATTACTACAGAAATAATTATTATGTTATTACAGTAATTTGCAACATGAAATCTGTCCCTCAGGCAAGAGAAGAAGAGTTCTAAATCATGCAGAAGGGGTGTAAACAGTATGCCATGTGGACATATAAACCCACTATATTAACATGGCTAACTTTATCTTCCCTTGTGTAGGAACAAATACAGCAAGTAGTTCAGAAAATGTTTAAAGCTATCCCACATTTACACATAATGGTTTTTAACAAAGCAAGCACAATGTAATTGCTGCCAGCTTAATTATAAACATATGTTTTATATTTTAAGTCAATCTAGCAAAGGCAGAACCCTACAAAAAAGTTACCCAGCTGTTAATCTGTATATGCATGTCATTTATACTATATCAATGGCCTCAAAAGGGAAAAATCTATCTGTTCAAATTTACAAAAGGTTCCATGCCCAATTGCCTGAAAGCAAGCTGTATTTGTCTATAGCAAATATGCTATTTATAATCTCATTTTAATATGTGCACTAATCTAGAATTACTACAGCACACACACACACAGTCTCCAAGATACAACTATCCCAGTGAAAGAAGCACTATGAATAATTGGCACATCAAGTTTAGCATATGATAAGCAGGTTTCTCTCTCATTTTCTATCTGTGCATCAATTTCTAACCTGTATTTTAACTTTAATATTCTTATGACTATTTCCCCTAATCTCATCCTACTGTCTCACTGACCTTGGAACTGCCTTCCTCCAAAATTTCTCCCTCATCAATTTGCATGGAAACAGAATCTGTGCAAAACTCTGCTGAAGTATGAAGTTCTGCCTAAAAGAAATAAGGGGAAGGAATATTGAAGAAGTTATACTGGAATTTGAGCTTTTATTTGAGGTCATATTGCACAGTGAAATATTGAATATTTGATCCAGCATAACAAATATGACCTGTGATCAGGGGCAGTATCTCCCCATAAAAGGAGCAAAGTAGGTTTAAATGCTGATAAACTGATATACAACATTTGCTATTAAGAGATTAAGGGATGTTGAGTAGAACAAGTATAGTACAGCAGTTAAAATTGCTAGTTCTTCCTCACCGAAAGAATCCTAGGATTCTTCCAGAGTAAGTGTATATAGAACTAATTTGTTGCATTACTAAATTTAATACTTAGACTAAGTATTCAATAATTTATTAGACTGTTTGATTCTTCTCTTTAACTTCCAAGAATAGCCACGATCTGTATGTGAATGAACTCCTTTCATCTTTAGGAGTTATCTGTCCTGAGAAACCAACCCTAATTGCAGTATCAATGTACAGTTCCTTTATAAATGAGTAAATGTAACTCATTGCTAGTGCAAGAAAAACACCACACCATAAATTAAATTGAACTGGAAACCAAAACGTATTTAAAATCTCTTGTTGCGCAAACAACTAATTTCATTTTTTTTAAATAATACATTTGTACAGGAGGAACATATACAAACACTTCCAGATCTTGTAATACAGTTTACTGAACAAAAAAAATGCTTCAACTGTCTTTTCTGAAACAGAAGGATATACTAGGTAAGGAGTATGCATAATTGCTTCTGAAGTCTGCTATCCAAATGTAGGACAGAAGCTGTGATTTCACCAGCAGTAGTGGAGTCAGATCTGAGCTATTGAAAAAGAAAAGAGAGGACAGAATGGAGGCCCAAGGGTATGAAGAGGTGAGACTGACACCTGTGTGGTAGGAGACCAGCATGGGGTATCTTAAATCATATATGGCAATTAAAAGAAAAGAAACAGGTTGCAGGCTAAACTGACCACAGTCAGCAAATGTTTGGGACATTTGCCACAGCCAAATAACAGGCTCAGTCAAGCAGGTAAAAAAAACAAAACAAAAGGCTATAGAACAATCCATTTGGGGGGGGGGGGGAAGGTCCGAGTAAAGCATACGCAACATTATAGCATATTTGTACACCTTCCATGTTTTTTCAAACCAGATTTGCTGTGAAGTTTTGGGAAATATCTCAACAAAGCTTCGACAGCTGCTATGTGAATGGGGGCAACTTGATTTTCCTGATCTTGCCCACTGTCAAGCAACCACTTTCCCTGATCCAGAACTCGTGACAGCCATTTCCTCCCTCCCCCCTCAACCAATTTGTTCTGACTTCCCAGCTTTCCTTATTTATTTATTTATTTATTTATTTATTTATTTATTTATTTATTATATTTATATACCGCCCTCCCCGGGGGCTCAAGGCGGTTTACATAATAACACAAGAACAATACATGGAACAGTCTATAAAACATTTGAATAACCGTGCAACAATAACTGATAATTGTAAACATATAACATTATAATTGTATAACCATTAAACAATACAACGGTGCAACATACAAACAGGTCCAGAGTGTATAGGTGGTGTTCTGAGGGGGGGCGGGGAGTAGGGGCCCTTTGGTCACTGTTGGTTATATATATCTGGTCTCAATCGAATGCCTGGCGGAAGAGCTCCTCCTTGCAGGCCCTGCGGAACTGTTTAAGCTCCGTCAGGGCCCTGATCTTTTCCGGGAGCTCGTTCCACCAGGTGGGGGCCAGAACATAGAATGCTCTGGCCCTGGTTAAGACCAGGTGGACTTCTTTAGGGCCAGGGACCTTTATCTGGTTGGTAGAAGAGATAAGAATGCCTTCTTAAATGAACAGTGCAAACAAATAGAAGAAAACAATAGAATGGGGAGGACCAGAGATCTTTTCAAGAAAATTGGAGATATGAAGTGAACGTTTCATGCAAAGGTGGGTATGATAAGGGACCAAAATGGTAGGGACCTCACAGAAGCAGAAGAGATTAAACAAAGGTGGCAAAATTATACAGAAGATCTATACAAGAGCGAGCTTAACATCCCTGATGACCACAATGCGGTAGTTACTGATCTGGAGCTAGACATCCTGGAATGTGAAGTCAAATGGGCCTTAGGAAGTCTGAGCAACAATAAAGCTAGTGGTGGTGACAGTATTCCAGTTGAACTATTCAAAATCTTAAAGGACGATGCAGTAAAAGTGCTATGCTCAATATGCCAGCAAATTTGGAAAACTCAACAATGGCCACAGGATTGGAAAAGGTCAGTTTACATTCCAATCCCAAAGAAGGGCAATGCCAAAGAATGTTCAAACAACCGCACCATTGCACTCATTTCTCATGCTAGCAAAGTTATGCTCAAGATCCTACAAGCTAGGATCCAGCAATATGTGGACCGAGAACTTCCAGAAGTACAGGCAGGATTTTGAAGAGGCAGAGGAACTAGAGATCAAATTGCTAACATACGCTGGATCATGGAGAAAGCTAGGGAGTTCCAGAAGAACATCTACTTCTGCTTCATTGACTATGCTAAAGCCTTTGATTGTGTGGAGCACAACAAATTGTGGCAAGTTCTTAAAGAGATGGGAATACCAGAGCATCTTATTTGTCTCTTGAGAAATTTATATGCAGGTCAAGAAGCAACAGTGAGAACTGAACATGGAATCACTGATTGGTTCAAAATTGAGAAAGGAGTTCGGCAAGGCTGTATACTGTCGCCTTGCCTATTTAACTTGTATGCGGAGCACATCATGAGAAAGGCGGGATTAGAGGAGTCACAAATTGGGATCAAGATTGCAGGGAGAAATATCAACAACCTTAGATATGCAGATGATACCACTCTAATGGCAGAAAGTGAAGAGGAACTAAAGAGCTTGTTGATGCAGGTGAAGGAGGAGAGTGCAAAAGTTGGCTTGAAACTCAACATCAAGAAAACAAAGATCATGGCATCCGGCCCTCTCAATTCCTGGAAAATAGATGGGGAAGAAATGGAGATAGTGACAGATTTTATTTTCCTGGGCTCCAAGATCACTGCAGATGGAGACTGCAGCAAAGAAATTAAAAGATGCTTGCTCCTGGGGAGGAAAGCTATGGCAAATCTAGACAGCATCCTAAAAAGCAGAGACATCACCCTGCCAACAAAAGTGCGTTTAGTCAAGGCTATGGTCTTCCTAGTTGCAATGTATGGCTGCGAAAGTTGGACCATAAGGAAGGCCGAGTGTCAAAGAATTGAGGCTTTTGAACTCTGGTGCTGGAGAAGACTCTTGCGAGTTCCTTGGACTGCAAGGCAAACACTGGTCAGTCCTAGAGGAGATCAGCCCTGACTGCTCTTTAGAAGGCCAGATCCTGAAGATGAAACTCAAATACTTTGGCCACCTCATGAGAAGGAAGGACGCCCTGGAGAAGAGCCTAATGCTGGGAGTGATCGAGGGCAAAAGAAGAAGGGGACGACAGAGAATTAGGTGGCTGGATGGAGTCACTGAAGCAGTAGGTGCAAACTTAAATGGACTCCAGGGAATGGTAGAGGACAGGAAGGCCAAGAGGATCATTGTCCATGGGGTCGCGATAGGTCGGACATGACTTAGCACCTAACAACAACAAAGCAGGGCTCTTTTGGGGGCGTAGGCAGGGAGGTGATCCCTCAGGTACACTGGGTCCTGACCATGTATGGCCTTGAAGGTAATTACCAGAACCTTTAGTCTGATCTGGAATTCAACTGACAACTATTGCAGTTGATGGAGAATGGGCCGGATGTGGGACCTCCACGGTGTTGCAGTGAGGATCCTGGCCGCTGCATTTTGAACCAGCTGTAGCTTCTGGGTCAAGACTAAGGGCAGGCCTGCATAGAGCGAGTTACAAAAGTCCAGTCTAGAGGTGACCGTCGCATGGATCACTGTGGCTAGGTGTTCAGGGGCCAGGTAGGGCGCTAGTAGCTTGGCTTGGCGGAGGGGGTAGAATGCCAGCCGTGCTACCTTTGTGATACCTTTGTACCAGCCGTGCTACCTTTGTGATCTGGGCTTCCATTGTGAGGGAAGTGTCCAGAATCACGCCTAGGTTCCTGGCGGAGTGAGCCATAGAGAGCTGCACACCATCCAGGGCAGGCAGGCACGCTTCCTCACATGGGCACTTTCTACCCAGCCACAGAACCTCCGTCTTTGAAGGATTGAGCTTCAGACGACTCTGCTTGAGCCATCTCTTCACTGCTTCTAGGCAGCTGGCTAATGCTTCTGGGGGAGAGTCAGGGCGGCCATCCATCAGGAGGAGGAGCTGGGTGTCATCTGCATATTGATGGCAACCCAGCCCAAACTTCCGTACCAGTTGTGCAAGAGGGCGCATAAAGATGTTGAATAGGATAGGAGAGAGGACCGCTCCCTGTGGGACTCCACAAGTAAGTTGTCGGCGGTATTTAAAAAAATAATCTAGCCACCTCTGTTGCAGAGATGTCTTTCCCCTTACATCTTGATATATAAAGGGGGCTACAGACTTGCCTTTTAAAAATGAAAGTATGGAATTCTAAGAAACTGATTCACATATTGTTATTGTTATGATATTATAATGATTAACAATATTCAACTGCTGAATTAAAAACACTAAAGGATACTGCAATGCAGGGGAAGGGAACAATGGCCATTATAGGAGAACTGGTTTCTCAGTCATGCACCAATCTCATAGTAGGGGGGGTGGCTATTGTGGCCCAGGAGGCTTTCTCCCACGGGGCTCTTCCCACGCTGGAGATTAGTGGAGTGGAGTGTGTCGGTATTAGTTGGGACTCGGTAGAGAGCTTGGCTGTCTGGTTGGGATACCATTCACCCAACTCGCCGCCAGATGCCCCGTCAAAACTGCTGGAGGCAGTTGCTGCCTGGGCATTGCAGTTCCCCAGGCTTTTAACCCTTGGGGACTTCAATGTTCATGGCCAACACACCGCCCCCAGGACTTGGTTCGGACCTGGTGTCATCCATGGCAACACTAGGGCTCTCCCAATTTGTTGCCGGGCCCACTCATCAGGCTGGCCACACCCTCAACTTGCTCTTTGGTGCAAGGATAGAGGTGGATCTGGAAAGAGCTTTGGCTGTAACATGGTCAGATGACTATACCCTGCGGGCTTGGCTCAAAATACCACCCCCTCCCCAGGGGTGGCGGGCCCATTTGTTCCCTCCCATGGAGACTTATGGATCCTATTGGCTTCCGGAATGCTCTGCGGGAATGCTCTGATGCCTCCTGGCGTCTCGTTGGCAGCAACGGTGGAGGACTGACAGTCCTGCCTGACGGACCTGCTATAGACAAGACTGCCCCTAGATGTCCTCTCCGCCCTCGACTCAAATGGGCAACCTGGTATACTGGGGCGCTCCAGGAGAAGAAGAGGGAAGTGAGACGACTAGAGCGAGTGTAGCAGAAGACTCATGACAAGGCTGCCAGAACATCTTATTGCACACTTATGAGGGCATATGAGATAGCAGTGAAAGTGGCAAAACGGGGGGGGGGGGGGTTTGCAACAGAAATTGCATCCACAAGCTCTCGCCCAGCTCAATTCTTTAGGGTAGTTCGGTCTCTTACCACCCTGGAGGAAGGGTGCAAAAATATGAGTAAATTGGAGCTGTGAGGCATTAGCGAGCTATTTTGCAGATAAAGTCTTGTAAGTCCACTGCAACCTTCCTGCAACAATTGGCCGCCTCTGGAGGTGACGTTTGATGGCTTCAGATGGTTCTCATTACCCAAAGTGGACAAGTTGCTGGGAAAGGTTAGGGCTGCTACTCGCCCCCTTGATCCCTGCCCGTCTTGGCTCCTCAAGGGAGGTGGCCAAAAGGTAGATCAGCTCAGGGACATTATCAGCTTCTCCGTTGAGTGGGGAGTTCCCTGAGCTGCTCAAGGAGGCCAATTAATCATTCTAAATAAATTCATGATTATAATATCCCTTACAAGAGCCAATAACAGTAAAATGACAGTACACGTTTATTTTCTCTACTCTCTAATCACCTTCACCCTCAACTCCCATTCCTATATTTAACAAGTGTAATTATGCTTCAACACTTACCTTGACAGCTTCTTAGGGCTATTGAAGCCCAAAAGGATCCAGCCTGGCTACATTCAGTGCATAAGTCAAATCCCTGTTTAAAAGATGAGAGAAACACAGTGTTACTGTTCAAAACGTACAAGCATGACAGGTAACACAGCATACAAGCATAAATGTGCAGACATGCAAGCCTTCAAGGGCCTTCTCTAAAGGAAGACAATGCAGGTAATTGTTTTGCAGTCTGTATCTTTGCATTTGAAAAGGACCATAAAAAATCTTGAACAGCAAATCAATAGTAACATGATTGCACGTGCTGTTTTAGAACTGGCAATCGACAGAAATATTGCATTATTACATTATCTCACAGATTTGCATAATAAAATTACAGTCACAATGCATTTTACCCATTAAGATCAAACAGTTCCTCAATCAAATACTAAATTACACCCTGTAGCACCTAATCAGCAAAAAGGGGGGGAAAGTCAAATGAGGGAAGCAGAAAAACCATGGTGGCAGGCACTGGCATATAATTCAGCAGCCTGACATTAATGAAAAACATGAATCAAGCTGTGGTTTAAGTTATTCCATCCAAGAAGTTATGCTGAGACACATTTTAAATCAGTTCCCAAAGGGGGGCTTGCTATAGAGACCCTACCTTTCTGACAAAGAAAAAATGCAGTTACAAGTTACTGGCCCATGCAGGGCAGCCTCATAAGCTTGTGAATGTTACACTTTGTTGGGGAGGTGCCAATTAGTAATTAAGGAATGTGCTTCAGTGGCTAGAACATAGAACAGGATTCAGAGACCTCACTTCAACTCTCCACACCAAAGGATTTACAGGTCATTTTTTATGTCATGTTTTCTTCATCTGTAAACCCTATCTACATCTACATCTACAGTTAAAAATAATGCAGCTGCACTAGCAGAGCGATAGTTTGAGAAAAACAGATTTCTGAACTATAAAGGCAGAAACTGAGGAACCAGAGCAGTTTCAGGATATGTGTGTTTAAGCCTGGGATAGTTACATTGCCCACTAGTAGTAGTTTCCTTAATTACCATCAACTGTATTCACATGTACACTATTAGATTAAGTTAGTGAGGAATGTGTCAAAGAAAATAGCACTTAAGATTCAAAGCCTCCAGCTTGTTTAGAGGCTCTCCTTCCTGCTGTGTGTCAGAAGCTGAAATATACTGACTAGAGTGGCAAAGTTAGGCGGGCAGGGACCAGTTAAGGACATTTCATGGGTACAACCTTACATAATAATGCTGCTATTTTCTGGGCAAAGGCATAGCAATCCTATTTACTACCATTATCCGTGAAAATTTTGGAACACCAAGTGTATTAAATCAAGAAAACACACAATCAAGATTCAACTGTCACTGCAGCAAATGATTTTCTGAGTATAGTTGCTTTAAACATCTTTCTCCAAGAGTTTCAGTAAATCTAATCACAGTCCCAAATTCAAAATATCACACGTGTATATGAAATCATGTAGCACTCCTGTTATGCAGCATCAGCTGATTAAAAAAAATTTCATACACAGTTTGAAAAATTCAATGAGGCACAGAGAACATAAAGCTAACATAACTTTTGTGCACATCTAAGTACCCAAAACTTTATGAACACAAAGCAGAGATCTGAAGAATACCAGGTACTAATTAATCCTGGAAAATGGTTTTTTCCACCAAAACCAGAAACTGATTGAATATAAATTGATAGAATTTTGAGTTGAATAAGATGATATTGTACTTATGTTATCCTTATTAGTACAGCACCATAAATGTGCATGGCAATTCACAAAGTAATGCAAGCAAGTCTCTGTCACTAAAGCCACTAAAAACAGGCAGGTCTGTCACTAAAGCCAGTTATGCTTAACAGTATTTTTATATTGAAGCATTAAAATTTTCCAGCATAAAAATATTTGAATAAAAACTTAAGTTGAATACAGCAATCTGTCAGTAGAAGATGCTGACAGTGACATCTTTCTGGCATTACACCAATCCACCCAACAGTGTATTCCAACCCTGAGAATCAACATTTAAGGGGTAGGCATAGCCAGGAAAAAAAGAATAAGGGAAAGTTCTATGACCTCTACACATATAGATTCTTGGACCAGCACAGTGTAATACATAAACCATCCTAAGGATTTACATTTTCTTCTCAAAATGTATACAGTCCAAGTATGAACTGAACAAAAAATAAAGAAAAAAATGATTGGCGGTGGAATAAATATTTGTGGTTATTTTGTTTGGGTTTTAACTTACATTGTTTTAATTATTACTCTAAGTAATTATTACTCTAAGTACTTTGAGCCAAGAAAGAGCATCAAGGTATAAATATTTTAATATATAAACAAGACGGAGGTCAGTAGAACAAAAAGCAGAACAGCTTCTAAGTGCGCTCTCACATAGCTTAAATGCTAGAGGGGAAAGATACTGTTTCAGAGACTGACATGCACATCTTGGACCTAGTACATTTATCTGTAGCAAATCAGGTAAAAACTTGGGGGCTCTCTCTTGAATGCCATGTTGTGAGATAGGGTGGCACAGTTGCTACAAGTCATTACTACCCTCTGTAATTATTTTTTATCATCTGTCCCCTGGTCAGCTAGCAAGCCATGATGATCCAGGCTTCTGTTAACTTCTAAGGTGGACTATTGTAACAGTTTACACACAGACTTCTGTTTAAAACAGTTCAGAAGTTTCACCTCATGCAAACTCTGCCAGCCTGCCTGCCAGTGTTAATTTACTTGTGCGTCTTAAGACAATATTTGGGCACAATTCAAGGTGCTGGATTTTATTTTAAAGCCCTTCACAATCTCTGACCTACATGCCTGAAGGATTACTTTTCTCCAATACGAACTCATGAGCCAACTTGGATCTCCCAACACAGCCTTTGAATCCTTCTATTTGGCACTTCCAGTCTGTTACAACTAGGATTTGTGAGATATGAGATGTAGTCTGGAAGAGATCTGAAAGCAACCATGATTGCTTCTCCCAAGGATGCAACACTTCTTCTGAAAGGCATTTGGTGGTTAATGTCTACCTAATTTACTGTAACCCACTCTGAACACAGGCATAGGCTAAATTCTAGAACGGCATAATAAAAAATAATTAGTCCTGCTCTGGATAGGCTAACCCAATCTCATCCATTCTTGGAAGCTAAGCAGGATCAGCCCTGGCTAATATTTGGATGGGAGACCACCAAGGAATACCAGGGTTGTGACATGAAGGCCGGCAGGGCACAGCCAGGAAACCACCTTTCTTGAGAGCCCTAAGAGGTCATCATAAATCAGCTTTTGGTGATGGCACTTTCCGCCACTACCAAGACAATTAGAATATAATTGTAAGGCTTTAAAATGTTTTAAGTATTAACTAAAACCATTAACTAAAAAGGCATTTCAGTCTTGGAGTTACATACTGCATGGGAAGTAATTGGTTTCTTGTAGCAAACATTTAGTTGGAATGGAGTTTGAACACATCAGAAGAACTGCAGAACTGATTTTCAGTGTTTCCAGCTCATACCACTGAAAGTTCTGGAATGGCACAATAAGCATTGTTTTAGATCATGGCTTCATAGCACATGCACATTAAGTGAAAATGAAGAGCTGTTTTTTGGTGGCAATCCTTTTAATTTTCTGCTTTGGAAATGTGATATATTACCATATCAATTAATTCAGTTTCCTTTACACTGCATAGTTTACATGCAAACTCCTTGATCTGTGAGCTCTCCTTTCCCCAACTTATCAAGTAGGTGACGGTTCACCTGAAGACCCTTCAATGTGAATGTTTAATGGTATTTGGTATGTAGGACACCGGTGTCACACCAAGTCAGTACAAGAGAGGATAGCAAATGCGGTTGCCAAGTTATTTGGCAGTTTGTTGAATACTTCATTTATGGGAATTCAATGCCTCTTCTGCAACATACACATTATTCAGAGGCCAGTGTGCACAATGAAAAATACTAACATACATCCATTCTCTCTTGCAAACAGAACTGTGTTGAATTGACTTTCTCTAACATGCAGCACCAATCTTGTCTCTGCTAGCTCATATATTGGATTGGAGTGGAATTACATGGTCTTATAATGACCTCTTCTCTGATATCTGAAAATCCATCAGCAACAAAAATTTCCTTATAGCTCGGTACACTAGAAAGTAATTTCTGACAGAAACTTTTCAGGTTCATCCTTTTCAAAGCCATGAAATTTGGGTGGTGTTATGACCAGAAACAACATGGTCTACTGGACTCTGATTTTATTGTGCTACTTCAGACCAACACGACTACCCACTTAAAACGGTCTTTCATAGTTCATCAAAATAGCTGTGCA
Source organism: Paroedura picta (assembly GCF_049243985.1). Classification (NCBI taxonomy): domain Eukaryota; kingdom Metazoa; phylum Chordata; class Lepidosauria; order Squamata; family Gekkonidae; genus Paroedura; species Paroedura picta. Next base: position 99,468,502 of record NC_135373.1, read on the forward strand.
GACTTGATACATACTGCTCTGGATTCGCTCTTTTTAGATTTCTTTATGATTAATAAAAAACTTCATTTACCTTTTCAGATATTAATCTAAAGTTATATTCCTGATCTAACATATATCTGCCTAATTACCAGAGTCACTGGATGGTTTACCAGTTGCAGTGACTAGTGCTTAACCATCTTTGATGAGACATGGTAAGTGATAATGAAGATCAAATTCTTCAAGTAAGGCAATACCTTCTGTTAATGTCTAAAAAAAACAGATTTGTGTAGCATCCAAAATGTGCTACATATTATAACAGCAGCTTCTTAAACCAATCTTGTTTAATCAACAGAATAATTCGTGTGATCTGCTGATATAATCAATTAACAAATATGTCATAAAAACCAGAAAAGCAGAATTCAGACACACATATTGTTCTGAGTCCATTTATAAACGCTACTACAAACACATGAAACCTGTATTATGCCAAGTCATACTACTAGTTTAGCCAGGCCAGTACTTTAGGCCAAAACGTAGCAGTCAGGTTGTTGTCAGAAGCAGGAATCTATCACTTAGGCAAATTGTAAGTGGGTGGGCAGAAGGGATTGTGTCAGGGCTTGGCTCTTGTGGCCTTTTCTTGCATGCCTAGGAAAATGCAAATCTCCACTTTGGTGTCGGGAGGTGAATTTCCTCCAAGCCAGACTGACTGGGGTTTTTGGGGAGGTCATCATCTGGGCATGGAATGGGGGCCACTGCGGGTGGGTGGGCAGTTGTGAGTTTTCTGCATTCTGCAGGGGGTTGAACTTCATGACCCTGGAGGTTCCTTCCAATTCTATGATTCTATACCTGCACCAAAAGATCCATATTGGCTGCCCATTTCTTTCTGTCCAATTCAAAAAGCTGGTTCTGACCTTTAAAGCCCTAAATAGCTTGGGGCCAGGGTACTTGAAAGCCTGCCCATGTTGCCAGTTAAGATCATCTGCTGAGGCCCTATTTCAGAAATGTGATGCTTACAACTAGAGACAGAGTTTTGCCAGTGGTGATGCCTTGTCTTTGGAATGCCTGGCACCTTTTTACCCAGGCTAGCCAAGGTGGTTTATATCTGGAATGCTTTATGGCCTGTTGCTGGCCTGTGCACATCATCTTATATACAGTGTTTTAATCTGTTTGATGCACATGTTACAATGCTGTTATGTCCTAGCTTGACTTAATGGCATCATCTTGGTCTTATTTGTAAGCTACCTCAAGCTGGTTTCCTGAGAGAAAACATATAAATTTCTAAATTAAAAATAAAAATTCTATTCATACTAACCGCAGTTTCCCAAAGGCTTAGTAAAGGTCTTTCACTAACCAATGCTTTTAACCAGAGATGAAGGAGATATAACCTGAGATTTTCTGCATACAAAGCAGATGCTAGTCTACCACTGAGCAACAGCCTTTCAATTTATATGACATTAAAAGCATAATTTGGCCATTTTTTATTATTGTTATTTAAACAGTAGCCTGCACAATCACAAGTTAAAGCTGCATGGTCTAAACCAGTGGTCCCCAAACACTGGGCCGCGGCTCCCTCTCCCCGCCCCCACCCCACAATAAGAAACTTCCCAGGCCGCAAGCAAATTGGCCGCAAAAGCGGCCGACTAGCTTGCAGCCTGGCAAGCTTCGTTTGGGGGGGGAAGCGGGTCCGCGCATGTGCGTTTGCGCCATGCCCGGCCTCAAATGCGCATGCACGGCAGTTTCACGCATGCACGGCAGTGCCATGCATGCGCGTTTGCGACCACGCATGGCGCAAACACGCATGTGCGGACCTGCTGCGCATGCGTGGCCGCACGATTGCCCTCCCCAACCACCACCAGTTTGCAGCTTTAGAAAGGCCAATTTGGTGTAGTGGTTAGGAGTGTGGACTTCTAATCTGGCATGCCAGGTTCGATTCTGCGCTCCCCCACATGCAACCAGCTGGCTGACCTTGGGCTTGCCACGGCACTGATAAAACTGTTCTGACCGAGCAGTGATATCAGGGCTCTCTCAGCCTCACCCACCCCACAGGGTGTCTATTGTGGGGAGAGGAATGGGAAGCCGCTTTGAGCCTCCTTCAGGTAGGGAAAAGCGGCATATAAGAACCAACTCTTCTTCTTCTTCACTGGTCTAAACGATATCATCAAGTTATAAATAAAGCCATATTCTTTCTGGCACATATAAAGCAACAAAATACACCACTGCAAAATTGCTCATGTTTATTTATTAAACTTCATCTTCAGTTTTGAAAATGGAATATCATTCTGCATTTGAAGTTGATTAAATAAAATATTTTAAATAAGAAAATCGAAGCAAAAAAAATCAGCAAATTAATTAACATTCATGCTCTGGAATAAAAATATAGGAGGTAATAATTCAAAAATAAAGATCTTTTGTCCAAACTAGCAAAAGCATTTCCTATGGAACCTATGAATGACATGGGGTAACCCTCTGTTCTCCAGTGAAAACGGGAGAATCCAGTTACTCTAGAATAGGCATATCCTTTTACCACTACTTTGTAAGTGTTATAACCGCTGACACATAGAATGCAATAATGCCAATCAACAGAGCTTAATTTCAGCAGGTAGAATAGGTAGAACCTTGGAATAAAAAAAAAATCTTAGCATTCTCAGTTCCTACTCCACACTTTACAACTTCTTATATATTCAATAATTTTTATATACAACATGAATCTATGTTAGGATTTCATTCTAAAGATACACAAATATCAACCATTATCCAGGAGAGAGGAGAAAATAGTTTTGGAACAAAAAATAGGTTAAAATGGTGGTAAGATGCTTTTCAGTTACATCTCAATTCACCTGATGCAGTGAGCCATCAGGAAAGATAATTACTCTGGAATAAGTTGTGTTAGTTCTTTAAGTGCCTCTAGACTCCTGCATTTATTTTTTGCATTTTGATGACACCCTGTTCAGAATCCTACACGGGCAAGACACAGAAAAATATTAGAAATGAGAAAGAACATGAAGGCATTCAGAGCAACAGCCTATATTTTATTAGCTGACAGACTGCTCACAGAAACAGCTGTTCATTACAGCACCAATAATCTGTGCTGTCAAAGTGTGTGACTTTCCTCTTTTGCCACTCTTTACATACACACTAATTCTACAGAGCCTACCATCTTGCATCAAAACAACCACGATTTTCCTGAATGAAGGAATTTTATTATTACTTATGATGATGATATGAAGGGAGGAAACCCTCACAATAGTCTTTTTAACCTTAGCTGCTTCAAATATATATTTTTAAAAAAAACGTGCAGAAGGTGTGCTGAAGGCAGACACTAGCGTTTGCAGAGTCCCGTTTGGGGAGGGGAAGGAAGTCAGCCGGTTATATTTATTTATACTCTTTAGGATCATTTTTCAAGCTGCATTCAAACCGTCGGGAACTGCAACAGCCAGCGCAACTATAAATAAGACTTTGCGCTCACACTCTGGGCACTTGGCAGTCTTCACTAGCAGTCCACGGCCTCTCCTGCTTGCAACACAGGTCGGGGGGGGGGAGGTGAAGGAAGAAAAGAAGTCCTTGCCTCCGCCGGGCAACTGAACGGAACGGTTTGGCAAACTAGGCAACCTGTCACACTCTGCACCCCGCCCCGTTTGAACTAAGAATCTGGGCGTGCTGCGGAAAGATCACTGGCTCTCTGGGAAAAGGAAAGTCCTCTTCTCCCCAACGATATCTGCACGCAACTCTCGAACAAGGGACCCGTCCCCCCACCCTTCTCCTCCAAGCGGCGCGACTCTTTACCCGCGGGCTCCCTCAGAAGGGAAAGTGCCACTGCGCACGCGCAGAAACGGAAGCCCCCCCCCCGCCCCATTCCCCCCTCCTTCCCTCCCCGGAGCCCCGTTCTCCCCACCGAAGCTGTAATTTCGCGTTACGGCCTCAGCCACAGGAAGAACGCTGGAAAGGTGTCCCCCGAAGAGCCCCGTCTGCAGCGGGATCATTGCGGTTCCTCCCGCTAAGCAGAGCTGCTGCCGAAGGGCCCACTTGGAGGCTTCTGTGAGAGGATCTGCGGTCTGAGGGGGAAGGGACGGGCGCGCGTGCGGAGAGCGCTGAGCGGCGCGACGACGAGAGAGGGAGCTCGCGGCCCGCTTCGCCACTCACCGACAAGGAGCCGCGGCCGTCGCCTTTTCGCCCGCCGCCGTGCACAGGCGGAGCCCACCTTCTTTCTCGGTGACGCTGAACCGGGGCCCGCTCTTCCCGCCCGTTTTAATCGCCGGGGAAAGTCAGCCAGGGGATTCTAGCCGCCAGCTCGTGGAAGGGGAGGGGGAAGAAAACACACCAAAAAAATAAACTTTACTCGTCGCCGCCGTCTCACTCCCTGGAGGAGCACGAACCCAAACACACCGTGTCCCGCCCTCGACGCCGCTCATTGGGTGCTCCTGCAATAACGGTACTACCAATTGGCTAAGGTACCTGACCGTCGAGAGACAGCCTCCCGTTTTCATCCCCTTCCCATTTTTCATTGGGCGGCTCTTGAACCATCTCGTGACCTATTAGGCACGCGAGCTGCCCGTTAAAAGAAGCACCGCCTCGCAAGTTTATGATAATAATTGGACAACGTGTAAACCACGAGTCTCGATTGGTGAGCGCGCCTGCTTGTGTTCCTCCTGTCACGCTCGCCCTTACTTGTTCCTCCCCAGCTCGCCTATCATTGGCTGAGAGCACAGTCCGTCAGAACAAAGCACATATTTATCGCGCCCATGCTCTCCTCCTCTAAAACGATTGGTGGTTTATTTCGTCATTATACCGGCTAATCCCGCCCACCGAGCTAGAACCGCCATAGCGTCAATGACTTAATCCTAACAAAAAGTACACCCTTCGAGGTCCCCTGAAGAGTACCGGTGTCTGTCACTTTATAGGAAGAGTGTACGCACAATTTTCGAAGCACTACGGATAGGCCTTCCCACAACCCTAAAGGGCCCCTTAGCTTCTTCCCCTCACAAACTCCTGTTTTTGTCTACGAGTACATCTCAAGACGAATGCTGTTACGGGTCACACATCTAGACGCCAAGAGGTCGACTTTCTTACAAGTTGTCCTCAGGCTGGACAATAATACTGCGAACTGTAGAGAGTTTATTATATATTTTAATACAAAAGGAGAAGATAATTATATTTCAGATCCCCAAGAACAGCACCTCACACATACACCTTCCCCGTCATTACGCACTCTAGGAATAGCCCCCAAACGAGCCTAGACGGGCTCCGCGCAGCCGCCGTGCGAAGTTCGCGGAAGCTCCGTCACGCGGGTGTTTGTGGCTGAGGCCTTCACGAGGCCGGGGACGCGCGCCACGTGACTGCGACCTCAGGAGGCCGTTAGGGATCCCTGACGCGCTGCTTCCCGCCCCGCTCTCGCTCCCCCCTGGCGCTGGCAAGCCTCACAGCGAGTGACCCTCGTCTCCCTGAAGAGACGCTTGTAAGACAGCCAGCGTCGGCCCCGCGAAGCTTGTTGCTGCCAACGTCGATGTGATTGATCTGCACCGGCTGGCATCCGCCTGTCCACTCTGTAACTGTAGAAGAGCGCGAGGCGACGCGTTATGTATGGGGAGAGTGAGCATTTGGTCTTTCAAATCCAGCAGCTCCCACCTTTGAGGCTAGCCTGCAACGTGGGCTGGCCATGTAGTCTTCGCACGCCTCTCAACTTCTGCCCGCCTCATGCACCAGTTAACATCCAGATAGTGCATGAGTGGGACAGCCAGAGAGGCAGGAGCGTTGGACCTTAAAAAAAAAAACTAGGAATTTTAAATTCGAAGGATTTAAATTAGATACTTTGGAACCGCTAACCTGTTAGGAAGGCAGAAAGCCAGCAGCTGAGTGACAGCTGTCCAGGATTTTGCAGAGTGTCACATGTACATCTACCATGGGTGGAAATCGTGGGTGCATACTCACAGCATGGAGCTCAACTCTCAGGGAGCTATGGTTGCCAACCTGGAGAAGTAGAGGCAGAGAGATGTTTGGGGAAGAGACCCTCAGGGATGTACCAGAACAGTCCTGTGCTGACAGCTCTTCTGCTGAACTGTGCAGAGAGAATCTTGAGGTCAGAGTGGGTGAGTCTGAGAAGGAGGGGTGAGATCCCTTGGAAGGGACCCGTTCTGCGGGTGATAGACTGATATCTTCTCATACGGAGAATACCCCTGGGTGGAGGTGGCCTTCGGAATGTGGGTGATTCAACCATTAGGAGTATAGAGAGTGGAGTCTTTGATCAGTATTTTGACTGTATGGTGACGAGTCTGCTTGGTGGGAAGGTTGGGGACACCATGTGCTGTCTAGATAGGTTGATAGATAAGTGCTGAGGGGGTGCAGCCATGGTGCATGTTGGCACATTTTACTAGGCAGGAAGTTAAAGGCCAAGACATCAAATGCAGCATTCTCAGAAGGGCTGCCAGTGCCACATGCAGGGCCAACTAAACATACACAGATCATGGGGCTCAAAGTGTGGATAAGAAAATGGTACTAGGAGGAAGGGTTTAATGTGTTTGGCATTGAGGAACTTTCTAGGACTAGCTGAACCTGTGGAAAAGTGATGGGCTTCACTTCAACTGAAAGGGAACCGGGCTTGTGGAGATTAATATAAAAAGGTAACAGAATCAATGCTTGGAAGCATTTTAAAACCATACTAATTGAAGCTTAAATAGAATGGATTCCATGGGTTAAGAAAGGCACTGCCAAATCTAAAAGAAGGCTTGCATGGTTAACAACGCAAATCAAGAAAGCTATAAAAAGTAAAGGGGCTTATTTTAAAAAGTAGGTCTGCCCCAGTACATAGAACAGGGGGACCAGAGGCTCTGGCAAAAGAAATGTTAGTCAATAGTAAGCATGCAGAAAGATATTTTGAGAAGCAAGTTGCTAAAAGCATCAGGACAAAACATTTTTTAAATATATCCAGAACAGGAAACAAGCCAGAGAAGTAGTGGGACCTTTGGATGATAAAGAAATCAAGGAATTGCTAAAGGAAGACAGGCGGATGACAGAGAAGCTCAATTACTTTTTTGCTTCTGTGGAAAGTGAGGCACATACCCATACACAATTTTCAGTAAGGAAGCCAAATGGGGGTGAACAGAGTTGTTCTAGACCTACTGGGAAAATTAAAAACTGACTTTCCCAGGGTCCTGAGCGTCTTTGGATAATTTATCTATTAACCTGTATATGTAATTTATAACTAAATTCAGCTGCTGTGCCAGAAGACTGGAGTAGCAATTGTTGCACCAGTTTTTAAAAAGGGGTCCAGGCAAATATAGGCCAAGCAAGAAAATTAGTAGAAATTGTTAGAATTGTTAGGCACATAAAGGGACAAAGTGTTCCCAGTGAAAATCACCATGGCTTCTGCAAAGGGAAATCCTGCCTCACCATTCTTTGGGAGTTCTTTGAGAAAATGAACAAGCATGTGGACTATGGTGATCCAGTAGACATTATATACATAGACTTTCAAAAGACTTTTGACATGGGACTTCACCACAAACTCCAGATCAAATTTAGTCATGGGATTTAGTCTCTAAAAAGGATGGTAGCTTTATTCTTATAGACCTGAGTTTTCCAAACTTTGATTGAATCAGTTTTTTCCTGAATTAGAAATGAAGAAAAACACCCCTATCATAATTAAACATGCTTAATTTTCAGAGTGTGCCTATTCCTCTGCATGGATTTCAGTGTTGGGCACACTTTGTCTGAGGATAATTCTGCATGGGTATTGTTTCCCTCTTGTCTAGAATGAGTTTGGCTTCTTCTGACATTTAGAATGTGAGTGATAGACATACTGATCAGTGAACTGAATGTTAATTCAGTCCCTTATTTTTTTGCCTCTCCATCTAGCAGTGATACAAGACATCTACTTGTACTTTTTAATACTTAGCATGTATATCCATACCACTGAACATCCATTCCTTGACATGTTTCATTTAATTTTAAAAATTGTTCTGGAGAAAAAGAAAGAAGTGACACCTCAGGTACCCTGTCAGGTTGTTTAGTAGACAGCATGCTTCAGATTTAACTCTTTTTTGCATAGGGTATTTTGATCCCATGCTGCTTCAGTTTATCTCCTGATTTTCTCATCCATTTTCCTGCCTTTAGCTTTCATCTTGTTGTTTTGTCCCCCCCCCCCCCCGCACCTTTTGAGACCACTTTTCTCCAGTGTTTTTCTGGAAGTCGATTTTGGGAGTTTTTAGTGTATAAAGTTTCTATTTTCCTTGTCCTATACACCTCCAGCTCACTATTCAGTGACTGGATTAGCTTCATAATTATACAACTCTCCCCTGCCCCGAAGATAAATGATTTCAGGGTATTTTTAAAATGGCCCTAAAATATCAATATAATACTGTAGGGTTGTAATAGTGGATCCACTACTCAGTTGATGTATATCTGGATTTAGCTGCTGCATCTCTGTGGTTGGAGAGACAGCATAATCCAATCACACTGAATTTCCTATCTGCCAGCAAAGGCTGATAGAAAGTCAAAGGGGAAACATTGAAGCAGGCACACACACAGTGAACTGCCTTTGCTTGAAGACTGCCAGTGAGGGGGAGCTCACCACCTCCTTAGGCAGCCTATTCCACTGCTGAACTACTCTGACTGTGAAAAACTTTTTCCTGATATCTAGCCTATATTGTTGAACTTGTAGTTTAAACCCATTACTGCGTGTCCTTTCCTCTGCAGCCAATGGGAACAGCATCCTGCCCTCCTCTACCTTTCAAATACTTAAAGAGGGCTATCATAGACTGTAGGTTGATTGGAAAAGAGCCAGGCATGTGGAAACTCGCTATCTAGTTTACATGTTAGAAATCCTGTACTGTCTGAAATTACTAGAATTATTTATTTAGATGCCTAGTTCATTCAGTCCCATGAGGTTTGTTAGGTTGACAAATAATAGGTGATAGATAAGAGTGAATGAATGTGTTCCGCACTGCTTATGTGCAGGCTATTTTGCTTTCGGTTGCAGTCTGTTAAATTAATTGTATAATCATTAATTATGATCAACACTCTGTCTACAAGTGGGTGTTATCTTCAATGTTATCTTCAAAGATAAGAACAAAACGGTTTAAAAACTTGTATATTCTAATGCAACTGTTTTGTCTTTCTGAGTCAACACATTGTGTAGCTCTGGTTCCCCAGGTCCAGGGATCCTGCCAGGGACTGATGAAGTTTAGTTGACCATAAACTTATCACAAACAAAATGTTTACTTTGGTGTTCTGCTGCTTGGACAATTCCAGCCTTGTAGTGTGTCATGATGGTAGAATTTAACTTTGAATAGTTTTGCTTATCATGTAGGAATAAAAAAGCTGTATTTCAAATGAAAAAGTTGTGTTGTTTCACGAACAGATACATTTCCTGTTGTTATTCAGTTGCCATTCTACAGGAAAACCTCAAATCGCAAAAAGCAAAAAGCACTGAGACCAGGCTGTCTTCTGCAAGTAGGGGATTTCCTAGTCTCTTGCGTGTCTGCCCTTATTTTGCAGAGGTTTTAGTCAAGTTGCCACTTTGCATAAATCCTGACTTTTTTTGACACCTGCTTCTTTTTTTTATTTCTCAGACTCAATATTAAGTCAAGAGATTTTAAACTCACATCCTTATCAATGGTTCCTCTTTATATTTGTGAAACAGCGTGGGGGGTGGGACGTGTCCAGCTGTCAAAGTTGGAATAGGGCCAATCAGGGTACAGCCACCAACACTGGCTGTACCCTGATTGGCCCTGCCCCTACAGCTCCCACTCTCCCTCCCTGGACCCTAGCCATGTTCCTCTCAGACATGCCAGAGATAGAGAGAGACACACAGAGCCTTGCCAGGCCGAACACGAGCCCTCATTCCCTCCTATCACTCCTGCTGCGAGGGAGGCAGAGAGAGATACAGAGAATGCTGCCCCAAGCTGCTGACAGAGACACAGAGAGAGCCGCTACGACGGAGGGAGAGAGAGAGACAGAGAGCTGCCCCAAACTGCACACCAGCACTGCTTCCCACCTACAAAACAGCCTCTTGATTACCTGCTCTGCCTCCTGCTGCAAGGCACACTGAGACAATCAGCAGCAAAAGGGAGAGAGACACAAAGAGAGATCTGAACCTCCCAGTGTCCTCTGGGTCCTAGCGCCCATTGTATTCCTGCTTGCAATGGGCTTTCTTGCTAGTACATTTATACGAAAACAAGCAATGGCTATTTCTCTATCCACTAGCTCTTTTTTAAAGCCAGCTTGGTGTAGTGGTTAGGAGGGCGGACTTCTAATCTTGTATGCCGGGTTTGATTCCGAGCTCCTCCACATGTAACCAGCTCGATGATTTTAGGCTTACCATAGCACTGAGAGTTGTTCTGTCCGAGCAGTAATATCAGGGCACTCTCAGCCTCACCTGCCTCACAGGGTGTCTGTTGTGGGGAGAGGAAAGGGAAGGCAAATGTAAGCTGCTTTGAGACTCCTTTGGGTAGAGAAAAAAGCGGCATATAAGAACCACAGCACTGATAAAGCTGTTCTGGCCAAGCAGTAATATCAGGGTTTTCTCAGCCTCACCCACCTCACAGGGTGTCTGTTGTGGGGAGAGGAAAGGGAAGGCGATTGTAAGCCGCTTTGAGACTCCTTTGGGTAGAGAAAAAAGCGGCATATGAGAACCAACTCTTCTTCTAAAAAAAAATCAAGCCATTCTCAGGAACTGACCACTTCAATCTAAAGAATGACAGTGCATCATTTTATACCCTGCCCATGCCAACAAGATATCATCTTTCCTGCCTAACCTTTTCTCTTGTACTTGACTTTCCCATTAGAAGAGAAGAATTGGTCCTTATATGCTGCTTTTCTCTATCTGAAGGAGGCTTAACTTAAATTGCTAGATATGTGGTGCTACAGAAAGACTAGGGATATCGCAGTTGCTGCCACCAGCACACATTTTGCATTATCTCTGCCAAGTTCACTATGCCCCCATTATGGAGCAGGTGTTCTATGTGAAACTTTGATATTAGGTGCTGCGTGTCCCTTTAAATTATAGATGTTGGGGATTGAAATGGGGGCTTTCTGCATGCCAAGTAGGTGCTTTCCAATAAGGCAAACCCCATCAGTACCATGGGACTATCCTTTTGTTCTTATTGGAGGAAGTGAAGTTTAGAAATAGCCCACAATAGAGATCGCCAAACTGTGGCTCTCCAGATGTCCACGGACTACAATTACTACAAGTGTAGTTCATGGACATCTGAAGAGCCATAGTTTGGCCACCCTTGGCCTACAGGAAGACAGGTCCAAATGAGATAACAAAACTGTTTGATTCGTCACCTACAGCTTGCTGCTCAAACCAGTCCCACCTGCAACATATCCTAGTTAATGACATGTCTTGCTCATGAGCCTTGGGTATCTTTCACTTATAGTCAAGCTTAAGTCTTTTGCTTATAGGACTTCTTTTGCTTATAGTCAACCCAAAGCAACTTCTCACATCTATTACCAGGCCTTGTAATAAATGTAGAATACAACTTTGTTCTCATAAATATCCAAGCAATATAATCACAGAAACAAATAATATAAACCATATCATATCTGGCTCTTTAACTTGCATATTCTCCTGGGTAATTGCTGCTGTCATGTGTCAACAGTATCATTTTACTCTCTGCATTAGACAAATAGGTCTGCATAAAAAGAATAAGTGTAAGCAAATATGATATAAGTGACAATATTTCAACCTTCCATACCATTGTATTGTTGATATAAAAGTCACTATTCTCCTATGAAGGAACTTCAAAAGAAGAATCCAGCCTGTAATTCATGAAGTTGAGTTCTTTCACCCTAGTCTTAACAAAGACTTGTTGTAGATGCTAATATTTTGCTTGTTCAGCTATACATCTAGGACCTTCTCATTGGATCCACTTATCATCTTTCATCCTGCTCTTTCCTACATTAGCTTGTTTGTTAATCCTACTTGGTTTATCCAGCAGTGGATATGATCCTTGTCCAGTTGGATTGAATTCATCACTCTCTTGATTGCATCTTTCTCTAGACTGGCCTGTCTTGGTAACATCTCTTTCTGCTCACTCATTGTTTGCACTCTCTATGGACATATCTGCCAAAAGTATTACACTTTGATGTAATACCAGTGTTCTCTGTTTTCTTTTGTAGATTAGAAAACCAGTTTGAAATTAGGTCATATATTCACCATATTATTTTGTACTCCTTACTTCTTTGGTAATAGGAGTTCATGCTACCGAGATTTCAGGGCGGGGGGGGGGGGTGGATAAGAGCATGCTGGAGATTTATGGTGACTTTATAGTAGTGTGGTTTTATTTACAGGTGTACAAGACAAGCACAGGCAGAGGCAGAGAGACATTTTGAATATTTTGCCTCAGAGGATGGTAGAGTCTCCTTTGTTGGAAGGTTTTAGGAGGAGATTGGATGAACAGCTGTCAGGACTGTGATTTTTAAATCCCTGAGAAGGTTAGAGGCTGGATAGGATGGCCCTTTGTGGTCTCTACCAGCTCTGTGTGATTTGGATACCTTTGTTTTTGACTCTTTGTTTTTTAAATATTGTATTCAGTATACCTCATATGTTATCTTGTATTTTCAGTTTGTGCTTCAAATGTTTGTCACTGAATAATACTTCCCTGCAGTTTAAGAGCTCACATTGGAACACTTTGAACAATAAGCCCAATAAGAGGTGTTTCCTTATGCCTGATCTGTTGATCTTTAACGTGATATGACTCCTTCACCGTGTGGTTTTGTTCAGCTAAATATGAGATGCAGTGGCTTGAAGAAACTGTATTGTTGTCTCCAGCCACTGTGTGTCACTATTATACTAGCAGATTGTAGTTTCTGCAGTGATAAATTCCCCAAGGGTGGCTGTATCGGCCTGCTGCAACCAAAAACTGAGTCTTGTGGCACTTTCAAGACTGAATACAATTATTATGGCATAATGTTTCATGAACAAATTGTTATTTGGTTCACAAACGTTTGTGCCGTAATACATTTGTTAATTTTTAGAGCACCATAAAGGATCTTTTTTCTTAAACACAAAAAAAGACAAAAAGAGTGACCACTGCAAAAAACATACATGTCACAATAACGATGATGAAGAGATCAAATGCATTCAAGAATTTTTCTTGGATCACAAATTGATGTGAGTGGCGATTGCAGTATGGAAATAGAACACTAAATTGCTCTGGATTGCTCAATAATGATGAGCTTGAACCAAATATGGAAAAGCAAGGACATAAGCCTGACTACCAAATATAGATTAGTTAGATCTATCATATTTCCAGTAGCCACTTATGGGTATGAAAGTTAGATGATGAAAAAATCAGACAAGAGAAGAATAGATTCATTTGAACTCTGGTGTTGGAGATGGATTTTGTGGGTTCCATGGACAGCAAAAATCACAAACAAGGAAATACTAGAGCGCATAAAGTCTGATATATCACTGGTAGGCAAAATCATGAAACTTCTGCTCAATTACTCTGGCCACATCATGCGATCCAACTCAGCGGAGAAAGCAATTATGCTAGGATTGGTCTGTGGAAAAAGGAAACCAGGCTGACAAAGGGCACGGTAGTTGGAGGCAATCTGAATAGACACTTGCCAGAACATTGAATGTCTGAGGGCGGCAGTGTGGGATCAGGGATTGTGGCAATGGCTGTACCACGGAATAGCCAAAGGTTGAACATGACTGAATGGTCAACAACAACAAAGGATCTCCTGTTATTTTGGGTGCAGCAATAAAATATATTTTGTTCCAACAACTTAAGATAGATCTAATGGCAGTAAATCCATAGGAAAATCAGCCCTTTTTTAGTCCATGTAGTTCATACCCAAACTGATTTTAAAAGTATTTTTAAAAATTCCTGGTGGGGCTCTGTAACCAGAAATGCCTACTGGAAGATAAGTTGCTAAAAACCAAACACAGTTTATTTGGATGGAGCAGAATGGAAAAGTGTTCTCCCTCCACCATACATACAAATGATTTTGGATGAATTTGACTCAAGCAGCATTTAATAATATGGCATTTGTTTACAATCCAAGGTCAGGGCAGACAGCAATCAGGAGCATGGTCATAGGATGGACCAAACATTGAGGTCAAGTCATGGTCCAGAAGAAGTACAAAGGCCCAACAGACAATGTTTAGGATTGCAGGCCAGATGATCTTTGTGCAAAGATGGTCCAATATTCTCATGTTACACCCACGTTGACCTGCTGTTACAAACCACATATATAGAGCATGAATATTTATTTATATACCACCCTCCCCTTGCAGCTCAGGGCAGTTTACATAGGACATGGATGAACATAAAAATAATATAGTTCAATAATAATGTCAAATAATAACAACTGTAGTAGCTAAAGATTCTGGGAGTGAATCCAGGTAGCTGTCCATCAGGAAGAAGAGCTGCATGTCATCTGTATATTGATGGCATCCTAGCCTGAATTTCTGTACCACTTCAGCAAGAAGATACATATAGATGTTAAATAAGATTGGAGAGAGAACCATTCCTTGTGGAACTTCACATGTGAGCTGGGAGTGACTTGATTTTCTTTCTCCAATTGCTACACTCTGTCTGTGACCCCGGAGAAAGGAGATTGGAGTGCTTTCCCTCATATCCTGGCATCAACAAAGAGGTGAGCTAGAAGCTCATGGTTGATTCTGTCAAATGCTGCTGTGAGGTATAGTAGCATGAACAGCACTGACCTGCTTCAGTCCAGCTGGCACTGGAAGTCCTCTGTCAAGGTGACCAGCAGTGTTTCTATCCTATGGCCACATCAGAAGCCTGAATAAGATGGGTCTAGGACTGAAGCTTCATCCAGGAATGCTGATATTTGGTCTGCTGCAGCCTAATCCCCAAATCCTGATCCTACAATTACTTCCAGCAACTGGGTCTTTACATTCAGTGTTCATCCTGCAAAGATCTCCCTCCTCCTTCCAGTTTTCTGCAATAGCAAGCCTGTACATCTTTTCTCTTTAAATTTTTGCTGCAGCTTTTTTGCTCTAATGGTATGTGCGCTTCAGGTGAGTTGGGTACTTGTTTTTCTGACAGTACTGATGGCTCAGGTGTGGGAGGTTCTTTAGCAAGAGGTTAACCTTCTGCAAAATCCAGATTATGCTTCAGGCTGTTTACAGAGAGCCAGATTCATTACCTTTTTACCTTCCAAGGACAGTAATTTATAAGAAGTTCAGTATTTTTCTGTTCAAATTAAAGTGTTAATTTCATTATAATGAAACTGACATTTAAACTTAGGCTGCTTTTCTACAGTGCTGGATTAGCATAGGGCCACCCAGTGTACTTTCATTTACATTCTTGGGGTTCACACCTTAGACCAAAAGGACACAGTCTGTTGCTAGCACCCCCACAGAGCAACAGGAACATTCACAGCTGGCATATTTCCAGTGTGAACTGGCTAACACACATCAAGTTATTCAGTTGCCTAAGCTGAGCTAATGAAGCAGGAAAGAACTATTAGACACAAGCCTCTCCTCTCTTGCTAACTTTTCCTCCAAATCTGTTCTGATGCAAATCACATTGCCAGTTGGCTCCTCAGTTTGAGAAACTGAGACTTTTAACTTTCCCATACTATTTTCCTTTAATATGATGCACAGAGAATTAAAGAACTTTATGGCTACCACCATAAAGAAGTAAAGAATAGTTTAATATGAAAAATTCATATGAAAGCCATATAAACGTGGCCAAACAATCATTTCTTGCCCTATCAGAAGCAGGTCGAGCCTTAAACTACAGCACTCAGCAGAATGGCTAGTATAACCTTGCACTGCTCATTTTACACAACGAGTTTCAGGCTGTTTCAATCTGCTTTAATAATTTTGACTTCAAGCAGTATCAGCCAATACTATGGCAATTGCATTGCCACATTAACCAAAGCTAAATTTTGTTTTTGGTATTTATTTATTGGATTTATAGGACACCCCTCTCTCACAGAAGTCACAGAGTGGCTAACAACATGTAGGAGAGCCAAACAAATATAAATAAAACAGTAAATATAAATAAAACAGTAAAACCATAAATAAATTTAAAAATATATATTTTAAACTGCGCTCCATATATCCCACTAATCTCTAGTTCCAAATTTAACCGCCACAGAAAATTGGTGGGGTCAAAGACATGATTCCTATTATATAGTAATTGCCCTGACAGTTTTGGCTGTTAAAGACCTGTGCAGTTGGCCACAGCCATGTGGTTTTGGGCCTGGATGCAGTGCTATGACATGGTGATCAGAGAACAGTTGCTGCATCTAAGCAGCACCTGCGTTACTGTTGTGTGTATTCATGAAATGCAATAGGATAAGAAGCTGGTCTTAGGACCACAGTTGGAAGGAATATCCTTATGTTTCTAGCATTTAGAATATGGAAATGATTCCATACCACTTTCCATCCTTCTGTCTGTCCATTTGTCCGTCTGTTGCTGGAATAAGCCCTAGAGGGGTTTGCAGTGAAACTCAACAAACAAGTATATTATTGCTCTGAAAGAACAGCCCTATGAGGACTGTGACAAGCCCAAGATCACCCAGCTGGCTGCATATGGAGGAGCACGGAATCACACCAAGCTATGGACTGAATGGTCCAGTTGCAAGGCCAAACCATGGGGGAAACTATTTGCATGCCCTCTGCTCACAGAGTTTTCATTAGTGACTAGTGATTTAGCATAGACCAGTGATTCTCAACCTGGGGTTCAGGACACCTTTGGGGGCCCCCAAAAACCCATTCACAGGGGTTGCGGCAGGGAGGGCAGCTTGGCCAGTGGGGGGCACCACCACTTTAGCCATTTCTCCTGAAGGCGCCCGCTAATTTATATACAATTTATAACCAATTTATATACAATCATGAACAATGGATCTTCACACCATAGGTCAGTTTTGGTGTAATTTCTGTGAAAGAACACTTGCATAATTTTATGGTTGGGGGTCACCACAAAATGAGGAACTGTATTAAAGGGTCCCAGCATTAGGAAGGTTGAGAACAACTGGCATAGACCATAGTTCACCTGACCAGTAAACTATGGTTTTGTATTACTCTTCCAAACCAAGACTGCAAATGATACTTTAAAGCTGGTTTCAACCCTGGTTTGTACTTCCTTCCTGCCTCCCGGAATAGCAAACTATGGTTTAGAATCATAGAATTGGAAGGGGCCTTACAGGCTGTTTTGTCCAACCTCTTGCTCAATGCAGGATCAGCCAAAAGCATCCCTGATAAGTATCTGTCCAGCGCTTGAAGACTGCCAGTGAGGGGGAGTTCACCACCTTCTTAGGCAGCTGGTTCCACTGCTAAACTACTCTGAGTGAAAAACATTTTTTTCTGATATATGTCTCTAAGTCAAAAGTTACTGTGCTGCAAAGGTTGTGCTTACTCATGCAACATCAAACCAAAGTTTGGTGATATAGCAAACTATATCAGTATTCTCTAAGCTCCAGCCACCTCACAAGGTGTCTGTTGTGGGGAGAGGAATGGAAGACTATTGTAAGCCATTCTGAGACTCCTTCTGGTGGAGAAAAGCAGTGTATAAAAAACAACTCTTCTTCTTACGACCAGTTTAGCACTCTATGCAGAAATATTGTGGTCCAGCTGCAATATTTTAAAGATTAGAAGTCCAGCATAATATTCTCTGCCCCTAAAAAATGTATGATTTATTGGAAAATTATCTCAGTTTCTTTGTTTTTCTACTGCATTCTTCCCTGGAAAAGATAAGAACAGATACATTGGTAAACCATAGGCAAGGTCATTTTGTTTCCAGGCTGCAGCTATCAAACTGAATACCTCAGTACTAGGTAATTTGTAACTTTCTGACCAGGAGACAGAATGCGGAATAGACTTCTGTGAAATATAAATGGTCAAATCATTTACAAATCACTAGAAAATGTACCAAAGAGAATAATGGTATTGGGAAAGAGCAAGGGACAAGATGACCTATTTTCCCCTACCTCTAATTTCTATGATTACTGCAGTTATCCCTCAGCACACCAAAATGGAGCTATTTTCCTTTCTTTCAGGGACAGCACAATGCTACTAATGGCCATGCTAAATCAGCGCAAGTGATCTTTCTACACAAATGCACCACATTTAGTGAGACAGCGAAGAGTGATCACATTTTGTTTAGGCTTGTTATTTTTTCACCTCTGAAGTGCAAATGCTGGACCCAAGAGCAGATGGGGAGAATTCCTGGCAAAAGTTTAGCGTTAACAGAGTACTTGTTTCTTCTGAATACAATAACGAGTCAAATATTGTAACAGCAAAGTCAGGGAGTTTTTAAAGATTCAGTAATTTCTTTGTTAAAGTTTAGGCAGTCTATTTCCCACAGAGATCAAAAGAACTTATCTAAAAGGACTCTGAAAGAGAAATTGTATCGTCAGTACCCAAGAGTTAATTTTAGCCAAATCCCATCACCAGAATTCATTCTGAATGTCTTTAGAGCATGCAACGTAATAATAAACTGCCTTGAGCATGTGCAAAGTACTCTTTTTGCCCACTGTATAAGTAGAGTCTGTGATCATATATCTGGGATTAAGAGACTATTGTTAAAAAATTAAACCCTGTGGCAGTCTCTCGTTTTAATTTCTCAAGTTGACCTATAAGAGCCACTGTGATGTAGCCATTAGTGTCAGTCTAAGATCTAGGAAATACAAGTTCACATCCCCAATCTGCCACAGACGCTTGCTGGGTGGCCATGGACTGCTTACACACTGTCTAGTTTACTTCACAGGGTTGTTGTGAAGATAAAATGGAGACTGCCTTGGGTTCCCATTAGGCAACTAGATGAAGAAAACAAATAAGTTGAAGCAATGTTGAATACAGCTTTGTCAATCAAGGCAGGCTAAATGAAACTTGTGCTTGTTTTATTATTGACATAATAATAACCTATCATATGAGAGCCAGCTTGGTATAGTGGTTAGGTGGACTTTTAATCTGGCAAGTTGGGTTTGATTCTGCATTCCCCCACATGCAGCCACCTGGGTGACCTTGAGCTTGCCACAGCACTGAGAAAGCTGTTCTGACCGAGCAGTGATATCAGGACTCTCTCAGCTTCACCTACCTCACAGGGTGTCTGTTGTGGGGAGAGGAAAGGGAAGGCAAATGTAAGCTGCTTTGAGACTCCTTCAGGTAGAGAAAAGCAGCATATAAGAGCCAACTCTTCTTCTAATAGGAAAGGCCTATACAGCTAACACTATTACATGTGCGCAAAACATCGAAGCAACATTTAACAGTGCTACTGTGAGATAGGCTGAGCAGAACTTTGCTCCTATGCCGTGTTCACAGCCTGTCATGCAAGAGTGCAAACATGCTTCTTAAGATATTCTCACATGTAATATGTTAATATGTAACTATAGCAATCAGACACCTAAAACTGAGCTTTGTAACATGTACAGACTCATCACAAAGCAGAATGGAGTTAAATATGTGGCTTCCATGTATCAAAACCACACAGCAAACGTAACAAGCCTTTCACTACCCAAATGGCATCTTTTCTGAATATGCTCAATACAAATAGTCCTTTGTAGTATTTCATATGCGTAGAAGTGATTTGTGGTTGTAGCCTCGTTTATGAGAGAAATAGGAAGGGAAGAAAGAGGGTTCCTTTCTTATAGGTGTTCACAGTAGTAGATAACCATTAGAATTCCTGTCTTTCCCTGCTGTTTATATCTTGCTAGAGAAAGTATTCTATCAAATTTAGTTGTATGATAGTTACATATATTACAGGTAAACCATATTGAAGAGCCATGGAGGCAAATATTCATGGCCTATAAGTATTCAATTTATAACATTGCTTAATCTAAGGAGTGGTCCTGATGGGGACCACTAGGAATCCCATGTAAGCTGTTCTCAGTTTACTACAGGGAAAGTGGGAGCCAAGGATAAAAAAACAAATAGAACTAATGATAATCTACAATTAGTCCATAACTACAGTACTATGAAAGTCTGACTAATAATTACAGTAGTAAAGTAGCAGAAGCATTGTATGATTATTCTTGTACATTAAATTTGATAAACTTCTTGGCATGATATATCAGCAATCAGAACAGCATTATCAGGGTGGTGATGAGGAGCCCAAGGTCACTTAGTTGGCTGCACGTGGAGGAACGAGGAATCAAACCTGGCTCACCAGATTAGAAACTGCTGCTCTTAACCACTATACCATGCTGGAGTCTAAAGTTACAATTTCATTTGCTTGCTTCATGAGTGAACTTTTTCTCTTAAGTCAAAAGTTTTTTGTTGTTTTTTTTAGATCCTAGGATATCAAGTAGATACTATGAGAATGAACACAAGTTACTAAAACAGCATATAATTTATTTGTCATATAAAATGCATCTAAGGCACATATACACATTGAATGATAGTATGCGTAACAAAATTGCAGTGCCAAAGGTCTTCCCCTTCCCCAAATTCTATGTTGCCAGCAACAACCAGTGTAGAGTAACCCATATATACAGTCACATTAAAATGTACCATTTAATAGTTTGTTACAAGACAATCCATGATTTAACTCAGGCACCTGAAGGAAAGGGAAAAGGAGTGTAAAAAGCCACCTATCCTTTCCTGGACTGACAAGAACTTTAGCATTATTTCACTAGATCCTTCTCAGTCTACTTTACAAAAGAGAAAAGTCAGAAAGAAAATAATTCTGAACT